>NC_092087.1:26256563-26616838 GCF_045679555.1 Salvelinus alpinus | reverse complement strand
TATCGACAACCCGAGTCCTCTGTCCTTTGGAGAATGTCTCTGTTGGTCACGGGAGACGTTGTAGTAACGTTGTGGGTAGTAGACGGGATACTCGGACTGTCCTTCCTAACCTGCGTTTGTAGCAGCTGTTGCCAACTCAACGGCTAGGAGATATAACTTCTGTAGTGAACACGAGTTCAAAGTTCATACCATTCACAATCAATCAAGTCCATGCTGATGTTGGCCTAGTTCTGTAGTTATTGTCTGAACCATCTTGACATCGGATCGTCATCCAAAATGTACCCGGAACAGGAAGTTACATTTTTGTCACTGGCTTTATATAGTGGAGGTAGAGGGGTGTGTCTGAAAAGTCTATTACCCAGGTCTCTTCACAGGGGCGGGCCCCTGGTTGAGCAGAAGCCAAATTTATGAAAACACAGATCTCTCATTTGGAAGGTAAAATTACATTTCACCTCTTCACAAACAATGTCATATTCAAACATTTGAATTAAACAACAATTCCATGTGAATCCGATCCGATACCTCTGACGTTTAGACTTTTCACAGTAGCGTTTATGTCATTCTATCATTGATGAGAATGTGTCAGAGGGCAACCGAACTGACATAATATACCTTAAGTACCACCGCATATGTACAGTTGGTTGGATTACCAGAATATAGTTCATTTCCCCCAACTTCTGATGTTACCCAGAATCTCTATGTTAACCCATGGGTTTCCTTATGTCACATCAGTTATAGTGGGGAGAGAGAAAAAGGGGGAAAGAGGTATTTATGACTGTCGTAAACCTACCCCCAACCCAACGTCATGACATTATATAACCTGATGTAAATTGTACTATGATCAGTACTCTCGAGAATAAACGCTATTGATTGATTGATTTTGAGACTGGTTTCTGTCCATTTTATGCTGATAAGTATCTTACAAATTCTTATGTATGGGCAGAGTGTTTTAATTGAATTGGTTGATAAACATATAGGAATTAAATTCCTTTAACAGAGTTTAAACCTGAACTCTGGGTTAACTAACTCTGTCTGAGCTGTCAAACTCAGAGTTTACGGTTTCAGAACAGGTGATAACAATTAGTTCAAGTTAGTTCGAGTTAAGTTAACCCTGAGTAAAGCATGTGCACGGGGAGATAAAAAGCCCTCATCAATGGAATGCAGAGAACATGATTCATCATGGCAACAGGAGAAAAAGGGCTCAAACCTCCTACTTCTCACCAGTGGAGTTAGAAATATTAATGAATGGGTATGCAGAATATATATATATATTTTTTTTTCTCCACCTTTACTTAACCATGTAAGCTAGTTGAGAACACGTTCTCATTTACAACTGCGACCTGGCCAAGATAAAGCAAAGCAAATATGAGTATATATTTAAGGAAAAAAGCAATACATTAGCAGCAGCAAAAGAGCGTGGGCTGGCGTGGCAGAAGATTGCTGACCGAGTCAATGCGTGAGTATTAATTGAAAAAAAAGAAAAGTTTTATCTCGACTGTTCCACTTATTCAACACACACACACACACACACACACACACACACACACACACACACACACACACACACACACACACACACACACACACACACACACACACACACACACACACACACACACACACACACACACATTTTTTTGTGTGTGTGTGCGCGCGTGCATGTATATACACTGCTCAAAAAAATAAAGGGAACACTTAAACAACACAATGTAACTCCAAGTCAATCACACTTCTGTGAAATCAAACTGTCCACTTAGGAAGCAACACTGATTGACAATAAATTTCACATGCTGTTGTGCAAATGGAATAGACAAAAGGTGGAAATTATAGGCAATTAGCAAGACACCCGCAATAAAGGAGTGGTTCTGCAGGTGGTGACCACAGACCACTTCTCAGTTCCTATGCTTCCTGGCTGATGTTTTGGTCACTTTTGAATGCTGGCGGTGCTTTCACTCTAGTGGTAGCATGAGACGGAGTCTACAACCCACACAAGTGGCTCAGGTAGTGCAGCTCATCCAGGATGGCACATCAATGCGAGCTGTGGCAAGAAGGTTTGCTGTGTCTGTCAGCGTAGTGTCCAGAGCATGGAGGCGCTACCAGGAGACAGGCCAGTACATCAGGAGACGTGGAGGAGGCCGTAGGAGGGCAACAACCCAGCAGCAGGACCGCTACCTCCGCCTTTGTGCAAGGAGGAGCACTGCCAGAGCCCTGCAAAATGACCTCCAGCAGGCCACAAATGTGCTTGTGTCTGCTCAAACGGTCAGAAACAGACTCCATGAGGGTGGTATGAGGGCCCGACGTCCACAGGTGGGGGTTGTGCTTACAGCCCAACACCGTGCAGGACGTTTGGCATTTGCCAGAGAACACCAAGATTGGCAAATTCGCCACTGGCGCCCTGTGCTCTTCACAGATGAAAGCAGGTTCACACGCACATGTGACAGACGTGACAGAGTCTGGAGACGCCGTGGAGAACGTTCTGCTGCCTGCAACATCCTCCACCATGACCGGTTTGGCGGTGGGTCAGTCATGGTGTGGGGTGGCATTTCTTTGGGGGGCCGCACAGCCCTCCATGTGCTCGCCAGAGGTAGCCTGACTGCCATTAGGTACCGAGATGAGATCCTCAGACCCCTTGTGAGACCATATGCTGGTGCGGTTGGCCCTGGGTTCCTCCTAATGCAAGACAATGCTAGACCTCATGTGGCTGGAGTGTGTCAGCAGTTCCTGCAAGAGGAAGGCATTGATGATATGGACTGGCCCGCCCGTTCCCCAGACCTGAATCCAATTGAGCACATCTGGGACATCATGTCTCGCTCCATCCACCAACGCCACGTTGCACCACAGACTGTCCAGGAGTTGGCGGATGCTTTAGTCCAGGTCTGTTAGGAGATCCCTCAGGAGACCATCCGCCACCTCATCAGGAGCATGCCCAGGTGTTGTAAGGAGGTCATACAGGCACGTGGAGGCCACACACACTACTGAGCCTCATTTTGACTTGTTTTAAGGACATTACATCAAAGTTGGAACAGCCTGTAGTGTGGTTTTCCACTTTAATTTTGAGTGTGACTCCAAATCCAGACCTCCATGGGTTGATAAATTTGATTTCCATTGATAATTTTTGTGTGATTTTGTTGTCAGCACATTCAACTATGTAAAGAAAAAAGTATTTAATAAGAATATTTCATTCATTCAGATCTAGGATGTGTTATTTTAGTGTTCCCTTTATTTCTTTGAGCAGTGTATATGCAGGTGCAACCCAACAGCCACAAAACGTACTTGTCAGCAACTGAAGATGAAATATAAAAATATACTTCAAACAGGTGAGGTATAATTTCATTACAAGCAATTGTGATGTTGTTTAGCCTACCCTTCCTAATTTAACAGCATTCAGTGGCTACATTCAACATGTGATATATTTAAGCAGTTTGTGAAATTTTCGAAGCTAAGAAAAGTTACATTTTCAGCCATCCCAACACTGCCAGTATTTAATATTGTCTATTTGAAAGTAACACCTAAATTCCTTCATACATACAAGTCTCCAAATTTGTGCTTACTGGACACGTTCAAATTTGACCTCCATTATAGCCAATAGAAAAAAGGCTGAGGGCCGAAAAACAGGTGGGCGGAATCCACCACCACTCAGAGGCTGAAGAGATGGCCCTCAGTCAAAACAGTGGCCGACCTATTGCTGAAGGCATCTCTGGAAGAAGCTCATCTGACCCAACCACCCCACAGGACACAAGGGTCTACATAAGAGGTTAGTTATTCAAATTCATGATATATGTACATTCATCCTTTTGCCAGTGTTACCTCAGTGACTCCCACCCATCCATCTTAGACACAACTTCAAGTTAGGTGGGGCACTTTTCTGGGGGAAGTTATAATTTAACTGTTTAATCTTCTACCAGTTACTGATGGTGTAATCTGTCTGGTGGAGCCTTCTTCCATAACATACCTCCATGCAGTTGTAAGTACTCTTAATACTCCACAGATTTTTCATAATGGTTACAGTAGAACACCAAAACTGTTAATTTTCATTACAGGAGGATGATGAAGACACCTTGTCAGCTGCCAAAGAGAGGGAAGATACAGAGAGGCCTGTTGAGGTTTACGCCTTAAAAATCACATCTAACAGTTGATGATAGTGTTGCACCTTCTTTTTCTCTAACAGAGCAATGCTGGAAATTACAATTAGGAAGAGGGTCCATCCAGCTCCACAGCACAACTTACCTCAGTAAGATGTTGTTCAGCAATGGCCCATGACTTACAATAAAACTAAGTAGACCTGGCACTGTGAAATTCAATGTAATTGTTTTGTGTTCCTATAGCTCCCTGTGAAACAGCTGTACAAGTTGTACTTAGAGAAACAAATTGGAAAATGTAATTTAGAAATTGTCCACAAGGCTGCAGATGCAAAAGATAAAAATAGAAGTACAACTGTTGGAACATCAGTTAAAGGTGGGTGAGGTGCCCACAGGTGGATGATTTTACTTGTTTGAACAACAAAAAATATTAACTACTGTACTGCATTTGTACTAGCAGGAAATAAAGACTTCATAAAAAGAAAGGCATATTGTCTTTATTTGACATTGGGGAGGTGATGGGTCAATCAGAAATGATGGTAGCATATTGTATCTCTGAATGCTCTTCCATCTCGTGCGTCAGCGGGGTGGTCAGGACCGTTATCAAGACCGTTCACTGGTTGAGTAGGACATTGTTCTCCTCTAATTGTGGCAATGTTGTGGTGAATCACACATGCCACAATAATGTCACATGCCCTTTCTGGGGTGACCCTGAGCCTATGAAGGCACTGGAATAGGGCCTTGAGCATCCCAATGGTCCTCTCTGCCCTGGCTCGTGTCCTGCAGTGAGCCAAGTTATAACTTTGCTGCAGACCGGGGTCAGGGTAAGGGGTCAGCAAATAGGGCTGGCAGGGGTACCCTCTGTCACAGAGCAGGTAACCATCGAACTCTCCTATGATAATGTAAACTTTATCCTTGTATTTTCAGTTGCAATAGGAGGAAACAAAATATTGATTATAATAGGATATAGCTATATAAACTCAGCAAAAAAAGAAGAAACGTCCTCTCACTGTCAACTGCGTTTATTTTCAAACTTAACATGTATGAAATAACAAGATTCAACAACTGAGACAAACTGAACAAGTTCCATTTGTGCAGAGCTTCAATCAGGTTTAAGAGGGCAGCAATTGAAAATGCTTCATAGGATAAAGTGTGGGTCTTTATTCTAATGTTTCATAGGACAGGATAATGTGTGGGTCTTTATTCTATAATATGTTCTCCGTTATTGGGGGTGTTGCTAATCAGGCGATGGTTGTTAAGGTGGTGTCTCACAGAGGAGTGTCAGTTTTGATTTAAGAGGAGTGTGATGTAGACCCCAGAAGTCTGCAGACTACAGGGATGAGTCCATATACACTACTAACTATAGCAGGACACGATCAGTAAGAAACTAAAGTCCTCATTTGGGTACTGGTCACAGGAGCAGCAAGAAAGGCTGCCTTTCTTATGACTTCTGGAGTGTGTCACACTCCTCTTACACATACAGAGAGAAAAACAACCCGGCAGCTGTTAAATTAACTGTGGAGTACTATTAAAAAATAAAAATCAGGGTGAATAACAGGGATAGAGGACATAACCATAAACTATTATCTACAATATACTACCACAGATGTTATAGCACTACTAAATTAACTATAAAACAGGAGACCTTAAACATAGACCAACATCCAGCTGAATTCAATAAAATGTGAGATTAAACCAGGTGTAGGGACATCAGTCTGCAGAAGTCCTTTGAGGACCTGAAGAAAGGGGATTACTCTGTGTGCGAGGTGCACTTTGAAGAGTGTTTTATTCAGATTATTATCTTTGTCAATAAAAATACATTTGTCATATGATGCTTTTCTGGTAAAAATGTCTTTCAACAGGGTTCATGGAAAACAGATGCACAGCGTAGTACAAAAAGAAGTAAGCCAAACACAAAGTTAGTAGCAATTAAAGATGCATCATGATTGTTTTATCAACAGGTTTAAAGTCTTGAATTGTCTATTTTTGAAGGAGAGGACAGGGAAGCAGATGTAGGAGTTTTAGGTGAGAAAGTCAGAGAGAACAAGAGAGTGAAGGAGAGCGTAGACCCAGCAGAGGAAGCAGCAGATGCTGATTTTAGTTCAGGTGATCTGCAGGAGGTGGTCTGTCAGGTGACAGAGGTGGCAGGAGGCTTCCTCACAAGCATACAGGAGGAAGCTCAGGTGACAGAGGTAGCGGAAGGAGTCCTCCTCAGGAGCATAGAGGAAGCTCAGGCGTCAAAGGAAGCAGCATGTAGCTCAGGTGTCATGCAGGAGGAGGCCATCATCCAATTGAAGGGCTATAGTGTAATAATAATACACCCACAGTGATTAATTGCACACACATTGAAACAAAACTATCACAAAGTTAATCTCATACAGATGTTACTTTAAGAGAATACAGCTCCTGGAAAATAAGCTGTCAAAATCAGGCAAATGCAAAGTAGGCATGCCGCAAGACTAAAAGCCACCAAAACCAAGTTCGTCGTCATCTTATAGATTGGAATAACAAAAATGGAGGACATAATTGACAAAACCTTGTCTCTTATGGAGGTGTAACATTGTACATTAATTCATACAAATGCTGTTCGTCCGTGCTCATCCATGTTCTAACTGTTTCTAGCTCTTCGAGTAAACACATTTTTATTTTATTTATTTCACCTTTATTTAACCAGGTAGGCAAGTTGAGAACAAGTTCGCATTTACAATTGCGACCTGGCCAAGATAAAGCAAAGCAGTTCAACACATACAACAACACAGAGTTACACATGGAGTAAAACAAACATACAGTCAATAATACAGTAGAAAAATAAGTCTATATACAATGTGAGCAAATGAGGTGAGATAGGGGAGGTAAAGGCAAAAAAAGGCCATGGTGGCGAAGTAAATACAATATAGCAAGTAAAACACTGGAATGGTAGATTTGCAGTGGAAGAATGTGCAAAGTAGAAATAGAAATAATGGGGTGCAAAGGAGCAAAATAAATACAGTAGGGGAAGAGGTAGTTGTTTGGGCTAATTATAGATGGGCTATGTACAGGTACAGTAATCTGTGAGCTGCTCTGACAGCTGGTGCTTAAACCTAGTGAGGGAGATAAGTGTTTCCAGTTTCAGATAACTAAATAACTTACGTCCTGTTCACTCTGATATGCGGTCCTGAATGATTAGCTAGCTAAACTAGCTAATTTAGTTACTCTACTTTTCTGACACCTGCAGAATTGTATTTATCTTGCCAATGTGAAATTATAACATATATTAAGAGAAGAGTAACAGGTTAGCTATTAATAACCTCACTCAATTATATTTTACCAATAATCTTCAGTATTGATTCACAAAATGACAACTGTTAACTAGTTCTCAGCTAGTTTCTTGCATGTGCGGAGCCCAGCTAATTTAACGTTATTAACTGTTAGCTAATTTACCGTTACTGTCCCTCAGCATGTTACCGGAAAAAAGCTAGCCAAACAGTTAACGCCCATTACAAAGCGTTTAAATAATCATTTATATAACATGTATAACATTAAACTATATATTTGTAACTTACTTTTCTATCTTGGTGGCATTATAAAAGACTCAACAACGAATAGTTACTTAACGTTAGCTACATCAAATCATGTGTTGAAGTCCCTCTTCTCCAAATCCCCAGTCCAACGTCTGCATCTAATTTTTAACCTAATTTGAATATGATGACGATGTTTTTTATTGACGTCACTAAGACAACTGACTGACATCTGATAGACTAATAAACGTGACTTCGAAGAACCCATCTCGACACATGATCCCACCTACTCGGCTCACTTGCCTCCATTGGAAACGATAGGATATGGTCTATCTTAGAACATCTTTGCCGCAAGTTTAAGACCATGCTTATCCATTGTTCTCTCTCTTAGGTTTTGTCTTATGAAGAGATGGTCACTGTTATTTTATACTGTGATCCTTGATTTATTTGGCGTGGGCTACGGCCAAACAGTAGCATGTTTATGAACCGGGAATTCGTAAACTCAAACCTCTGTCTGGACATTTGTTCATTTATGATCGAGCCAGGTCATTACAATATGATACCACCTGAGTTTTTTTGGACAACAATGTCCTACAGGCTATGGCTATATGGACGTCATATTGTACAATTTTCGTTTCCCCTTTTCATGGTCATGGCTAGAAGGGATCCAGCTTTTGTCAAATTAACGTCATATTTTACATTTCGTAGCAGATTAGGAGAATTTAGGCAGCAGGTTAGGAGAATTAGGTTAAAGTTAGGAAAAGAGTTAGGATTAGCTAAAACGCAATTATATATATTTTCTTTACTTCTGACAATTTGACAAAAGCTGGATCCCTTTTAGCCAAACCCTTTTTCATAGGCCTAGATTACATTGTTGCTTTCAAGACAAGGTGTTTTTTTATTGATCTGTTGTCAGTAGAGTAGGCCTGGGCTACCATTTTATAAAAAAAATATTCTGCTAATTTCTCCAGTCATATAAAGTGTAGGCACTTGTCATCTCCCGTCTGGATTACTGCAACTCGCTGTTGGCTGGGCTCCCTGCCTGTGCCATTAAACCCCTACAACTCATCCAGAACGCCGCAGCCCGTCTGGTGTTCAACCTTCCCAAGTTCTCTCACGTCACCCCGCTCCTCCGCTCTCTCCACTGGCTTCCAGTTGAAGCTCGCATCCGCTACAAGACCATGGTGCTTGCCTACGGAGCTGTGAGGGGAACGGCACCTCCGTACCTTCAGGCTCTGATCAGGCCCTACACCCAAACAAGGGCACTGCGTTCATCCACCTCTGGCCTGCTCGCCTCCCTACCTCTGAGGAAGTACAGTTCCCGCTCAGCCCAGTCAAAACTGTTCGCTGCTCTGGCACCCCAATGGTGGAACAAACTCCCTCACGACGCCAGGTCAGCGGAGTCAATCACCACCTTCCGGAGACACCTGAAACCCCACCTCTTTAAGGAATACCTAGGATAGGATAAAGTAATCCTTCCAACCCCCCCCCCCCCCCCCCCCCCTTAAAAGAGTTAGATGCACTATTGTAAAGTGGTTGTTCCACTGGATATCATAAGGTGAATGCACCAATTTGTAAGTCGCTCTGGATAAGAGCGTCTGCTAAATGACTTAAATGTAAATGTAAATGTAGTACAATTGCATGAAATGTTTATCAAAGGCCATATTTTTCACGCTCAAAGGAAACGTCTCTGATATACAGTTGAAGTCGGAAGTTTACATACACCTTAGCCAAATAGATTTAAACTCAGTTTTTCACAATTCCTGACATTTAATCCTAGTAAAAATTCCCTGTCTTAGGTCAGTTAGGATCACCACTTTATTTTAAGAATGTGAAATGTCAGAATAATAGAGAGAATGATTTATTTCAGCTTTTATTTCTCTCATCACATTCCCAGTGAGTCAGAAGTTTACATACACTCAATTAGTATTTGGTAGCATTGCCTTGAAATTGTTTAACCTGGGTCAAACGGGTTTCGGGTAGCCTTCCACAAGCTTCCCACAATAAATTGGGTGAATTTTGGCCCATTCCTCCTGACAGAGCTGGTGTAACTGAGTCAGGTTTGTAGGCCTCCTTGCTTGCACACGCTTTTTAAGTTCTGTCCACACATTTTCTATGGGATTGAGGTCAGGGCTTTGTGATGGCCACTCCAATACCGTGACGTTGTTGTCCTTAAGCCATTTTGCCACAACTTTGGAAGTATGCTTGGGGTCATTGCCCATTTGGAAGACCCATTTGCGTCCAAGCTTTAATTTCCTGACTGATGTCTTGAAATGTTGCTTCAATATATCCACATAATTTTAATTCCTCATGATGTCATCTATTTTGGGAAGTGCACTAGTCCCTCCTGCAGCAAAGCACCCCCATAACATGATGCTGCCAACCCCGTGCTTCATGGTTGGGATGGTGTTCTTCGGCTTGCAAGCATCCCCCTTTATCTTCCAAACATAACGATGGTCATTATGGCCAAACAGTTCTATTTTTGTTTCATCAGACCAGAGGACATTTCTCCAAAAAGTACGATCTTGTCCCCATGTGCAGTTGCAAACTGTAGTCTGGCTTTTTTATGGTTGTTTTGGAGCAGTTGCTTCTTCCTTGCTGAGCGGCCTTTCAGGTTATGTCGATATAGGACTCGTTTTACTTTGGATATAGATACTTTTGTACCTGTTTCCTCCAGCATCTTCACAAGGACTTTGCTGTTGTTCTGGGATTGATTTTCACTTTTCGCACCAAAGTACGTTCATCTCTAGGAGACAGAACACGTCTCCTTCCTGAGCGGTATGACGGCCATGGTGTTTATACTTGCGTACTATTGTTTGTACAGATGAACGTGGTACCTTCGGGCGTTTGGAAATTGCTCCGAAGGATGAACCAGACTTGTGGAGGGAGGTCTACAATTTGTTTTCTGAGGTCTTGGCTGATTTCTTTTGATTTTCCCATGATGTCAAGCAAAGAGGCACTGAGTTTGAAGGTAGGCGATATAGTGAATTATAAGTTAAAGAATCTGTCAGTAAAGAATTGTTGGAAAAATGTATTGTCATGCACAAAGTAGATGTCCTAACCGACTTACCAAAACTATATTCTGTTAACAAGAAATGTGTGGAGTGGTTGAAAAATGACTCCAACCTAAGTGTATGTAAACTTCCGACTTCAACTGTAGTTTATAAACCTATCCCACTACACGTTTATTAATAGCCTAAATTATCACTATCCAATCTAATAATCACATTAGGAATAGCAGGCTTGCATTAGTCTGCAAAGGTGATGATAGAGGCATGCAATCCTTTATTATAAAGGTGAATTTCTATGGTGAAAAATAGCTTAAATCCAATGACGGGGTGATATTTTTTGTTGATTTCAAGTTGAATTCACGTTAGTTGACAACGCAACCAGTCCACGTCAGTCCACGCCAGGCAGGCCACACAAGAAACCTAAACTAGTCTATAGCTTTTCTAGTGAGACAGGGCCATCTAGTGGTGTAGCCTAGAAATGACGCCATGTCTCACATGTCGTTTGGTTAAATTGGGTGCAGCTTCCAGCTTCAGCACTAACTTTCAATGGAGAAATGAAAGTGGAAACAACCGCTTAAGATTCGATTCGCAGGAATGACACTGAAAACACGGAACCGGTTGTTTCACCCATTATAAAACGTGTCGAGACGTAAAATCTCCTGTATCGGAGAAAAGGGACAGGCAGTGGTCATCAGAGAGCAGAACACCTTGCTGTTTATTTAAGTTTTAAATACTAAATAATAATACACCATGAATAACACTCTAAACCAACATTATGAGGAGAAGGTGCGTCCCTGTATAGACCTTATCGACTCCCTGCGCTCCCTTGGTGTGGAGAAGGACCTTGCGCTGCCTGCCATCGCCGTGATAGGGGACCAGAGTTCGGGAAAGAGCTCAGTGCTGGAGGCGCTGTCTGGGGTGGCTTTGCCAAGGGGGAGTGGTGAGTGATAATTTATCAAACTGAGATAACAATTATTTATCATCTATCAATGTCTCAGAGAGGTTTAACAAGTGAGCCTGTATTGATTTGGTTATCATTTGATCTCTTAATTTATTATGTTAAAGGGGAAGTTCACCCATTTTATATGCAGCCTTATTTTCACTCTTTCTGTGATTGTAATTGATTCCCAAAAGTTTTTTTTGTATTATATAAATATATATATATTTTTTCCATTACATTGAATTAGTCTTCCCATTTTGCTGAGTCATCACTTGCCAATGACTGTATTGCAATATGCAAATATGTCTAACTCATATTTTTTGTGCCGAGACATCATTCAGAATTGGTTTGGAGCGTTTTCTAACATGCTTTCGATACATTTTCATTATGCATTATGGTCAATGATTGATGACTCAGCAAAATGTGACTACCAATTTTCTATAAAACAAGATGTGAAATGTTTTTGGGGATCAACTACAAGCACAGAAAGATGGAATATTTCACAATTTAATTTGATTGTACTGGGAAAATGTTGTATATGGACTGTTTTTTCTGTGTTTCTAACAGTTTAATTTAATCTCTTTCACGCTTTCTAACAACTCTGACAGGTATTGTAACACGATGCCCTCTCGAGCTGAAGATGAAGAGGAAGAGAGAAGGAGAAGAATGGCACGGAAAAATCAGCTACCAAGACCATGAGGAGGAGATTGAGGACCCCTCTGATGTGGAGAAGAAAATTCGTGAAGGTGTGGTCATTGGTCTGCTGACCATGGCAAAGATGAAAGTCTCTAAAGTCTAAACTATGTTCTCTACTCCATAAGACATCACACCCATAAGTATTAAATACCTAAATGCCAATAAAAAGATAACTTGATCCACTTTACTATTGTGCTGTTGGAACCCTGGTGGTTTCTAGCAACAGTGTTCTGTATTCTTATTCCTCCCTCCAGCCCAGGACGAAATGGCAGGTGTGGGGGTGGGTATCAGTGATGACCTCATCAGCCTAGAGATTGGCTCCCCTGACGTCCCAGACCTCACACTCATCGACCTGCCAGGCATCGCCCGGGTAGCTGTCAAGGGTCAACCTGAGAACATTGGTGAACAGGTACATCTTTCCACCCCACCCCCAATGTTAGTGGGAAAACACTGTGCATTTTTAACCCAGAAACCAAGTCCCCCCACAACATGTTATGTATAATATTTGACATTTCCAGATTAAGAGATTGATACGGAAGTTCATCACAAAGCAAGAAACAATCAACTTGGTGGTTGTGCCATGCAACGTTGACATTGCAACCACAGAGGCTTTGAAGATGGCACAAGAGGTGGACCCTGAAGGGGAAAGGACATTAGGTATTCCCCCTTTTATTATTTATTAAACTATTATGGACCATGTTGACTTGTGTTGACTTTAATAAGTGAGACTTGTGTGTGTTTCCCATTGAACAGGCATCCTGACCAAGCCTGACCTGGTAGACAAAGGCACAGAGGAGACGGTGGTGGACATAGTTCATAATGAGGTTATCCACCTAACTAAGGGCTACATGATAGTCAAGTGCAGGGGCCAGAAGGAGATCATGGAGCGAGTCTCACTGACCGAGGCCACAGAGAGGGAGAAGGCTTTCTTCAAAGAGCACGCTCATCTCAGGTTGGTCCTCTGGGTTGAAGTGTGCCTTCGATTTTAAAAGCTGTTTTGGAAAGCATGAAGCAAATTTGATCCAATGCCCATTTTTCATCACTCATAAAGTGTGTTAGTTTTTAATTGAATTGTGTACCTGTGTGGTAACCAAACTATTTGGTATGTTGTGAAAAACTGTTTTTTCTAACCTTTCTGCAGCACACTTTATGATGAGGGCCATGCCACCATCCCTAAACTGGCAGAGAAATTAACTCTTGAACTGGTGCATCATATCGAGGTAAATTATTCTTCCATTACATTTCACTGCACAAAATCCTATACATTTGTTACTGAGTGACTGTTGCCATAAGCCATGACTCTGTGTTGTGCCCTTTAGAAATCCCTGCCTCGTCTAGAAGAGCAGATTGAGGCAAAGCTGGCAGAGACACATGCCGAGCTGGAAAGATATGGTACCGGACCCCCTGAGGACTCGGCGGAAAGGATGTACTTCCTGATTGATGTGAGTCCCCCAGCCTCCAACAGATGATTTAGTTACCCTCTCCTTCACTCAGCTCTGGCCTTGACCCAAACTGACAACAGCCATGTTTGTCTTTGTTAGCAAAACTTATCAATTCAGGAAAGCATTTGAAAGTTGATGAAATCTTATCCATAGCTGTTTCTCTTTACACATCTACACATATATCCCTCCCATGTATCTAATAACGTCTCTTTCTGTGTCTCAGAAAGTGACTGCGTTCACCCAGGATGCCATCAACCTGAGCACTGGGGAGGAGCTGAAAAGCGGAATTCGTCTCAATGTCTTCTCCACACTCAGAAAAGAGTTTGAGAAATGGAAGTTACACCTGGATCGCTCTGGAGAAATCTGTGAGTTCACCATTATCATGCTCCGGTGCACCCATTAAAAACGCTGGCTTATTTCAGCGAGCTAGATAACAAAGAATTGCTATTTGAATTGAGATTGATGTACAGAATTTTATTTTGACATGGAAGGCTTATACACTTGCTTATTTAGTGTAATGCAACATAATGACATCCTTTTGTATATTGCAGTTAACCAGAGGATCGAGGGAGAAGTGGCTGATTATGAGAAGACCTACCGTGGAAGGGAGCTCCCAGGGTTCATCAACTACAAGACCTTTGAGGTGATGGTGAAAGACCAGATTAAACAACTTGAGGAACCAGCAGTCAAGAAGCTGAAGGAGATTTCAGGTATAGTATATGTTTGAGAAGGTTCTTTTTTTACCTATACTAAAACCCAGTCAGTGTTTTTATTTCATATGGGAGCCTATTTGCCAAAATATGAAGCCAAGATGATTTATGTATATTTTCCATCCAAGAATGTAATCTATCTTTGAGTCCTGTGTCAGAGTGATGTTATGGTGTTTCTTCCCTTCTCTAGATGCCGTTAGGAAGGTGTTCTTGCTGCTGGCTCAGAGCAGCTTCACTGGATTTCCTAACCTCCTGAAATCAGCGAAGGTATATCTCACACCATGCAATATTAATGTCACCATTTATCCCTGATATTCCCACAGTTGGTCATCGACCTGTATGTGAATGAGATGGCTGACATGCACCAACTACATTTATCTCCTGTTGAATGACTGAGTTGTGTTTTGTTTCAACTACAGACAAAAATTGAGGCCATTAAGCAGGTGAATGACTCTACAGCTGAGTCCATGTTGAGGACTCAGTTCAAGATGGAGCTGATAGTGTACACACAGGACAGCACCTACAGCCACAGTCTGAGTGAGAGGAAGAGGGAGGAGGAAGACGACCGACCCTTACCGACCGTTAAGATAAGGAGTACGATCTTTAGCACAGACAACAATGCCACCCTACAGGAGATGATGCTGCACCTCAAGTCCTATTACAGGGTAAGTACTGTGTAAATCACCATCTTAGATGCTGGCCTAACACCCTAAACAAGAACCTACCTGTATTTCCACTAGCTCTTCAGACTAGGGATAAGAGGGCACTAACTCAGAGATTGAATGGAACTGCTGACTCTTAAACTAATTTCTTCACCATTTCCCTGAAAACTAGTTAATATTGTTGCATGTAAATGTGCTATAACATTATACAATTTAGAGTGTGTGTGAACCAACCATTGTCAGGGGACTAAAACCTGAATTGGACAGAATTGATGGTAGACCACTATATCTATCGATGTCTGTCATTTTAATAATAGGTGTTTTGTCTTGTCTGTCTCTTTATCCTTGCCAGATATCCAGTCAGCGTCTGGCTGATCAAATTCCCATGGTAATCCGCTACCTGGTTCTGCAGGAGTCTGCTTCCCAGCTGCAGAGGGAGATGCTTCAGACTCTGCAGGAGAAGGACAACATCGAGCAGCTGCTGAAGGAGGACTTCGACATCGGCAGCAAGAGGGCTGCACTGCAGAACAAGCTCAAACGTCTGATGAAGGCACGCAGCTACCTAGTGGAGTTCTAGTATGGACAGCTGCTTGTTAACATTTAGGATGGTCTTGACTAATGCCAGATGGATTGATCAATGGAAGTAGACCTACAGGTGTGTTGCAGTGGGGTTTGGGGTAGATTCTGTGATCTCAGTTCATTGCATAGTAAATGTAATATAAGTTACTCTGCAATCAAGTTCTTTGTTATCCTTTTTTGTTGATAATATTAAACTCAAATGCCTGATGAACGCAAGCAGCTAGCCTACCAGGTGGAGTGGGAACCTGCCTGATAACATTTGGGAACAGAGAAGGAAGTGCAATCATTTTATTGATAGGCACCGTATAACTTGTGGTTTATATTTCTGCTAACATACTTTTTATTGTTATGGTGTCTCCTTTTTATCATGTCTGGATGGTGGGCCTGTGGACCACTGAGCATCAACTAATGGCCGCACAGTTTGGGTTTATCTATGTTAAACCAAGTTGTATATTTTTATAATTTCTTTAAAAACATTTAAGCCAAATAAAAAATGTGTGAAGAAAAAAAAGACATGTTGAACTGTCAAATTTTATTGCATTCTCTATGAGACCTCTCAATCTGAAGTAGACATTTTCTGGTGAAACAGGTTCATCTACTGGTCTAGCCTAGGAATGACGCCATGACTCACCCGTCGCACTAACTTTCAATAAAGAAATGAAAGTGAAACATACCATGTAAGATTTGATTCCCAGGAATGACAACGGCTGTTTTGTACCCATTAAAGGAAAATTAGTCGAGTGCTGAGGAGTGTTTCTGTCTGTAATAAAGCCCTTTTGTGCGGAAAAACACCTTCTGATTGACTGGGCCTGGCTCCCCAGTGGGTGGAGGCCCTCCCAAGGCTGCACCCCTTCCCAGTACATTTTCAAAATTAGTCCCTGGCTGTCATCAAATCAAAGTTTATTGGTCACATGCCCTGAATACACGAAGTAAACGTTGTAGCGAAATGCTCTCCTCAAAACTGCAATACACATGTACAGTACCAGACAAAAGTTTGAATACACCTACTCATTCAAGGGTTTTTCTTCATTTGTACTATTTTCTACATTGTAGAATAATAGTGAATATGTCATAACTATGAAATAACAAATATGAAATCATGTAGTAACCAAACAACTGTTAAACATATTAAAATATATTTTATATTTGAGATTCTTCAAAGTAGCCACCCTTTGCTTTGATGACAGCTTTGCACACTCTTGGCATTCTCTCAACCAGCTTCAAGAGGTCTTCACTTGGAATGCATTTCAATTAACAGGTGTGCTATGTTAAAAAATTAATTTGTGATTTTCTTTTCTTTCTTGGAGCCAATCAGTTGTGTTGTGACAAGGTAGGGCTGGTATACGGAAGATAGCCCTATTTGGTAAAAGACCAAGTCTCCATTTTGGCAAAAACAGCTCAAATAAGCAAAGAGAGACGACAGTCCATCATTAGTTTAAGACATGAAGGTGTCAAGATCGTCTTGAGGTGAAAGAGTGGACCAAGGCGCAGCGTGATATGAATACATCTTCTTTTAATATAACGAAGACGACAACTGAAGAACACTGACAAACTAATACAAACTACGTGCACACATGCAACATAGACAATTACCCACAACCTACCTAATGCCTATGGCTGCCTTAAATATGGCTCCCAATCAGAGACAACGATAGACAGCTGTCTCTGATTGAGAACCATTCCAGGCAACCATAGACTTACCTAAACACCTACACTGAACACAACCCCAAGAACTCTACAAAAACTCCCTAGACAATACAACCACCCAAGACGAGACAAACACACACAAACATCCCCCATGTCACACCCTGACCTAACTAAAATAATACAGAAAACAAAGATAACTAAGGCCAGGGCGTGACAGAAGGTCAGTCAATATGGAACATTTCAAGAACTTTTAAAGTTTCTTCAAGTGCAGTCGCAAAACCCATCAAGCGCTATGATGTAACTGGCTCTCATGAGGACCGCCACAGGAAAGGTAGACCCAGAGTTACCTCTGCTGCAGAGGATAAATTCATTAGAGTTACCAGCCTCAGATTGCAGCCCAAATAAATGCTTCACAGAGTTCAAGTAACAGACAAATCTCAACATCAACTGTTCAGAGGAGACTGCGTGAATCAGGCCTTCATGGTCAAATTGCTGCACTACTAAAGGACAGCAATAAGAAAAAGACACTTGATTCGGCCAAGAAACACAAGCAATGGACATTAGACCGGTGTAAATCTGTCCTTTGGTCTGCTGAGTCCAAATGAGAGATTTTTGGTTCCAACCTCTGTCTTTGTGAGATGCAGAGTAGGTGAATGGATGATCTGCGCATCTGTGGTTCCCACCGTGAAGCATGGAGGTATCATAAATCAAGGTAAGACCCAGAACCAGACCGTGTCTAAGTAACATAGTTTATTATAGCAACAGGGGCAAAGGAACAGGACGGCAGGCAGGCTCAGGGTCAGGTCAGGCAGAGGTCGGTAATCCAGAGGTGGGGCAAAGAAAAAGCCACATCTCAGACTGGCCAATAAAAATAGAATATTAAGATGGGCAAAAGAACACAGACACTGGACAGAGGAACTCTGCCTAGAAGGCCAGCATCCAGGAGTCGCATCTTCACTGTTGACGTTGAGACTGGTGTTTTGCGGGTACTATTTAATGAAGCTGCCAGTTGAGGACTTGTGAGGCGTCTGTTTCTCAAACTAGACACTAATGTACTTGTCCTCTTTCTCAGTTGTGCACCGGTGCCTCCCACTCCTCTTTCTATTCTGGTTAGAGACAGTTAGCGCTGTTCTGTGAAGGGAGTAGTACACAGCGTTGTACGAGATCTTCAGTTTCTTGGCAATTTCCTGCATGGAATAGCCTTCATTTCTCAGAACAAGAATAGACTGACGAGTTTCAGAAGAAAGTTATTTGTTTCTGGCCATTTTGAGCCTGTAAATCGAACCCACAAATGCTGATGCTCCAGATACTCAACTAGTCTAAAGAAGGCCAGTTTTATTGCTTCTTTATTCAGAACAACAGTTTTCAGCTGTGCTAACATAATTGCAAAAGTGTTTTCTAATGATCAATTAGCCTTGTAAAATTATAAACTTGGATTAGCTAACACAACTGGAACACAGGAGGGATGGTTGCTGATAATGGACCTCTGTACGCCTATGTAAATATTCCATTAAAAATCAGCTGTTTCCAGCTACAATAGTCATTTACAACATTAACAATCTCTACACTGTATTTCTGATCAATTTGATGTTATTTTAATGGGCAAAAATGTGCTTTTCTTTCAAAAACAAGGACATTTCTAAGTGACCCCAAACTTTTGAATGGTAGTGTACAGTATATCACTGTATCATCTGCATGCATTTGAACTTCAGACCCAGTACAGACAGAAGGCAGATCATTAATGTACAGGCTGGTCAGGAGGGGCCCCAGTATTGAACATTGGGGCACGCCCACATCATAGCTGAGAATTGGCGACAGCTCATTGCTCACTCTGACACACTGGGTTCTGCCTTCAAGGTATGATTTCATCCATCTCAAGGCATCGGGGGAAAAGTTGAACTTGGACAATTTTGTGATGAGTACCTCATGGTTAACATTATCAAAAGCTTTCCTTGGGTCTAGAAATAAAGCCCCAACAACGCCGTCTTTGTTCATCTTGGACTTCACATTTTCCAGAAGAAAGCAGTTGGCCGTTTCTGTGGAGTCTTATGCTCTGAAGCCAAACAGCATGGAGTGTAATGTGAAGGGGCTGTTGTTGAGGTGGGCAATCAGTTGCTCTGCTACACACTTTTCAGCAACCTTCGACACCACAGTTAGTATACTAATGGGCCTGTAGTTACTCACATCAGCAGGGTCACCTGATTTAAAGATGGCCGTTATTATGTTGGTGACCTTAGTAATGGGGCAAATGAGATGACGCTTTGTGTTTTTTAAGAAAGGTAGAGTCCAGCCCAAACACATCTTTGGCTTTAGAGTTCTTTAGTGATCTAATCACCTTGTTCACCTCTGACTCAGAAACCTTCCTTATCATGAAGACAGGTTGAGTGTCATTCACTAGCACTGAGCCAAAGAAACCAGTGGAGGGGTTCTGTGTCAGTACCCTGACAGAGTCAACAAAGTAGAAATTGAAGGCTATTGCTATTTCGACTGCATGTGTTAGATTGTCATTCACCATGATTTCTAGTCTTTTTGCAGTGTTACTGTGAATGGTCCTTGCGCACCAAGAGAAAGTCTCAAGGGAAGCCAGGTTGGATTTGGCTTCACACCAATCACAGCCACCGGAGGACAACAACAACACAACAGGAGGGCCTAACCAACAATTGGAATTAACATTTTTTTTGTCAATGACGTTTTGCTCTCAAAAAATCTAAACTTCATTGACAGAAAAAATAGATTTGTTGCATCTCGTTGTGTTGTTGTGCTGAAATATTATGAAGCAATCTCTTGTGTAATGGTGCTTATAAACCATGTGGACTTGTGTTGACTTTAATGAGTGAGACTTTAATGAGTGAGTTATTATGGATTGCCTTTTATCCGCTTGTTGTCCCCTTATGCCATAGCTTGTACATCTGAATTGTCAGTAGAAACCACATTTGTTTTATGAAGTCAGCCATATCTTCTTAACTGACTTGCCTAGTTAAATAAAGGTTAAATAAAATTAAAGGCAGTAAATGAGGCTAAATGAACTGTTTCACTGCCAGACAAGGCTCCGCTGATAGCCAGGTATGGCAGCGGTAAGGTGTTGGGACTCTGCTGTTGGGACAGCTTTATGTAGGCCTTAACAGTTTGTGGGCACTGTTTGTCACCGTTATAGTGCAATGTATTGTTTAGTTGTGTAGTGGCTTTACACCCCCAAATGTTTTTGTTGTTGTTGCCCCACTAAGATTGACATGCTAAAATAGCCACTTGCAGAGACACATGCCGAGCTGGAGAAATATGGTACCAGACCCCTGAGGCTGTAGTTCATGATCGATGTGAGTCCCCCAGCCTATAACCCCCAGATTATTTAGTTACCCACTCTTTAACTCCGCTCTGGCCTTGACCCTTAACCCAAACTCACAACAGCCATGTGAGCCTTTGTTAGCACAATTTGTCAATTCAGGAAAGATTTTGAAAGTTGTTGAAATCTTATCCATAGGTGTTTCTCTTTACACATCTACACATACACTGCTCAAAAAAATAAAGGGAACACTTAAACAACACAATGTAACTCCAAGTCAATCACACTTCTGTGAAATCAAACTGTCCACTTAGGAAGCAACACTGATTGACAATAAATTTCACATGCTGTTGTGCAAATGGAATAGACAAAAGGTGGAAATTATAGGCAATTAGCCAGACACCCCCAATAAAGGAGTGATTCTGCAGGTGGTGACCACAGACCACTTCTCAGTTCCTATGCTTCCTGGCTGATGTTTTGGTCACTTTTGAATGCTGGCGGTGCTCTCACTCTAGTGGTAGCACGAGACGGAGTCTACAACCCACACAAGTGGCTCAGGTAGTGCAGCTCATCCAGGATGGCACATCAATGCGAGCTGTGGCAAGAAGGTTTGCTGTGTCTGTCAGCGTAGTGTCCAGAGCATGGAGGCGCTACCAGGAGACAGGCCAGTACATCAGGAGACGTGGAGGAGGCCGTAGGAGGGCAACAACCCAGCAGCAGGACCGCTACCTCCGTCTTTGAGCAGGAGGAGCACTGCCAGAGCCCTGCAAAATGACCTCCAGCAGGCCACAAATGTGCATAGATTTCTGACATTCTACTTCTTGGTCAGGGAAAGTGCTGCCAAATGACTTCTGTACCACTCAGAGAAAAAATTTGAACGGTTTTAGAAACTAGAGATTGTTTTCTATCCAATATTAATATTAATATGCATATTGTAAGAGCAAAAATTGATTAAGAGGCCGTTTGAAAATTGGCACATATTTTCCAGTTTTTCCAATACGCCCCCTGCAGCCATAACAGGTTTTAAGTGTTCCCTTTATTTTTTTGAGCAGTGTATATCCCTCCCATGTATCTAATAACGTCTCTTTCTGTATCTCAGAAAGTGACTGCATTCACCCAGGATGCCATCAACCTGAGCACTGGGGAGGAGCTGAAGAGCGTAGTTCGTCTCAATGTCTTCTCCACGCAGAACAGGGTTTGGGAAATGGAAGTTACACCTGGATCGCTCTGAAAGAAAACTGTGAGTCACCATTTTCATGCACCCATCGAAAACAATGGCTAATTTGGGCAAGGTAGATAACAAGGAATTGCTATTTGCATTGGTCATTTTTATTTGACATGGAAGGCTCACACACTTGCTTATTTAGTGTAATGCAACACAGTGACATCCTTTTGTAAATTGCAGTTGGCTGATTATGAGAAGCGGTACCGTGGAAGGGAGCTCCCAGGGTTCATCTACAAGACCTTTGAGGTGATGGTGAAAGACCAGATCAAACAACTGGAGGAACCAGCAGTCAAGAAGCTGAAAGAGATTTCAGGTATAGTATATGTGACCGACCGGCTCGATTCAATCTTATGTAGCAAAATTTGAAATGGTGTTTTTTTTTTTTTTACATTGGATAAAAGTAAAGACTCAGAGCTAGAAAATGGTATATCATACACTAAAGTTGGGGAACAATGGGAAAGTAATTCTGCTTTGAAAGTTGATAAACTTGAAACCTCACTTTTGAGAAAATGGCCTATGTACACCTACTGGAGAGCTCTTCTTTGTCTACACCCATTCAGCATCCATCACACCCTCTGAAGCTTTAGCCCTGCCCATCTCTTTAAGAAGTGTTCAGAGCGCACACTGGACGCTCTGGCTGAGGAGTAGGGTTGATCCGAGCATTCTGTCCTGAGTAGGCTGTTTTTATGTTATCCAGAGCATCGGTGACTGCAACTGTGCTGCTGGCAGCAATTTAATTACTATTTTCTTGACACTGACCATATTCAATGGGTGTTGAGTGTTTGTAAATTTGTCAGTTATTCTGCGCTCTGGCACACTCAGACGAGAGTGCTCTGAAATCGGAGTAGATAGCCAGAGCGAATTTACCAACAGTTGTAGCAGTGACATCATGAACATTCTATTGAAATGGTTACTTGCATAGTGGAGTCTTTTGTGAAGACATGTAGCTAGCTAGCTAAATAATTAACCATAATCGCAACTCATGGCGGTACTACGCTGCATGAATCTACAGGTAGCTAACCAACCAGGTTCAACATTAGCTAGCTAACATTAGGCTATAACTAGCAAAGCAAATGGCTCTGAGATACGAATAATATTACTACACAGATCATACACGTAATGTTAGCTAGCGAGCCAGCCAGCTAACGTTAGCTAGCTAACAGAACACTTTAACTTGAAATTAAAACAATTTTCGGCCAAAATTAGAAATGTGTAATATTTGAAAATGTAGCTAGCTAGACTATCTTACCTGCATACATGGATGGACGCTTCTTCCTCTCTGTCACGGATG
The DNA here is from genome assembly GCF_045679555.1 of Salvelinus alpinus. Taxonomy (NCBI): domain Eukaryota; kingdom Metazoa; phylum Chordata; class Actinopteri; order Salmoniformes; family Salmonidae; genus Salvelinus; species Salvelinus alpinus. The sequence goes on along the minus strand of NC_092087.1, from coordinate 26,593,779 downwards.
ACATGGTTGCCCTTAGTTTGAAGATGTAATCCGGAGACAGGTGTTTTCTCCACCTCCTTAGCTATCATATTCTAATTCCACTGATTTAAAAACTCGGTCCTCCTGAAAGTGGAGAGCAACACTTATGCAGTTCTACTACGTGATATCTTTTTTAATATGTTGTGTTAGAAAGGATTACCTACACATATTTACCAGCTCAAATAGACAGAAGCATGGTATATAGCAGACCAATCTGAACTCATCTCTCAGCATGTCCAGCCCACTCATTATCTCAGCCAATCATGGCTAGCGGGAAGGTTGTTGTTTTTTCTGTGACTAAACCAACTAGGCTCGTAATTTAACAATTTTATTCGTATTTACAGATGGAATACAAGTTTGTTAATAAGCCACATGCAGGTTCACATGCTCCTAGAAGGCAATTCTTCCAAAAAACTTATTTTGATCATTTCAAAAGTTTAATGTTCAAATGGCTCTCCTGTGAAGTAGTGACGCGCAACATACACGTTTAAGAATGTTCTTTTTTACCTATACTGAAACCCAGTTTGTGATTTTATTTAATATGGGGGCCCTATGAAGCCAAAATGATTTATGTATATTTTCCATCCAAGAATGTAATCTATCTTTGAGTCCTGTGTCAGTGTCACGTTCCTGACCTGTTTTCTGTTTAGTTTTGTGTGTTAGTTGGTCAGGACGTGAGTTTGGGTGGGCATTCTATGTTGTCTGTTTCTATGTTGGTTTAGGGTTGCCTGGTATGGCTCTCAATTGGAGGCAGGTGTTTGGCGTTCCTCTAATTGAGAGTCATATTTAGGTAGGCTGTTCACAAGGTTTGTTTGTGGGTGGTTGTCTCCTGTGTCTGTGTCGATGTTTGCACCATACGGGACTGTTTACGGTTTGTTCATTTCATGTAGTCTGTTCCTGTTCATTTCGTTCTTCACGTTGTATGTAAGTTCGTTGTTCAGGTCTGTCTACTTTCGTTTTGTTATTTTGTATCATTTTCAAGTATAGTTCGTTTTCGTGTTTGTTCGTTTTGTTTATTTAAATAAAATTCATCATGTATTCACAACCCGCTGCGCCTTGGTTCGATCACTACTCCTCCTCTTCTTATGAAGAGAGAGAGGAACGCCGTTACAGAACCACCCACCAATCCAGAGCCAAGCAGCGTAATTTGGAGCAACGGGCAAGTATACAGGACTTGTGGAGTTGGGAGCAAATATTTAACTGGGAACGGCTGGAGGCAGCTCGGAGAGCGGAGGAAAATAGAGAGAGGAACCGGCGTTATGAGGGGACGCGTCTTGCACGGAAGCCCGAAAAGCCCGTGAGTAACTCCCAAAAATTTCTTGGGGGGGGGCTAAGGGGTAGTGGGCCTAGGGCAGGTAGGAGACCTGCGCCTACTTCCCAGGCTAACCGTGGAGAGCGGGAGTACGGGCAGACACCGTGTTACGCAGTAGAGCGCACGGTGTCTCCTGTACGTGTGCATAGCCCGGTGCGGGTTATTCCACCTCCCCGCACTGGTAGGGCTAGATTGGGCATTGAGCCAGGTGTCATGAGGCCGGCTCAACGAGTCTGGTCTCCAGTGCGTCTCCTCGGGCCGGCATACATGGCACCTGCCTTACGCATGGTTTCCCCGGTTCGCCTACACAGCCCGGTGCGGGTTATTCCACCTCCCCGCACTGGGCTGGCGACCGGGAGCATTCAATCAGGTAAGGTTGGGCAGGCTCAATGCTCAAGAGAGCCAGTACGCCTGCACGGTCCGGTATTTCCGGTGCCACCTCCCCGCCCCAGCCTAGTACCTACAGTGCCTACACTACGCACTAGGCTACCAGTGCGTCTCCTGAGCCCTGTTCCTCCTCCACGCACTCTCCCTATAGTGCGTGTATCCAGTTCGGTGCCTCCAGTTCCGGCCCCACGCACTAAGCCACCTGTGCGTCTCCTAAGTCCTGTACACACTGTCACTTCTCCCCGTACTAGTCCTGAGGTGCCACCAGTGCCGGTACCACGCACCAGGTATAGAGTACGCTTTGAGAGTTCAGTGTGCCCTGTCCCTGCTCCCCGCACTAGTATGAAGGTGCGTGTCCTTAGCCCGGTGCCTCCAGTTCCGGCACCACGCACCAGGTCTACAGTGCGCCTTATCCGGCCAGAGCCATCCGTCTCCCGAGCGCCATCTGAGCCATCCGTCTCCCGAGCGCCATCTGAGCCATCCGTCTCCCCAGCGCCGTCTGAGCCATCCGTCTACCCAGCGCCATCTGAGCCATCCGTCTACCCAGCGCCATCTGAGCCATCCGTCTCCCCAGCGCCGTCTGAGCCATCCGTCTCCCCAGCGCCGTCTGAGCCATCCGTCTGCAATGAGCCTGCAAAGCCGCCCGTCTGCCATGAGCCTGCAAAGCCGCCCGTCTGCCATGAGCCTACAGAGCCGTCCGCCAGACAGGAGCCGCTAGAGCCGTCCGCCAGACAGGAGCCGCTAGAGCCGCCCGTCAGACAGGATCTGCCAGAGCCGCCCGTCAGACAGGATCTGCCAGAGCCGCCAATCAGACAGGATCTGCCAGAGCCGCCAACCAGACAGGATCTGCCAGAGCCGCCAACCAGACAGGATCTGCCAGAGCCGCCAGCCAGACAGGATCTGCCAGAGCCGTCAGCGAGCCATGAGCAGCCAGAGCCGTCAGAGAGCCATGAGCAGCCAGAGCCGTCAGAGAGCCATGAGCAGCCAGAGCCGTCAGAGAGCCATGAGCAGCCAGAGCCGTCAGAGAGCCATGAGCAGCCAGAGCCGTCAGAGAGCCATGAGCAGCCAGAGCCGTCAGAGAGCCATGAGCAGCCAGAGCCGTCAGCCTGCCATGAGCGTCCAGAGCCGTCAGCCTGCCATGAGCGTCCAGAGCCGTCAGCATGCCATGAGCGTCCAGAGCCGTCAGCCTGCCATGAGCGTCCAGAGCCGTCAGCCTGCCATGAGCGTCCAGAGCCGTCAGCCTGCCATGAGCGTCCAGAGCCGTCAGTCAGCCATGAGCTGTCCCTCAGCCAGAAGCGGCTAGTAATTCAGAACTGCCCCTCAGTCCAGAGCTGTCTCTCTGTCCGGAGCTGCCCTTCAGTCCGGAGTTGCCCCTCTATCCTGAGCTACCTCTTTATCCTGAGCTACCTCTCTCTCCTAAGCTATCCCTCTGTCCTGAGCTATCCCTATGTCCTGAGCTACCTTGTCCCAGAGCTGTCCTTGATTCTGGTGTTGCCCCTAAATTTAGGTGGGGTTATTTGGAGGGTGGTCATTGTGGGGAGGATACGGAAGCGGGGATTGATTATGGTGGGGTGGGAACCACGCCCGGAGCCTAAGCCACCACCGTGGTCAGATGCCCACCCAGACCCTCCCCTGGACTTTTTGGTGATGCGTTCGGAGTACGCATCTTGAGGGGGGGGTTATGTCACGTTCCTGACCTGTTTTCTGTTTAGTTTTGTGTGTTAGTTGGTCAGGACGTGAGTTTGGGTGGGCATTCTATGTTGTCTGTTTCTATGTTGGTTTAGGGTTGCCTGGTATGGCTCTCAATTGGAGGCAGGTGTTTGGCGTTCCTCTAATTGAGAGTCATATTTAGGTAGGCTGTTCACAAGGTTTGTTTGTGGGTGGTTGTCTCCTGTGTCTGTGTCGATGTTTGCACCATACGGGACTGTTTACGGTTTGTTCATTTCATGTAGTCTGTTCCTGTTCATTTCGTTCTTCACGTTGTATGTAAGTTCGTTGTTCAGGTCTGTCTACTTTCGTTTTGTTATTTTGTATCATTTTCAAGTATAGTTCGTTTTCGTGTTTGTTCGTTTTGTTTATTTAATAAATCATTCATGTCATTTCAACGCGCTGCACCTTGGTTCAATCCCTGCTCCTCCTCTTCGGATGAAGAGGAGGAGGACCGCCGTTACAGTCAGAGTGATGTTATGGTGTTTCTTCCCTTCTCTAGATACCGTTAGGAAGGTGTTCTTACTGCTGGCTCAGAGCAGCGTCAATGGATTTCCTAACCTACTGAAATCAGCGAAGGTATATCTCACACCATGCAATATTAATGTCACCATTTATCCCTGATATTCCCACAGTTGGTCATCGACCTGTATGTGAATGAGATGGCTGACATGCACCAACTACATGTACAGTTGAAGTCAGAAGTTTACATACACTTAGGTTGGAGTCATTAAAACTTGTTTTTCAATCACTCTACAAATGTCTTGTTAACAAACTATAGTTTTGGCAAGTCGGTTAGGACATCTACTATGTGCATGACACAAGTAGTTTTTCCAACAATTGTTTACAGACAGATTATTTAACTTACAATTCACTGTATCACAATTCCAGTGGGTCAGAAGTTTACATACACTAAGTTGACTGTGCCTTTAAAACCTGTCTAGGACTGGGGTTCGCCCACATTCCACTGAAAAGGCAGCATGCGAAATTCAAAAAATATTATTTTGAAATATTTAACTTTCACACATTAACAAGTCCAACACAGCAAATGAAAGATAAACATCTTGTGAATCCAGCCAACATGTCCGATTCTTTAAATGTTTTACAGCGAAAACACCACTTATATTTATATTAGCTCACCACCAAATCCAAAAAAAGCACAGACATTTCTTTCACAGCACAGGTAGCTTATACAAAACCCACAAATAGAGATATAATTATTCACTAACCTTGGAAAATCTTCATCAGATGAGTCATAACACCATGTTACACAATACATTTATGTTTTGTTCGATAATGTGCATATATATATATATATATATATAAAAAATCTCAGTTTACATTGGCGCGTTATGTGCAGTTTTTGAGTTTTGAGTTTTGATTCCAAAACATCTGGTGATTTTGCAGAAATACTCATAATAAACATTGATAAAAGATGCAAGTGTTATTCACATAATTAAAGATAAACTTATCCTCTATGCAACCGATGTGTCAGATTTCAAAATAAACTTTACGGAAAAAGATTAATCTGAGAACGGCGCCCAGAGCCCCAACCAGCCAAAGAAATAGTCACTATTTTGGCATCAACAAAAGCTACAAAAATACTATAAATATGCACTTACCTTCAAATAACTTAATCAGAAGGCACTCCCAGGGTTCCCAAATCGACAATAAATGACTGAAAAGTTCCATAAAGCCCATCATTTAGCCACTTGTTGTTAGCATGTTCAGCCCAGGAATCCATTTTCATGACGCACGAGCAAACCTCCAGGCAAAAACTCAAAAAGTTCCGTTACAGGTCGTAGAAACAAGTCAAATGATGTTTGCAATCCATATTTAGTATGTGTTTTACATTAATCATCAATAAGGATCCAACCGGAGAATTTCATTGTCTGTAGAAAGAGCTTCGGAACGAGAGCTCTCTCTCTCCCTCACGCGCAAATCCTGACTGAAAAATCTGACGACCACTCACTAGAACAGCTCCTGTTCGCCCCTCCCTTATAGTAGATTAACAAGACTAAAATCTAAAGACGAAGACATCTAGTGGAAGCACTAGGCAGTGTTTGTTCAGCCATATCTACAATGGGTCCCATTTGACACTGTTTTGAAAATCGAGTTCTCATTTCCTGTTTTGACCTCTTCTCAGGTTTTTGTCTGCCAAATGAGTTCTGTTATACTTACAGAAATAATTCAAACCGTTTTAGAAACTTCAGAGTGTTGTCTATACAATAGTAATAATAATATGCATGTATTACCTTCTGGGACAGAGTAGGAGAAAATGTCGTTTGGGCACGCAATTTGTTCAAAGTCGAAATGCTGCCCCCTATCCCTATGAAGTTTTAAACAGTTTGGACACTTCCAAGAAATGATGTCATGGCTTCAGAAGCTTCTGATAGGCTAATTGACATCAATCGAGTCAGTTGGAGGTGTACCTGTGGATCTATTTCAAGGCCTACCTTCAAACTCAGTTCCTCTTTACTTGACATCATGGAAAAATCAAAAGAAATCAGCCAAGACCTCAGGAAAAATTGTAGACCTCCATAAGTCTGGTTCATCCTTGGGAGCAATTTGCAAATGCCTGAAGGTACCATGTTCATCTGTACAAACAATAGTATGTAAGTATAAACACCATGGGACCACGCAGCCGGCATACCGCTCAGGAAGGAGACGCGTTCTGTCTCCCAGAGATGAACGTACTTTAGTGCGAAAAGTGCAAATCAATCCCAGAACAACAACAAAGGACCTTGTGAAGATGCTGGAGGAAACAGGTACAAAAGTATCTATATCCACAGTAAGACGAGTCCTATATCAACATAACCTGAAAGGCCGCACAGCAAGGAAAAGCCACTGCTCCAAAACCGCCATAAAAAAAAGACAACGGTTTGCAACTGCACATGGGGACAGAGATCATACTTTTTGGAGAAATGTCCTCTGGTCTGATAAAGCAAAAAATAGAACTGTTTGGCCATAATGACCATCGTTATGTTTGGAGGAAAAAGGGGGATGCTTGCAAGCCGAAGAACACCATCCCAACCATGAAGCACGGGGATGGCAGCATCATGTTGTGGGGGTGCTTTGCTTCAGGAGGGACTGGTGCACTTCACAAAATAGATGGCTTCATGAGGCAGGAAAATTACATGGATATGTTGAAGCAACATCTCAAGACATCAGTCAGGAAGTTAAAGCTTGGTCGCAAATTGGTCTTCCAAATGGACAATGACCCCAAGCATACTTCCAAAGTTGTGGCAAAATGGCTTAAGGACAACAAAGTCAAGGTATTGGAGTGGCCATCACAAAGCCCTGACCTCAATCCTATGGAACATTGTGGGCAGAACTGAAAAGCGTGTGCGAGCAAGGAGGCCTACAAATCTGACTTAGTTACACCAGCTCTGTCAGGAGGAATGGGCCAAAATTCACCCAACTTATTGTGGGAAGCTTGTGGAAGGCTACCCGAAACGTTTGACCCAAGTTAAACAATTTAAAGACAATGCTACCAAATACTAATTGAGTGTATGTAAACTTCTGACCCACTGGGAATGTGATGAAATAAATAAAAGATGAAATACATTTCTCTCTACTATTATTCTGACATTTCACATTCTTAAAATAAAGTAGTGATCCTAAATGACATAAGACAGGACATTTTTACTAGAATTTAATGTCAGGAATTGTGAAAAACTGAGTTTAAATGTATTTGGCTAAGGTGTATGTAAACATCCGACTTCAACTGTAAATACTATGCATGCCAGTTCTCTTGGCTAAGAGTTGAGGAGATACCGACGGCATCACTCTTTGTAACGGATGTTAAAAATTACAAATTGTTTGCATAGTCAGCACACAGCTCCGACACACACACGTATCCCACCAGACATGCCACCAGGGGTCTTTTCACAGTCCCCAAATCCAGAACAAATTCAAGAAAGCGTACGGTATTTTATAGAGCCCTAATTGCATGGAACTTCCTTCCATCTCATATTGCTCAAATAAACAGCAAACCTGGTTTCAAAAAACAGATAAAGCAACACCTCGAGGCACAACGTCTCTCCCCTATTTGACCTAGATAGTTTGTGTGTATGCATTCAAATGTAGGCTACATGTGCCCTTAAAAAAAAGAAATAAACTCAAGTAAACTTTCAATATATACATGTAAACATTATTTTAAAACGATTTAAATATAATACATAGAAATCTTGTGGGACTAGAGTAGATAAAGTGTCACGACTCCTACCGAAGGTGGCTCCCCTTCCTGTTCGGGTGGCGCTCGGCGGTCGTCGTCACCGGCCTACTAGCTGCCACTGATCTTTTCCTCCCCCTCCTTGTCTGTTTATTAGTTACATCTGTTTTTAGTTAGGTTAATTAGTTGGGCTTTATTATTCAGCCGGCCCGCCTGCTGGGTGTGCGGGATTGTTTTATGTGTACTCGTGTACACGCCTGTAAGTCACGGTTGTTTGTGTACGTGAGTTATTTTCGGGACTGTTTAGTTCCCCTGTGTTTTGGGGCATTTGTTTTGAGTGGCGTCGTTTTCACCTGTGTGGTGAATAAAGAAGTACCGCTACTCTGAACTCTCTGTCTCCTGCGTCTGACTTCTTCCTCCACTACACCCCGGGCATTACAGAATCCCACACCCTTAAGAATGGAGTCAGCAGGAGCAGCTGCCAACCCCCTTCCATCGATGGAGGAACGTGTCCTCCACCACACCACCGTCCTCCATCGGATCCGCCATGGACCAGATGATGGAGAGAATGGACCGATGGGAGAGGAGTGGTCTCCTCTCTCCACCTTCGGTTTCCCCAGCTCAGGATTCCCCTTCTCCTCTCTCCCCATCCCCCGGCTCCAGCGCTCTCCGTCTTGCGCTCCCGAGGGATTATGATGGAGCGGCGGCGGGGTGTCAGGGGTTCTTACTCCAACTAGAACTGCACATGGCGACTGTGAGACCCACTCCCTCGGGAGCGGAGAGGGTGAGTGTCCTCGTCTCCTGCCTGACGGGTCGTGCTCTGGAGTGGGCAAACGCGGTCTGGAATGGCCCAGACTCAGCGAAGGAGCACTACCCGGAATTCACCCGCCGCTTTCGTGCCGTGTTTGACCACCCTCCAGAGGGCAGAGCGGTGGGAGAGTGACTGTTCCACCTTAGGCAGGAGAAGAGAAGCGCCCAGGATTACGCCTTGGAGTTCCGGACCTTGGCCGCTGGGTCTGGGTGGAACGACAGGGGCCTTATAGACCATTACCGGTGTAGTCTCCGGGAGGACGTCCGCAGGGAGCTAGCGTGTCGGGACACCGCTCTCTCCCTAGATGAACTTATTGACATGTCTATCCGGCTGGACAATCTGCTGGCTGCCTGCGGGCGTTCTGAGAGGGTCCTATGCGTTCCACCACCCAGCGCCCCCGCTCCCATTCCGATGGAGTTGGGAGGGGCCGTGCCGAGGGGTACCGGAGGAGGAGGCTCCCCCTGCACCAGCTGTGGTCGGAGAGGACACACGGCCGATCGGTGCTGGGGGTGCCCGTCTGGGAGTCGAGATGGCAGGCGGAACGCTTCTCGGTCACCCCAGGTGAGTAGGCACCAAACTCACCCAGAACCCCCTGTTGGTCACATGTTTGTTTTGATTTTTTCCCTTGATTTTTTCCCCTCTTCCCAGCATAAGGCACTAGTCGATTCAGGTGCAGCTGGGAACTTTATGGATCGCGGACTCGCCATCAAGCTGGGTGTTCCGCTCGTGCCGATAGATTCTCCCTTCCCCGTGCACACCCTAGATAGCGGGCCATTAGGGTCAGGGTTGGTCAGGAAGGCCACGGTTCCACTGGACATGGTGACGCAGGGGAATCATAGGGAGCGTATAAGTCTCTTCATTATCGATTCGCCTGCGTTTCCAGTGGTGCTGGGGTTTCCCTGGCTGGCTAGTCACAATCCTAAGATTTCATGGAAACAGGGGGTTCTCCAGGGGTGGTCAGAGGAGTGTTCTGGAAGGTGTCTGGGAGTTTCCATCGGTGCCACGTCGGTGGAGAGTCCAGACCAGGGTTCCACGGTGCGCATCCCCCCCGAATATGCCGATTTGGCAATCGCTTTCAGTAAAAAGAAAGCGACTAAATTACCACCTCATCGACCGGGAGGGGATAGTGCGATAGATCTCCAGGTAAACGCTGCGCTTCCGAAGAGTCACGTGTACCCATTGTCCCAGGAGGAGACATTGGCTATGGAGACATATGTCACGGAGTCTCTGGGACAGGGGTACATTCGGCCCTCCATCTCACCCGTCTCCTCGAGTTTATTTTCTGTGAAGAAAAAGGAGGGAGGTTTGCGTCCGTGCATTGATTATAGAGGTCTAAATGCCATCACAGTGGAGTTTAGTTACCCACTATCCTCTCATCGCTACGGCGGTGGAATCATTTCACGAAGCACAGTTCTTCACAAAACTAGATCTCAGGAGCGCGTATAGTCTGGTGCGTATTCGGGATGGAGACGAGTGGAAAACCGTGTTTAGTACCACATCGGGCCACTATGAGTACCTCGTCATGCCGTATGGGTTAAAGAATGCTCCAGCCGTCTTTCAATCCTTTGTAGACGAGATTCTCAGGCACCTGCACGGGCAGGGCGTGGTTGTTTATATCGATGATATTCTGATCTATTCCGCCACCCGCGCCACGCATGTGTCTCTGGTACGCAAGGTGCTTGGGAGACTGCTGGAGCATGACCTATACGTCAAGGCTGAGAAGTGTGTGTTCTCCAAACGAGCCGTCTCCTTCCTGGGTTATCGCATTTCCACCTCGGGGGTGGTGATGGAGTGTGACCGCATTAAGGCCGTGCGTAATTGGCCGACTCCGACCACGGTGAAGCGCTACTCTGAACTCGCTGTCTCCTGCGTCTGACTTCTTCCTCCACTACACCCCGGGCATTACATAAAGAATCAATATTTTTTAGATTGAGTATTTATTGGGTCATTATGTTAGTATATTATGTATGTTTGTAAGAGTGTGTTATATGTGAAAATGTGTTCGTATTATAAATTGTATATGAATGTTTAATGGCACTTGGAAGATTAGTCCAAATGGGGACTAAAAGAGATCAAAATTAAATCAAATCAAATCAACTCAGCAAAAAAAGAAACATCAATTTTTCAGGACCCTGTCTTTCAAAGATAATTCGTAAAAATCAAAATAACTTCACATATCTTCATTGTAAAGGGTTTTAACACTGTTTCCCATGCTTGTTCAATGAACCATAAACAATTAATGAACATGCACCTGTGGAACGGTCGTTAAGACACCAACAGCTTACTGACGGTAGGCAATTAAGGTCAAAGTCATGAGAACTTAGGACACTAAAGAGGCCTTTCTATTGACTCTGAAAAACACCAAAAGAAAGATGTCCAGCGTCCCTGCTCATCTGCGTGAACGTGGCTTAGCCACGCTGCAAGGAGGCATGAGGACTGCAGATGTGGCCAAGGCAATAAATTGCAATGTCCGTACTGTGAAACACCTAAGACAGCGCTACAGGGAGACAGGACGGACAGCTGATCGTCCTCGCAGTGGCAGACCATGTGTAACAACACCTGCACAGGATCGGTACATCTGAACATCACACCTGCGGGACAGGTACAGGATGGCAACAACAACTGCCCGAGTTACACCAGGAACGCACAATCCCTCCATCAGTGCTCAGACTGTCCGCAATAGGCTGAGAGAGGCTGGACTGAGGGCTTGTAGGCCTGTTGTAAGGCAGGTCCTCACCAGACATCACCGGCAACAACGTCGCCTATGTCAGGACCCGGTGTGAGAAACAGTCACTAATAGTCGGCAGAACCCAGAAGATGAGGCAGACACAGCAGTACTAGAGATGGTGGTTTAATAAAGGAAAAAAGATCTTCAGGCAAAAAATATAAATCCACAACGTCAAAAAGTAATGCCAAGAGAAAAAATGAATATCCACCAAGCTAAAAAGAAAATCCACAAAGTGGTAAGAACAGCAGGGAAAAAACAAACCTCAAAAGAATAATCAGAAACAAACAAGAACAAAACCAGAGTACCTCAGGAAAATCTAACTGGAGAAATACATGTTCACAGCATGGCAGGGTGCTAACATACAAACACTGAGCAAAGAACTGAGGAACACACAGGGTTTAAATACCTACAAGGAAATGACACACAGGTGCAAATAATAATTAGAACAAGGGAAAAACAAAAGGTTCAAAAAAGGCGCAATGGGGGCATCTAGTGACCAAAACCTGAATAGTCCTGGCCAAAACCTGACAGCCTATGGGCACAAATCCACCGCCGCTGGACCAGACAGGACTGGCAAAAAGTGCTCTTCACTGACGAGTCGCGGTTTTGTCTCACCAGGGGTGATGGTCGGATTCACATTTATTGTCGAAGGAATGAGCGTTACACCGAGGCCTGTACTCTGGAGCGAGATCGATTTGGAGGTGGAGGGTCCGTCATGGTCTGGGGCGGTGTGTCATAGCACCATCGGACTGAGCTTGTTGTCATTGTAGACAATCTCAACGCTGTGCGTTACAGGGAAGACATCCTCCTCCCTCTTGTGGTACCCTTCCTGCAGGCTCATCCTGACATGACCCTCCAGCATGACAATGCCACCAGCCATACTGCTCGTTCTGTGTGTGTTTTCCTGCAAGCCAGGAATGTCAGTGTTCTGCCATGGCCAGCGAAGAGCCTGGACCTCAAGGGTGAACGAAGGGTGAGCGCTAGGGCCATTCCCCCCAGAAATGTCCGGGAACTTGCAGGTGCCTTGGTGGAAGAGTGGGGTAAAATCTCACAGCAAGAACTGGCATATCTGGTGCAGTCCATGAGGAGGAGATGCACTGCAGTACTTAATGCAGCTGGTCCACACCAGATACTGACTGTTACATTTTATTTTGACCCTCCCCCCTTTGTTCAGGGACACATTATTCAATTTCTGTTAGTCACATGTCTGTGGAACTTGTTCAGTTATTGTCTCAATTGTTGAATCTTGTTATGCTCATACACATTTTTACACATGTTAAGTTTGCTGAAAATAAACGTAGTTGACAGTGAGAGAATGTTTCTTTTTTTGCTGAGTTTATGTAGTTCTGTCTTTGAGCTGTTCTTGTCTATTGATGTTCTGTATTATGTCATTCTGTATTGTGTTTAGTGTGGACCCCAGGAAGAGTAGCTTCTGCTTTTGCAACAGCTAATGGGGATCCTAATAAAATACCAAATGCTTGCAGTTAGCCACTGATCCCTTCCAAACCACTCATTGTTGAATTTGTGATTTCCAATTTGTGTAATGTTTATGTCCATGAGCACCGATACATTTAATCTATAATTTCTCTTCATAATTTTAACAGGATTGAAAAGGATTTGCCAGTAGATGGTCGACTTGATTCATGATGATGACTGCTAGCTAAGATTTTGAAAGTATGATGTTGACATGATCAGTCCAATCAAAGCTGCGGTAGATATAACGTGATTTGAAAAAAAAAATTCTGTGGCCAATGACCTTGAGCCTCCTTGGATGGGCACTTCTAATATAGCTTTATGGCAGCAACCATGTGGCTTGAATTTTGCTTGCGTCCCCATGAGTGACAGAACACTGAGCCAATCCCGGCGCAACTAGAGAACCAACCCCTACACTCCGTATTTTCCGCAGGCTGCCCCACCACAAAAAGCAGAGCTAGGCTTAAACACCTGCATTTTGGAACGGCCTTACTCAAAGCAAAAAACAAACAAACAAAAAAAGACCATGTTTGTATGTGGGTTTAACTCAATTATTTTTTACAAACATGTGACACGTTTAATGCCAAATTAACATGCAAAACAGGCTCTGTCCCACTTGCCCTGGATGACAGGTCGCCACTGCTTGTAAGACACAGGAAAATATATGTATTGCAAAAAGGAAAATGGTAGTGTACTGGGAAAAATGGGTTAGTCTGTGGACATCCAAAGGTAGGAATTAAGATTAGAGTGATTCGTTTATTGACCGATACACTTGGAATCGAGTATGATTGGGAAATAAACTTCTTTTTTTTTCTTTTTTTACACCAAGTCTTCCAACTAGGGGAAAGGGGGCTAGGGGCATATTACAAAATATGTTATTTGATAGTCTTCAATTATGCTAATTTCATAGCTGATCTATCCCCTAAATATATATATATATATATATATATATATATATATATATATATATTTGTGATAGTAAGGTACTTAAATGTTAACCAGAAATTATTTGATATTGAGAACAGCTGCATTGGACCTTTAATGAAAACCCAAAATATGTGGTGAGTGCTGGTGTGTACAGTTGAGAGGATCCTCAAACCATAGTCATGTTAGCAACAAGGTGAATATAGCAGATTCTGTGCTTAATGGATGGAAAACAATAACCCCGAGCTACACTCCCACCCAGTGACAGCGTAATTATAAATTACCCTTACCAGACTATGACATTCTAATGAAGACAAAGTACAAGAGCAATTGACAACATTCATTGAAAATACATACAGGTAATATAAAAACTAAATTCAACTTAAGACAAACTCAAATGAAACATTATCTAAGAGTACATAACTCTTCATTACATTGACAGCTGAGGTGCATTCATTCTCCATGGAACTTTCCTGAGTGTCATCATTCTCTGAAATCAAAATACATCAACATCATTGCAGAGGGGTAGATCACAATCACTGACTGACAACCCAGTCCAGAATCAACTCATAGCACATCTTGCCATGCAGACCACAACGGCTACAGTCATCTGTTAATACTTACTCTTCAGTGTCTTGCTACAGTCATCTGTTTATTTACACTTTAGTGTGCTGTAGTTCCTGGCTACAGTCATCATCAGTGGATATTTACTCTCCAGTGTGTTGTAGTTCCTGGATGGTACAGAGGAGCACATGGAACTGTTTCTTCCTCAATTCCAGCTGAGGAGGACTCAGACAATATATTAAGATAATCAATTATATATTTTTATCACGTTAAAATATATAAATTAAACAAAACACAAGCAGGAAAAAAGCCTACCTTATTTCCCACATTCTCTTTGATGTGGGACAGCTGCTGAAGCTCTTTGTCAAGAAAGAAATGTCCACATTGTTACTTTACAGCCTTATTCTAAAATGGATTAAATTGTCCCCACCCCCCAACAAGCTACATACAATGCCCCATAATGACAAATCAAAAAGAGGTTTTCAGAAATTGTTGCAAATGTACAGTGCTGTGCAAAAGTTTTAGGCAGGTGTGAAAAAATGCTGTTAAGTAAGAATGCTTTAAAAAAAGAGACATGTTAATAGTTTATATTTATCAATAAAAAAAATGCAAAGTGAGTGAACAGAAGAAATATTGATTTGATGTAGATTGTTACCACCCTTTGCCTTCAAAACAGCATCAATTCTTCTAGGTACACTTGCACACAGTTTGAAGGAACTCTGAGGGTAGGTTGGCCCAAACATCTTGGAGAACTAACCACAGTTCTGTGGATTTAGGCAGCCTCAGGTGCTTCTCTCTCTTCATGTAATCCCAGACAGACTCAATGTTGAGGTCAGGGCTCTGTGGGGGGCCATACCATTACTTCCAGGACTCCTTGTTCTTCTTTACGCTGAAGATAGTTCTTAATGACTTTTGCTGTATGTTTGGGGTCGTCATGCTGCAGAATAAATTTGGGGCCAATCAAATGCCTCCCTGATGGCATTGCATGATGGATAAGTATCTGCCTGTACTTCTCAGCATTGAGGAGACCATTAATTCTGACCAAATCCCCAACTCCGTTTGCAGAAATGTAGCCCCAAACTTGCAAAGAACCTCCACCGTGCTTAACTGTTGCTTGCAGACACTCATTCGTGTACCGCTCTCCAGCCCTTCTGCGAACAAACTGCCTTCTGCTACAGCCAAATATTTCCAATGTTGACTCATTGGTCCAGAGCACCTGCTGCCATTTTTTCTGCACCCCAGTTCCTGTGTTTGTGCATAGCTGAGTCGCTTGGCCTCGTTTCCGCGTCTGAGGTATGGCTTTTTGGTTGCAAGTCTTCCATGAAGGCCACTTCTGACCAGACTTCTCTGGACAGTAGATGGGTGTACCAGGGTCCCACTGTTTTCTGCCAATTCTGAGCTGATGGCACTACTGGACATCTTCCGATTGCAAAGGGAAGCAAGCATGATGTGTCTCATCTGCTGCAGTAAGTTTCCTTGGCCGACCACTGTGTCTATGGTCCTCAACGTTTCCCGTTCCTTTTTGCTTCTTCAAACGAGTTTGGACAGCACATCTGGAAACCCCTGTCTGCTTTGACATTTCTGCCTGGGAGAGACCTTGCTGATGCAGAACAACTACCTTGTGTCTTGTTGCTGTGCTCAGTCTTACCATGGTGTATGACTTTTGAGAGGAAACGGTCTTCAGCAACCTCACCTTGTTAGCTGAGTTTGGCAGTTCCTCACCCAGTTTTATTCCTCCTACACAGCTGTTTCAGTTAATGATTGTGTTTCAACCTACATATTAATTGATGATCATTAGCACCTGTTTGGTATAATTGTTTAATCATACATCTGACTACATGCCTACAATATCCCTGACTTTGTGCAAGTGTACCTACAAGAATGTATGCTGTTTTGAAGGCAAAGGGTGTTCACACCAAATTTAGATTTGATTTAGATTTTTCTTCTGTTCACTCAATTTGCATTTAGTTAATTAATAAATATAATCTATTAACATATCTATTTTTTTTTTTTTTAAAGCATTCTTACTTTACAGCATTTCACACCTGCCTAAAACTTTTGCACAGTACTGTATATTTAAAAAAACTTTAATATCACATTTACTTAAAACCTCTCTTGGGTAGGGGGCAGTAAAAAAGCATGCCCAAAGTAAACTGCTTGTTACTCAGGCCCAAAAGCTATGATATGCATATAATTGGTAGATTTGGATAGAAAACACTCTAAAGTTTCTAAAACTGTTAAAATTATGTCAGTGAGTATAACAGAACTGATATGGCAGGCGAAACCCCGAGGACAAACCATCCCCCCCAAAAAATGTCAGCCTTCAACTGTTTCAAATGGCTTTCATGTTTATTATGAGGCGAAGTCCTCCCAGATTGCAGTTCATAGGGCTTCCACTAGATGTCAACAATCTTTAGAAAGAGTTTCAGGCTGTTTTTTGGGAAAATTAGCTGGAAGTTGTAGTTTTTCTAAGTAGTGTAGTGTTTCCATGCTCGTGGGTGAAAGCGCGTTCTTTGTTATTTATCTCCGGTAATGAACATACTATTCTTACATTTTATTGTTTATTTACGTATTAGGGTACCTGAGATTTGATTATAAACGTTGTTTGACTTGTTTGGATACGTTTATTGGTAACGTTTGGGATTCACTTTGTATGCATTTTGAAGGAGGGAAACCGGTGGAGTATTGAATGAAGCGCGCCAGCTAAAATGAGTTTTTATGGATATAAAGAAAGACTTTATCGAACAAAAGGACCATTTGTGATGTAACTGGGAACTTTTGGAGTGCCAACAAAAGAAGATCTTCAAAGGTAAGGCATTTATTATATCGCTATTTCTGACTTTCGTGTCGCACCTGCCTGGTTGAAAAATGTTTTTCATGTTTTGTATGCCGGGTGCTGTCCTCAGATAATAGCATGGTGTGCTTTCGCCGTAAAGCCTTTTTGAAATCTGACACAGCGGCTGGATTAACAAGAAGTTAAGCTATATTTTGATGTATAATACTTGTATTTTCATGAATGCTAAATATTTATATTTCTGTAATTTGAAATTCGCGCTCTGCAATTTCACCAGATGTTGGCCAGGTGGGGCGCTACCGTCCCACCTGCCCATAAGAAGTTTAAGTATTCAGACCCCTTACTCAGTACTTTGTTGAAGCACCTTTGGCAGTGATTACAGCCTCGAGACTTTGTGGGTTTGACGCTACAATCTTGGCTCTGGTTGGGCCACTCAAGGACATTCAGAGACTTGTCCCAAAGCCACTCCTGCACTGTCTTGGCTGTGTGATTAGGGTTGTTGTCCTGTTGGAAAGTAACCCTTTGCCCCAGGTTTTCATCAAGGATCTCTCTGTACTTTGCTCCAATCATCTTTCCCTTGATCCTGACTAGTCTCCAGTCATTGCCACTGAAAAACATTCCCACAGCATGATGCTGCCACCACCATGCTTCACTGTAGGGATGGTGCCAGGTTTCCTCCAGACTTGACACTTGGCATTCAGGACAAAGAGTTCAATCTTGGTTTCATCAGATCAGAAAATCTTGTTTCTCATGATTAGAGTCCTTTAGGACACAACCTTGTCTTTGGAGCTCTACGGACAATTCCTTTGACCTCATGGCTTGGTTTCTGCTCTGACATGCACTGTCAACTGTGGGACCTTATTTGTGTGCCTTTCCAAATCATGTCCAATCCATTGAATTTACCACAAGTGCGACTCCAATCAAGTTGTAGAAACATCTCAAGGGTGATCAATGGAAACCGGATGCACCTGAGCTCAATTTCGAGACTCATAGCAAAGGGTCTGAATACTTATGTAAATAAGTATTTATTTTATTTTACAAACCTGTTTTCGCTTTGTCATTATGTGGTATTGTGTGTAGATTGATGAGGAATTTATATATTTTAATCAATTTTAGAACAAGATGGTATGGTAACAAAATGTGGAAAAAGTCAAGGGGTCTGAATATTTTCCGAATGCACTGTATCTGCGTAGATGAACATATTGGCTGCCTCCATTAAAATGTGTCAAGAAAAGAGGAAGTTAACTCACTTTAATGTTCCATGGTGATCTGGATGTTGCTGGATGACCTTTGCCAGTGCATCATACTCTAGAAAATGCTAAATTAAAGGGCACAAAGAACATTTGATTCTACTCTATCATGAACAGTACTGTACCATGTCTCTGTACTAAAAGTATTGACACAAGACTAACCAATAACTGTGCAAGTGAAAAACCTCAATAGATAATTTCCCCCAAAACTTTTATAGCCATCTTGCACTTTAATACATCTTGAAGTGCACCCGATCAACCTCACCTTGCTGATTATTTTGGATTTTCTTTGCCCTCTGGATCTCCTTTTGTCATTCTGATTTGTATCATGTGCTGATGTTATGTTTTGTTCTAAAGAGAAAAAAGATAATGAAATAGGGTGTGACTACAAGTTTTGACTAAGGTATGGGTTGACAGTAGAATGTAGTGTAATGGACTGAGACGCCAGTCTCATTTCTCTCACTTATGTCAGTGTATATTTTCTCATCGTTTTCCATTTCCCAGAGGTTCATGTCATACACCAGCAAGGTCTTCCCCATTGAGAATTGACATTGTGCCTATGTACCCAACATCCTCTGGTACTGTGTAAATCTGCAAAGAGAAATAATTATAATTTTACTTTAAGATAGTTTACATGACAGTTGATGTAAACTTGAATGAAACAGTATTAGCCATATATAGGCTTGTCAAGACCAAGAGAAAATGTTTCATTAGTCAAATCAATCTCTCCTGGTTTTGATGTAGCTACAATAGGCAATGATTGGCGGTAGCTAGTTAGCTAGTAGGAACAACGGCTTATCACACAGGGCAGAGCAGTCACATGTACCCTTCTTCAGGCAACTCAGTTGAATTGCACCATTTAGTAAAGTTCTTCAAAAGAACATTGATACTTTGGTTGTCTCCATCAATGAGAAGACGTTTCCAAATAACTTTGTCTGTAATGGATAAGTAAACAACGTTACCAATGAGCACTTTGACCACCTCCTAGAGGAGGGTTTCCCAGACGCGGCCCTGGGGCCCTCCCTGCACGTTTTGGTTTTTGCCCTTGCACTACACAGCAGAATCAAATAATCAAAGCCTGATCTGCTAGCTAACACATTCACACCGGTTGTTCATGATGACGAACTCAAAAGATCTGTCATGCTTGTGTAAAATGATGTCGCTAAACACAAGAGATGTAGCTAGCAACTATCATCACTCAAGAATAAATAATATACACAATAGTTCACTAGCAAGCTAGTTAACTAAGTTGGCTAAATGGCACCACAGGCTAGCATTTTAGCTAGATAGCATAGTTAACAATACATGTACAGTATCCAGTTATTCAATGTAGCTGATGCCTTCAAAATGAGATTAAAGTGGCCATTTCAAATACACAGAACTAATTAGACAGGTAGTATGATTAAGAAACCAATCTCAATAACACATTAGTTTGCTAGCTAATTGGGTAATATCAAACAATGAACAATCTCCATCAGTTACAGCACCCATTTGTCCAGGTAAATTTGCTCTTCTTTTAATTTAACTTTATCGTTAAAGGAAATAAAAAGGGCTGCATTCAGAACATAAAAATACAGATAGAACAATGAGCTTAGGGTTAGTTATACAAATCTTTGATAAAAACCTAGTAGAACCAAAGACAGTACAGTATGAAGATTTCTAGGCTACAACTGCTTCTCCAATAGAAATCCCCATCTCACTTGTAGGCGATTCCAGCAAAGCTAATACGTAGAAACACGTCATCAGGTCTAACGGTCGTCTTGCTCCAAACGCCGCATGTGCAGCCCTCAAAGCTGTCTATTTTCCTCGAAAGTACGTAATGTCACGATTTCAAAGCTATACAATATTATAGAGGCTAAGTTAATTATCTCAAATCCTGGAAAAGGTTTGTAATGTTGAGCTTCTTGTTCATGAAATTCGTGTTAATGTTGGATCTCTGTGCTCACATTCATTCCTTGAAGTAATCAGAGATTTGGATATAATGACAAGACAAGCTCCCACCTATTCCTCTCTTTGGATTGGTGGATATATTTCGTTATTTATATTCGATGAGGGTGTTGACGTCAACCGCCTGTATTTAATCGAGAGAGATGCTATGCCACTAGCCACATGTCATGAATATGCATAGCCATCTCGAAACAACTCCAATATAGTGTTTTTTCTCAAAGTTGCCGGGGTGTCACGTGCCCTACTTACACCAGTACACTCGTAACAACCTAAGCATTACGAAACGTATATTTGATCAAATAAACCTCACATAGAAAATAAGCCATTACATTTTCTTTGACCAAATTCGACTCTCATTGACCTCCATACAAAAACTCCTCGCTTGGTGAGCGAAAGAAACGAAACAACACCACCTGCTGGAGAAGACAGATTTTGTGCCCAGTTGTCCCTATCCCTTCTTCATCTATGTGGTAGTACTATCAAAGAGAGTACAATATGAAGACAGGCAGAAACTGCTTCTCCAATGGAAATCCCGAGTCACGCTTGTAGGCGATGTCATGGCGACGTTGGTTAGCTAAGCGCATGCGCATATATATACGTAATCAGCTCTACCGGTCGTTTTGCGTCGAACTGCGCATGTGCCGGCTATCAACTCAAACCCACTCATTCAATATAAAGGTGTTTTTAACATCCTCAACTACCTAAGACATTGTCTCAAATCTAGGTTGTGCCTTTAGATTTCGATAAAATTAACAGCTAAGGAAGAAATGTTCACTTCCCTCATTGATTTCTCAAACCCCAAAACCTGGCCTAGTCTCCATGGTCAAAATGTTCCCGGAAGTCTCGCAATGTCGAGTCTTTGGGTTTAGAAACTCTGTGGTGCTAACGTTGTACTATAATCACCCATAATGCACCGCGCGGCCCATTGGCGCTGCATGGGCAACATATACAAGGGCGTTAATACGATTCCAATGGAGTTTCCCATCTCCTTAAAAGTATCTCTGACTGAACGCACCCCGGAAATACCCCGCCTCTGAAAAAAAAGGTCACGGATTGGTCAAAAGACCAGCTCGTGTTAATTTTGACAGCATGAGAATCTCGTGAAACTACTCCTCTTCGTTCACGATTACGGTGCATGTATTTTGCTGAAAATTGTTACTTGGCCCCTATGACAAGACACCAAATGCTACCAGTTTCAGCTCTGTGAAACCCATTGTGGAATAAAAGAACGGGTAAAACAGTTAGCTGGCACGGCAGCGACGTGCGTGCGTGAAGTATAAACTGTAAAAAATTGTGACGTCTGCATCCCAGAATGCAGTTTGGTAAACAGACATGGAAGCACCTGGTAAAGACCTCCACAGTCAGTGAGCATTGCATTCGTTCTTTCTGCACGATCTCCATACTTTAATATCCGCCACATTCAACAGATTTGTATCTGTCTGCCGTCACATTTGCATCCCCAACGTCCAGGACCTTGGTAAGTGCAAATACATCATGTTTCT
The DNA here is from genome assembly GCF_045679555.1 of Salvelinus alpinus. Taxonomy (NCBI): domain Eukaryota; kingdom Metazoa; phylum Chordata; class Actinopteri; order Salmoniformes; family Salmonidae; genus Salvelinus; species Salvelinus alpinus. The sequence continues at coordinate 26,572,188 of NC_092087.1, read as the reverse complement.
ATTTCGGCTGTTAATGACTTCTGCCAGGTTCATTGGAATATATGGCTGGCCAGCTAGCTAGCTTACTTGAGTTAGCGCTAATGATAGCTAGCTAGCCACTCCTCGATTGACTGCGAAATGATCTACAGTTTGGTGATATGGGCACAGAGTTTCTAAACCAGAAGCGCAACATCGCGAGACTTCCGGGAACGCTTGCGAAGCACCAAGCAGACCATGCCGGGGTTTGGTGTTTGATGTTTGAGAAGTTAATGAGTGAAAAACTAAGAGAGAAAAAATTCCTTAGTTGTACATTTCTCGAAATCTAAAGGCACTAGCTATATTCGAGACAATGTCTTAAGTAGTTGAACATGTTATTACGCCAACCTCGTAAAAGTGATAAACTGACACGTTTTCATCTTAGTCATAAACATCTTGTCTTTATATCGTCTTTGACGGCATGCTCGTGCGCAAGCGTGAGATGGTCTGTGCTACTCGGGATCCTTGGGACGTCCCTAACCCAACCTTAACCCAGTGTTTCCCCAACTCGGTCCTCGGGACCCCAAGGGGTGCACGTTTTGGTTTTTGCATTAACACCACACAGCTGATTCAAATTATCACTTAGGCTCCCGAGTGGTGCAGCGGTCTAAGGCACTGCATCTCAGTGGTAGAGGTGTTACTAGAGACTCTGGTTCGATTCCAGGCTGTATCACAACCGTCCGGAATTGGGAGTCCCATAGGGCGGCGCACAATTGGCCCAGCGTTGTTAGGGTTTGGCCGGGGTAGGTCGTCATTGTAAATAACAATTTGTTCTTAACTGACTTGCCTAGTTAAAAAAAAATAATATATATATATATATTTTTTTTTACATATCAAAGCTTGATGATTAGTTGATTATTTGAATCAGCTGTGTAGTGGTAGGGCAAAAACCAAAACGTGTACCCCTTGTGGTCCCTGAAGACCGAGTTTGAGAAACCCTGCCTTAAACTTTTAACATTTCAACTTCAATGGGGGGAACATCCCAAGGATCCCGGAAGGCACAGGGCCACCATTAGACCCGATGAGGTTTTATTTAACTAGGCAAGTCAGTTAAGAACTAATTCTTATTTACAATAACGGCCTAAAGGTGGTCTAGGAAAAAAAACTCTAGACCACCTTTACACCACACAGACTACAGTACTATTTTGCTAGCACAGACTGGAATATGTTCCGGGATTCATCCAATGGCATTGAGAAGTATACCACCTCAGTCACCGGCTTCATCAATAAGTGCATCGGCGACGTCGTCCCCACAGTGACCGTATGTACATATCCCAACAAGAAACCATGGATTACAGGCAACATCCGCACCGAGCTAAAGCCGAGAGCTGCCACTTTTTTAAGGAGCGGGACACTAATCCAGACGCTTGTAAGAAATCCCGCTATGCCCTCAGACGAACCATCAAACAGGCAAAGCGTCAATATAGGACTAAGATTGAATCCTACTACACCAGCTCTGATGCTCGACGGCTGTGGCAGGGCTTGCAAACGATTACAAACTACAAAGGGAAGCACAGCCACGAGCTGCCCAGTGACACGAGCCTACCAGAAGCCTTTTATGCTCGTTTGAAGCAAGCAACACTGAAGCGTGCATGAGAGCACAAAGCTGTTCCGGACGTCTGTGATCACACTCCGTAGCTGATGTGAGCAAGACCTTCTACTTTCACAAGGCCGCGGGGCCAGACGGATTACCAGGACGTCTGCTCGGAGCATGTGCGGACCAACTGGCAAGTGTCTACACTGATATTTTCAACCTCTTCCTGACCGAGTGTGTAATATCTACATGTTTCAAGCAGACCACCATAGTCCCTGTGCCCAAGAAAGCAACGGTAACTTGCCTAAATGACTTCCGCCCCGTAGCACTCACGTCTGTAGCCATGAAGTGCTTTGAAAGGCTTGTCATGGCTCACATCAACACCATCATCCCGGGAAACCCTAGACCCACTACAATTCGCATATCGCCCCAACAGATCCACAGATGATTAAATCTCAATCGCACCCCACAATGCCCTTTCACACCTGGACAAAAGGAACACATATATGTGAGAATGCTGTTCATTGACTACAGCTCAGTGTTCAACGCCATAGTGCCCACAAAGCTCATCACTAAGCTAAGGACCCAGGGACTAATCACCTCCCTCTGCAGCTGGATCCTGGGCTTTCTGACGGACCGCCCCCCAGGTGGTAAGGTTAGGGAACAACACATCTGACACGCTGATCGTTGGGGCCCCTCAGGGGTGCGTGCTTAGTTCCCTCCTGTACTCCCTGCTCACCCACAACTGTGTGGCCAAGCACGACTCCAACACCATTAAGTTTGCAGACGACACAACAGTGGTAGGCCTGATCACCGACAACGATGAGACTGCATATAGGGAGGAGGTCAGAGACCTGGCAGTGTGGTGCCAGGACAACAACCTCTCCCTCAATGTGAGCAAGACACATTGGACTACAGGAAAAGGAGGGCCGAACAGGCCCCCGTTAACATTGAAGGGGCTGTAGTGGAGCGGGTCCTTGGTGTCCATATCACCAACAAACTATCATGATCCAAACACACCAAGACAGCCGTGAAGAGGGCACGACAACACCTTTTCCCCCTCAGGAGACTGAAAAGATTTGGCATGGGTCCCCAGATCCTCAGTTATACAGCTGTACCATTGAGAGCATCCTGACCGGTTGCATCACTGCCTGGTATGGCAACTTCTCGGCATCTGACCGTAAGGAGCAATAGAGGTTTGTGCGCACGGCCCAGTGTTCGGCGCATGTGACAGATAAAATTTGTTTCGAATAAGTATGGTGTTACTTCTGTTTGTCTCAATGGAGTCTAAACTATTCATTTATTATTTTTACAATGTTAAATGTATTTTGTGCGGAGAACATTGGTGTTGAGCAGTGAAATACCCTCCAAAGAACCATGCAAGAGTGTCTGTGCCACAATGTTGTCATTCATATGAACAATCATTTGCATGACCAAAGTGCATTGGATTTTGAGTAACTGACAAACCAAATGTAGCATAAAGACATTGTATACAATTGGCCTAATCCTTTTTTTTCTACTAATGTAAATCGTTTTGATTATTTTAACACAAATGTAGTACACTCAAATAATACATTTAACCTACTACCTAGCTAATGCTCTTGATTAGTAATTGTTTTAGCAAATTAACAAGTAACTATTTCACTATTAATTTACATATAATGCAGCTAATGCTAGCTGATTGGTAAATAAAGTAACGACACATTTTTGGTGTCAGAATTTCAATAGATTACTTGCTAGTTCTACAATTTGGAAAATTTGGCTTTTGCATTAACTAGGCTTAAGTCCTCTAATGTAGTCTACATTATGTTGCCTTGTAGGCCTATGCTTTGCCTCGTAGGCCTAGGCTAGTTGAAGTCATGACGCATCAGTGGTATATGTAGCCTAGGCCTATTGTGTTTAGTGATGTAAGGATGTGTACTAGAGCTGGACCATATGGACAAAAATCCATATTGTGATAAATTGCCTCGATTGATGCCATAACGATAAATAGAATGATTTTTAACGTTAATGTGCACCACTTTTTTTTATTACCCTTTAAACTACTACTACTAGTTTGATTGTTAATGGGGCAATTGATGGCAACAGTCACCCATATTATCAAACTTATTTCATTTCAAACTTCACATTTCTCTAGTATAAGCTACTTATCATAATGAATGATATCAGCAAAATGCCTGCGTGCTCGGTATGGATAATTCTGTTTATCATCCCAGCTCTAACGTGTACATCTTTTTGATTAAGCTAAGCTTCATTGAAATGCAACTCTCTATTAGCTAGCAACAGTTTTGTTGTATGATAGCCTAGGCATAAGCTACTCTATACTGTGTGCAACTCTGGCACAAGACAATTTGATCCCCTCATACCAACGCCTGTTATAGAAATTCCTCCACATTCTTGTCACTGTAGCAAACGGGGCAATAAATCTCATAAAGGGATTCATATTCACCTATATAATCTCCATCTTTGTGATACTGTTGTCATTATTCACATTTTGTTGAATTGATGAGAATCCTACAATGGTAAAACAAATGGTTTAAAGTTCTTTAAAACAAAATATCATCTTTAAAGGGATGATTGGGCTGCAAACTGCAGGGCTCTGGAGTGGTTAACCAAGGATAGTGCTTATTTGGATTGGATTACTCTGCTGCGGCGAGGAGCTCCATAAGTAGCTCGTGCTAGCGTGAAAGCTGCGGATCCAGATCCACCAGGAGAATGGGAGGCGGTGTTATCTTCCAGACAAACAACCCCGTAATTCCCTAAACCGTGAATACGCTATCAAGACAGGGAAAAGAATGAAGCTGATACTAACTTTTTCCTCCCGTCTCTGTCTCACCCAGATTCCTTCCACAACTTGTGTGGGGCGACCAGCGATCACCCAAACTGATGAGGTTCTACTGATCCAGTTACGATTGAGTTCCCTTTTCCACATTTGACAAGGTAAGGGTTCAGCGAGCACAATGATCTGTTTTTCTACTGAAATTCTAACCATCACTGGTTCCAGTTTTGAGGCTTTCCACAGTCCTGCGACATGGCTACAGTCAGACTCTTCTCTCAGGACTGCAGTTTTTCAGCTGCCATGTCATTACAAAATCTCTAAGATATTGATACTTCATTAATAAGTGTAACGGAAGTGGTTTGATGACCAAACTTAGGCTAGGTTACTCATATGTGAGTCCTGAAGAGTTGGGCTTTGACTTAGTAGGCTAATGCGCTCTTGGGTTTGAACCCTGTGGGTCACATTAGTTCAATGACCCCAATGGGTCTCTGTGAGAAGGAGGAAGAAGTCAAAATGGGGTGAAGTGTAATGGAGGTATGTTTGATACCTAAAGAGCTGCGTTGGCTCCCCGAGTCAGTTGGCCCGTTTGAGTGGATCACTTCTGTCAAGTCGTCAAAGTGCATTGCATTGTGGGGATTACAAAATTGTCCAACTAGCTCATTCGACTGCATGAACTTTACAAAAACCATGCTATCAAAGGTCATGAAGTTTTGACTACTGTCGACTGCAAGTTTCTGCATTTGAGCTTCACAAACAGCCATCACCTGCATTGTGGTAGGTGCCATTGTCAGCCAATCATTAAGGTGTTTTTTTACCAACAGGAACATAACGACAGACCTGATTGACAGGAACCAACTTTGCCACGATTTGTCTATACAGTGGATATGTACAAATTAATGTGATATTTGAGGCTGTTTCACCAATTCATTGTACAATGTACACACACTGTATTCCTTCCTAATATTGAGTTGCACCCCTTTTTGCCCTCAGAACAGCCTCAATTAGTCGCGGCATGGACTCTACAAGGTGTCAAGCGTTTCACAGGGATGCTGGCCTATGTTGACTCCAATGCTTCCCACAGTTGTCAAGTTGGCTGGATGTCCTTTGGTTGGTGGAACATTTTTGATACACATGGGAAACTGTTGAGTGTGAAAAACCCAGCAGCTTTGCAGTTCTTGACACACTCAAATCGTTGCGCCTGGCATCTGCTACCATACCCTGTTCAAAGGCACTGAAATCTTTTGTCTTGCCCATTCACACATACACAATCCATGTCTCAATTGTCTCAAGGTTTAAAAATTATTCTTTAACCTGTCTTCTCCCCTTCATCTACACTGATTTGAAGTGGATTTAACAGGTGACATCAGTAAGGGATCATAGCTTTCAGCTGGTCAGTCTGTCTTGGTGTTTTGTACACTCTGTGTATATTTTCAGTTTGCGAGTGTGTGATATAGGGGTCGGAGACATGTTTATGATAACCTTATAAAGAAAAAAAATTATAAACAATGGCAACACTGCCATGTTGCATTGAGCCTTGCTGTTGGAAAATCACATCAGTGTCAGACTTTCAGCTATCGCAGATGCACATCACCTCCCCGACTTCACTCCTCGACTTTTGTCTACAGTCAGTTGCTGAAGCACAGAAGACCTGTTGGTCACATAAGCAGGAGGCCTAAATACATATGGTATAACAGCTGCATAGACCACCATGGAAGTGTAATATTTATCATTTGTCATTTCAAAGAATCCTAACCTTATTCTTATGTCAGTCTGTTAGATGCAGAAAATTTGCCAAGTAATATGTTTTTATAATTGATTAGTATACACACATGTAAACAATTACTTAGTTTTTGTAATACGCTGCACTGAGTCTGGCCTAGTGGTAACATTCTCACCTTCGGAACCATATATATTCACCTAAAACCAGATCCCTCTGTCTCCATACCGCTGCTCCTATCCATTCACACACAAATACAAATACGGAAGAGGTTCAGAAGTTCGTTCCCCTTTTTAAAAAGAAAAGTTGCACTGTACCACGATACAGAGGAAGGTGAGTGTATATGGTATAGAACCAGGGTGCTGTTTGGATGTATTTAGTTAGGCTTAGTATCCTTATCTATGTATGCTTTGATAGCTGCAGTAATGCGTGTCTTGTATGACGTTTTTGGATCCACAAGCATCCCTATAACCATAACAACAAGATGCAAAGTTTTTATATTTTAGAAAATGTGTCTGGAAATGAATATGCCAAGAAATGTTAACGTATCTCTAGACCAGGGGTGTTAAAGTAATTCCATATGGGGCTGAGTGTCTGCTGTTTTTTTCGCCCCATTTCAATTAAGACCTAGACAACCAGGTGAGGGGAGTTCTTTACTAATTAGTGACCATAATTCATCAAGCACAAGGGAGGAGCGAAAACTCGCAGACACTCGGCTCTCCGTGGAATGAGTATGACACGTGGTCTAGACTCTTAACATGCCCACAAGTTAGCTTGAGGGGAGGGGTTTTGCTCTCTGTCCTATAACCTACTATTTTGTGCACTGATTAGTTGTCATTTATAGGGCTAGTCTCTGCCCCCTTGTTAGTTGACCCATTGTATGCCTATTGTAATGGCAGTAAAGGTATGGGGGATGCACTGAAAATGCATTTGGTAATTTCTGGTTACTACTGGTAAGCAATATTGAAAACTGATAATGGTTGTGTAGGATTTTACCACTTATTAACTATCTGTTACATATTGATTCTGCCCAACAGTATTTTATGTTGTAAAGTAGTGCTGAGTTGCAAACATGAGATAATATCTGAAGACATCCTGGCTCATCCCACTCTATGTAATTCAGAATCCCATTTGAAAGTAAGGGATAATTCCTTTAGGAAATGTTTAATTTCTACAAACTTGAAGACATTAAACATTCATTTTTGTTAGGCTTTATTTAACTCTTATAGAACTGTACATCTGAATGAAGTTTTGTAGAAAGTAACTCAGTCCCATCACTGTTTTCTAACGGGAGGACTATAGCTTTCTTTCTGCGTGTTTTGTGAATAAAAGTGTTCCAAGTTTCCTAGATCGTCAATGCGCAACATGGCATTGACGCAAAAGGTTGTGAGAAATATGAATCGATTTACTGGAAAGCAGTCGCGCTTTAAGGAAGTTTAGTATAACATTAATGTATATCTCCTCCCCCATCCGTCGACAAAACAAAATCCCGTTCATAATTGTTGCACTTTAATAAGCGTTTTTATATAAATGAACTGTTCCGTCATAGGCTACACACCTTAGATTCTGAAGTTGAGAGCGAGTGATATTCTGGCTGTCATGAGGTGACACATTCATTTTCTCAATATTAGGGCATTATAACACTTTTTTTTGGTCCCTTTAATTTGGTTAGTTCTCTTTCACAAAATCGCTTTTTCGATTAAAAAACAACAACCAATGCCTACAATGTGAACTGTATCAATTTGGCGTAGGCTACATTTATTAAGTAGGTGATGTGGGACTGCATGATTTTAAATTGATAAGCTTGCCTATAGTATTTGTTAACTAATGCAGTTACGTTTTAACACCCCTTGTAAGTGACCTGGATTTCCCACGTTTCTTGCGCTCAGGGAGGTGAAGTTATGTCCCCCCTTTAAAGTTGTATCTGTGATTGCCCAGACGGTATGTGGCCTCGCACACTCATGTTCCTGTCCAAATAAATTGCGATTTAATTGGAGTGTGACACCCTATAGCTTCTGAATACATCAAAGGGATTAGTGTTATCGAAACATGCGTTTGCCCGAGTCGCTCAATGAAGGAATCCTGAGAACACCACCTCAACGCTGACTGCTGTTGTGTTACATTGTAGCGGAAAGAATGTCGGAAAGGGCCGATGATGACGTCAGGGGGGAGCAGCGCAGAGCGGCCAGGCAGCTAAAGCAGCAACAGCAGCAGATCCAGCGGGGAGAAGGCTCCACAGCAATGGCGACTGTTGCGGAGCGCAGATCCCTGCCTAGTCCAGAAATGATGTTGGGACAGTCTTGGAGCAACTGGGTCGATGCTGCCATACCCAAAGGCAACGACGGTGAGTGCTCGTGCGTACTGGATGTGTGTGTAGAGTCGAGATATGATCGTTAGCTTTTTTTCCCGATTGCGTGCAGTTTTGGGAATATGAAGACACGCTACTGGTAGCAACAGCAGAAGCAAGCAAGTGCAACTATGTATGTGTCTGTGTATTCGATTGCCTCATTTTAGGTGCTGAATCGGAGGAAAGTTTGAAGGAGTTCGGGAAAAATCGAGAAGCCATGCGATTGTGCAGAGATGGTGAGTGTTCTCTCTTTTGTCAGAGCCAATGAGTGTTTTGGTGGGTTGCACACACACTTCACATGCACCAGCTGAAATCTGGTTGTTCTGTTGAACAAGTGCACCAGATTGACCTGTGACAACCCAAGTCTGATCAATCAATGATATAGCCCTGGAATGTATGGCCACTAGTTGACATCTTGAAGAGGGGACTTCTATCCTCTGTTCCTAAGTGGGTGCACACCACAGCTAACAACCAGCCAGGGCTTATTCAGTGGGGTAGAAAGACAGAAATGTAATGTGATAAAGCTGACATGATTGTTTATTATACACAACAGATAATTATTTTGCCTGTTTTACACCATAATTTCTGTCTGGCTGTTCTGTATCATTGTGCCCACCTGAAAAGCCCTGGTGTGCACCGTTAGGGGAGGGGCACACTCAGTGTGGTGACAGCAGTTTCACAGTTAAAATGGGAGCAACGAGTCTGTCATTAAGAATAACTGCTACTCTTGATGGAAATTGCTTGAAACCTCCGATGACTTTCCTATGTCAGTTGAATATTTATAGTGCTACTAAACTACTACACACTCACATTTGTTGGGAACATTTTTATAAGCACATTCAAAGTGCTCTATATTTACAATATTAACAACAAAGAATGGCCTTACTGTTTGTTTTTGGACGCTATGATTTATAATTGAATTATTACATGGGTTGGTGTCAGTGATTTGATAAAGACTGGCATGAAATGTTTAATTACCATGCTATACAAATGGAGAAGACAAAGGTTGGAAGACAATTACATATTAGTGAGAATGCAAATTCGAATGGTTTTGATACGTTTGGTGCCAATGTGAAAGAGTTAGTCGATCCTTATTTTATTGAACCGTTATTTAACTAAGCAAGTCAGTTAAGAACAAATTCTTATTTACAATGACGGCCTACCAAGAGTAAAAAAGCCTCCTGCGGGGGATGAGGCTGGGATTAAACATACAAATGAAATACAAATGTCTATACACTAGCAGACTGATAATGAATGCCACCGACGGCTGACTCTGCAGAAGTGAAATGTGGCAGTGTCTCACAGTAAGGTGTCGACACTGAAACGGCACCAGCTACATGTCTGAACTTCTGAAGGCCTCAATCTGGGCCCTGTTTGTCAGGCAGTTAGGGTTCCGGAACAATTTGAAATGAACCTCAACAGACATCACTTATATTTGAAAATGGAAATATTTGCTAGTAACGTGAGAATGTGACATGAACAATACCCAGATGTTCAGATTTTTCTAGTTTGTGTAATAATAATGGATTGGATTTATATAGCGCCTTTCTACCAACCTGAGGTTCTCAAAGCATTTATATAGTAATGGGGAAACTCACCTCATCCACCACCAATGTGTGACACCCACCTGGATGAACCATTTTGTGCCAGAACGCTAACGACACATCAGCTAGCATGGTGAGGACTGATATATGCCATTTAGGAATGAGGGGGTGATTAGGTGGCCATGATGGAAATGGGGGGCCAATTTGGGAATTTAGCCAGGACACCGGTGTTAAAACCCCTATTCGTGCCATGAGATTTTTAATGACCACAGAGAGCCAGGACAGCAGTTTAACATCTCATCCAAAAGACGGTACCCTATGCAGGGATATGTCCCCTTCACTGTCCTGGGGCATTTGAATTCGATCTTAAGACCAGAGTGCCCCCTGCTAGCTCTCCAACTCTACTTCCAGCTGAATCTGGTTTCCCATCCAGGACCGACCCTGCTTAGCCTCAGAGGCACGCCAGCAGTGGGATGTAGGGTGGTATGCTGCTGGTGTGACCTGCAGGATCCAATGGGATTATATGAAGTGCATTCAGAAATTATTAAAACCCCTTGACTTTTTCCACATTTTGTTACGTTAAGGCCTTATTTTAAAGTGTATTAAATTGTTTCTTCCTCCCTCATCAATCTACACACAAAACTCCATAATGACAAAGAAAAAACTGGTTTTTATATATTTTTGCAAATGTATTAAAAAACTATCACATTCAGACCCTTTACTTTGTTGACGCACCTTTGGCAGCGATTACAGCCTCGAGTCTTCTTGGGTGTGACGCTACAAGCTTGGCACACCTGTATTTGAGGAGGTTCTCTGCAGATCCTCTAAAGCTCTGTCAGGTTGGATGGGGAGTGTTGCTGCACAGCTATTTTCAGGTCTCTCCAGAGATGTTTGATCGGTTTCAAGTCCGGGCACTGGTTGGGCCACTCAAGGACATTCAGAGACTTGTCCCAAAGCCACTCCTGCGTTGTCTTGGCTGTGTGCTTAGGGTCGTTTTCCTGTTGAAGGTGAGCATTCGTCCTAGTCTGAGGTCCTGAGACTCTGGAGCAAGTTTTTCTTCAAGGATCTCTCTGTACTTTGCTCCATTCATCTTTCCCTCGATCCTGACTAGTCTCCCAGTCCCTGCTGCTGAAAAACATCCCCACAGCATGATGCTGCCACCCATGCTTCACCGTAGGGATGGTGCCAGGTTTCCTCCAGACGTGGCGCTTGGCATTCAGGCCGAAGAGTTCAATCTTGGTTTCATCAGACCAGAGAATCTTAGGTCCTTTAGGTGTCTTTTGGCTAACTCCAAGTGGGCTGTCATGTGCCTTTTACTGAGGAGTGGCTTCTGGAAGCTTCTCCCATCTCCCCAGAGGAGCTCTGTCAGAGTGACCATCGGGTTCTTGGTCACCACCCTAACCCAAGCACTTCTCCCCCAATTGCTCAGTTTGGCTGGGCGGCCAGCTCTAGGAAGAGTCTTGGTGGTTCCAAACTTCTTCCGTTTAAGAATGATGGAGGCCACTGTGTTCTTGGGGACCTGCTGCAGACATTTTTTGGTACCCTTCCCCAGATCTGGGCCTCGATACAATCCTGTCTCGGAGCTCTACGGGCAATTCCTTCGACCTTATGGCTTGATTTTTGCTCTGACATGCACTGTCAACTTTGGGACCTTTATAGACAGGTGTGTGCCTTTCCAAATCATGTCCAATCAAAATGAATTTACCACAGGTCAACTCCAAGTTGTAGAAACATCTCAAGGATGATAAATGGAAACAGGATGCACCTGAGCTCAATTTCGAGTCTCATAGCAAAGAGTGTGAATACTTACAGTGGGGAGAACAAGTATTTGATACACTACCGATTTTGCAGGTTTTCCTACTTACAAAGCATGTAGAGGTCTGTAATTTTTATCATAGGTACACTTAAACTGTGAGAGACGGAATCTAAAACAAAAATCCAGAAAATCACATTGTATGATTTTTAAATAATTAATTTGCATTTTATTGCATGACATAAGTATTTGATCACCTACCAACCAGTAAGAATTCCGGCTCTCACAGACATGTTAGTTTTTCTTTAAGAAGCCCTCCTGTTCTCCACTCATTACCTGTATTAACTGCACCTGTTTGAACTCGTTACCTGTATAAAAGACACCTGTCCACACACTCAATCAAACAGATTCCAACCTCTCCACAATGGCCAAGACCAGAGAGCTGTGTAAGGACATCAGGGATAAAATTGTAGACCTGCACAAGGCTGGGATGGGCTACAGGACAATAGGCAAGCAGCTTGGTGAGAAGGAAACAACTGTTGGCGCAATTATTAGAAAATGGAAGAAGTTCAAGATGACGGTCAATCACCCTCGGTCTGGGGCTCCATGCAAGATTTCACCTCGTGGGGCATCAATGATCATGAGGAAGGTGAGGGATCAGCCCAGAACTACACGGCAGGACCTGGTCAATGACCTGAAGAGAGCTGGGACCACAGTCTCAAAGAAAACCATTAGTAACACACTACGCCGTCATGGATTAAAATCCTGCAGCGCACACAAGGTCCCCCTGCTCAAGCCAGTGCATGTCCAGGCCTGTCTGAAGTTTGCCAATGACCATCTGGATGATCCAGAGGAGGAATGGGAGAAGGTCATGTGGTCTGATGAGACAAAAATAGAGCTTTTTGGTCTAACTCCACTCGCCGTGTTTGGAGGAAGAAGAAGTATGAGTACAACCCCAAGAACACCATCCCAACCGTGAAGCATGGAGGTGGAAACATCATTCTTTGGGGATGCTTTTCTGCAAAGGGGACAGGACGACTGCACCGTATTGAGGGGAGGATGGATGGGGCCATGTATCGCGAGATCTTGGCCAACAACCTCCTTCCCTCAGTAAGAGCATTGAAGATGGGTCGTGGCTGGGTCTTCCAGCATGACAACGACACAAAGCACACAGCCATGGCAACTAAGGAGTGGCTCCGTAAGAAGCATCTCAAGGTCCTGGAGTGGCCTAGCCAGTCTCCAGACCTGAACCCAATAGAAAATCTTTGGAGGGAGCTGAAACTCCGTATTGCCCAGCGACAGCCCCGAAACCTGAAGGATCTGGAGAAGATCTGTAGGGAGGAGTGGGCCAAAATCCCTGCTGCAGTGTGTGCAAACCTAGTCAAGAACTACAGGAAACGTATGATCTCTGTAATTGCAAACAAAGGTTTCTGTACCAAATATTAAGTTCTGCTTTTCTGATGTATCAAATACTTATGTCATGCAATAAAATGCAAATTAATTACTTAAAAATCATACAATGTGATTTTCTGGATTTTTGTTTTAGATTCCGTCTCTCATAGTTGAAGTGTACCTATGATAAAAATTACAGACCTCTACATGCTTTGTAAGTAGGAAAACCTGCAAAATCGGCAGTGTATCAAATACTTGTTCTCCCCACTGTATGTAAATAAGGTATTTCTGGTTTTTATTTTTAATACATTTGAGAACATTTCTAAAAACCTGTTTTCTCTTTGTCATTATGGGCTATTGTGTGAAGACTTTATTTTAATACATTTTTGAATAAGGCTGTAACAAAATGTGGGGAAGGGGTCTGAATACTTTTCGAATGCACTGTAAGTGCAACAAACTGCTGACTAGATGTAAGAAAATGGGAGAGCTGATCGTGTCCTAAAAACATCAATATAATACAACTTTGTTGTCCTTTGGTTAGAACAGAAATGTATCTTCTGCCTTTCCCAGCACCCTTGAGGATACGCGTTGCGAGGCACAGGGTCAGCTGCAATGCAGCGCCCCTGGATGGAGAACATTTTGGGGGATTTAAGTCCCTTGCCCAAGGGCTCCACAGCAGGAGATGGTACATGGGATCAAAGATCAGCAAGCTTCCAGCTGCCCGTTCAGTTCCACTCCAATTTTTGTTGTCCGGGGCTTGAACCAGCAACCTTTCGGCTGCTGGTCCGCCTCTCTAAACTCTAGGCTACTACCACTAATGCCTTTCTTCATTCTCTACCTCATGGCCATGGATAGGTACAAGCACTGAATACTTTTTTCACCACAGCCTTACCTATTGATAACAGATCAGTGGTCTTGAAGGGAAGGAGATGAGTACAGGACGGGTGATGGTAGGATGTATGTCCTTAGTTGGCTCCACACACCTCCATTTCCAAACCCATAGCCCCTCTCCTGTGTTTTACATCACAGTTGGTCCACAAACTTCTACATCCTCCTCAGGTCTGGAGTGTGTTCTCTTCTCTTTGTCTCAGCACATTGTCATTCAGGCCCAGCCCTATGAAGTGCGGGGTATTATGGCTTACCCTGTGGATGACTACACCTCTACCATGACTCCCCACATGTCTCCCTGGTGGAACAGCCGTTTCTACACACACACGGACATGATCCAGACATGACGCACTCACAAGAGCCATAATTGGAACGTGACTGAAGGATTCTCTCTTCTGATCTGCCCCTGTGTTCATTCACTCCCATCATATCTCTCTGACTCCCCTTCACCCATTTGACTGATATAGCAGACTGAGAAGGGGAAGCTGGGAAACGTAGTGGCTAGAGGTCAGAGTTTGCTGCCCTGTGTCTGTGTGCAGCCAGCCTCTGTGCTGTGAGCATCCAATATCTGCTACTACTCTACCTAGATCATTCATCACTGCCATTGAAGAGGAAGGTGAAATGAACTGCACTCTACTCTTTCTCTCCTTCTCTCTCATCTCCATACCACACGAGAAAATGGGGAATGAAATGGCATATGGAGTTTCACCACTTTTTTAATGTTGGATGCTTCAATAGTGCAGTGCCACTGCCAAAGTCCTGAATGCAGAGTGGACTGGTGATTCAGCTGGTGCTCATTTAAGAGACCAGTCACTAACCCTGTGTTTAGTACAGGTCAGCTTGTTAATTCCCCCATCCACAGCAGCAAATTACTTTTCTAAGAGCACAGGTAGGCTTTTATGTGGACTAGCCAGAGCCTCGGAAACGTTGGTGACGTTTCAAGTGTCCTCAGCCGTGTGTTGGAGGGCCTTGTCTGCTACGGCGTGTGGGCGGGCACTCTGGGTGATCTCTTAATTAGCCCCTTCATTAGCTCTTTGTTGTTCTCCTTGTGAGGGTAAATGTTGATCTCGCCTTGTCTCCCAGTATGCCCCTCTGATTTCCATGATGGAGCTTTCACCAAAAAAGGATTGAGTCTTGTATTTGTATTTATTATGGATCCCCATTAACTGCTGCCAAGGCAGCAGCTACTCTTCCTGGGGTCCAAACACATTAAGGCACTTACATCACACATACAACAAAAGATAAAACGGTACATCATTTAACATTATTACACCACAACATATCTACAATTAAAAAAAAGTGTATAATACCACCATGCAGCAATATTTGTTGTCAGAGGAAGGCCCTAAAAATTGTCAGACTCCAGCCACCTAGAGAGCGAGAAAGAGAATAGAAGGTCCGTGCAGTATTGGAGGGATTGCCAAAGACTTCAGCCACCCTAGTCATAAGACTGTTCTCTCTGCTACCGCAGAGTGGTACCGGAGTGCCAAGTCTAGGTCCAAGAGGCTTCTGAACAGCTTCTACCCCCAGCCATAAGACTCCTGAACATCTAATCAAATGGCCACCCAGACTATTTGCATCCCACCCACCCTTTTTTTTTTTTTACACCACTGCTACTCTCTGTCATCTATGCATAGTCACTTTAATAACTCTACCTACATGTACATATTACCTAAACTAACCGGTGCCCCCGCACATTGACTCTGTACCAGTACCCCCTTGTATATAGTCTCGTTATTGTTATTTTACTGCTGCACTTTAATTACTTATTACTTCTATTTATTTTTGTTATCCGTATTTTTAAATTTTTTAAACTGCATTGTTGGTTAGGGGCTCGTAAGTAAGCATTTCACTAAGGTTTACCTACACCTGTTGTATTCGGCGCATGTGACTAATCAAATTTGATTTGAGACTGGTGGTGTTGAGCACATGAATGAATCCACCAACCAACCAATTGGCATTATTATCTTATGTGACCAGAAAACTGCATTCCACTGTTAATGTAGTTAAAGTTAAAATGTTCAACCTCGGTCAGTCGTTGCGTTAGTTAAATGCTTTAACTACATTAACAGTGGAATGCAGTTTTCTGGTCACATAAGATAATAATATGCCATATGCATTCCTGTGAATGAAGGTGTTATTTTTTGCCTGGATGATTTAGTTTATTTGAATATTTGCAGGTACGGCCCAAGTGACAGTCTCTGTCTCAGTTGCTCTCCATCCTCACAGATCATTCACAGGCTCTGCCACTGGCTGTAATTATCCTGCCTGCTTCACCCCTTATGTGTGTAGCGTGTGGGGTAGCCTGTCAGTGTGTTTCTGCAGCAGTTAACCTTTGGAGTGCTGACTCGGGCATCTCCTTGTTCTTATCACTAGGTTGTTTCCTGTACTGTGAAATGGGGCTGGTACCCTCTTTGTGTGTGTAATCTCTACAAGTGTACAATCAGTTTTTGTCTGGTATGATTGTTCTCACACCTGTATTAACCATAATTATCCTAGAGTATTGAATGCTTAGTTGCCTAGGCTTTATCTCCCTCTGTCCATAACACTGCATGGTTTCAAATGTTTCATTCAGAAACTTCCTGTGTCTACCTCCCTACAGTTTACAATAGATACTGGTTGTCTTTATCCTGTTCATCTGTGTTCCCCCCTCCATGGAACCACAGACATGCCCATATTTGGCCAGTGTCCAGCACAGGACGACTTCTACCTGGTGATGTGCAGCCACTGCAGTCAGGTGGTGAAGCCCCAGGCCTTCCAAGCACACTACGGTAAGTCTCACACACACAAACCGAGCTGATCCAGGGTCTGGTTTAATAGGTTTTTGTTTTATAGCTCTTCTGAAGGGTTTGGGCAGGGAGAGCATATTCTAGACTTGTGCATTGGGGAAACCTGCTCGGCACTAATCTCTGTCAGGATGACACAACTATAGAGTGCGTGTGCACGCATGTTCAGACACTATCACATTCAAAAGGATTAAAGCACCCCTCCCATTCTCCACCTCTGCACTCTCTATAACGTAACATGAGAAAGGAGCACTCAGGCTTTTGATTTCCACCGCCTAAGACTTGTTTACATTCTCCTGTTAATATTTGATGTGCTCCTCCGAGTCCTCGGCTCTCAGTGTGAGTGCAGTCTAATTTATTGTTTTAGCATGTTAAGCTGTCCCCGAGATGTCTGAAGAGGTCTTAAAAGTACTACAAAGAGTAAAGGAGTATATTTTTCCCTCTCCGCTGTGTGAGTTCTTAAACTGGCTTTTTGGCCGGCACGCTGGGAAGAATTGATGAATTATGGATTTTAGAATCGAGAGATCGCTTTGCTGTGTATCTCGTTAAAACCAGCATGGTGAACCCTCTCACACACACACCCATGTGCTTCAGTGCAATTATTAAGAGAACTGCTCTCTCCACAGACACAGTGAGCACCTGTGAGGCAGAGGGTTAGATAATGTGGTGTAATCTCTCTCTCCCTCTCTGGCTAATTCGTCTCCATGATGGTGTTGGCATGAATAATCTATTTATTCCAGGTGTGCTTTAGGTTAAAGTTAGGAGACCTTTTAAAATAGATTTAATTTGTAAAATGTATAGGCCTACCTTCTCCTACAGTTATCATTGATACCTCTAGTAAAGAAGAACAAGGTATTATCTGTTCATTGAGCTGTTTCATTGAAGGATTACTTTTTTAGGGTGAAATGGCCTAGTCTAAACTGACAGAACCCTATCTTGTGTAATTCTTGAAGAATTTTCATGTGTTTGATAACACATACAGTGCCTTCAGAAAGTATTCATACCCCTTGACTTATTCTACATTTTGTTGCGTTACAGCCTGAATTCAAAAATTATTAAATAGATGTATTTTCTCACCCAACTACACAATACCCCGTGAAAACATGTTTTTCTAATTTATTGAAAATGAAATACAGAAATATCTAATTTCCTTAAGTATTCACACCCCAGAGTCAATACTTTGTAGAAGCACCTTTGGCAGAGATTACAGCTGTGAGTCTTTCTGGGTAAGGCTTTCCACGCCTGGATTGTGGAACATTTGCCCATTTTATTATTTTCAAAATTCTTCAAGCTCTGTCAAATTGGATCATTGCTAGACAACAATTGTCTTGTCATAGATCTTTAAGTAGATTTAAGTAAAAACCAACTCGGCCACTTAGAAACATTCACTGTCTTCTTGGTTATCAACTCCAGTGTCGATTTGGCATTGATTTTGGAATATTGTCCTTATGAAAGGTGAATTCATCTCCCAGTGTCTTGTGGAAAGCAGACTGAACCAGGTTTTCCTCTAGGATTTTGCCTGGGCTGAGCTCCATTCAGTAAAAAAAAATTATCCTGAAAACTCCCCAGCCCTTAATGATTACAAGCATACCCATAACATGATGCAGCCAACACTATGCTTAAAAATATGAAGAGTGGTACTCAGTAATGTATTGGATTTTCCCCAAACATAATGCTTTGTATTCAGGACAAAAAGTTGATTGCTTTGCCACATTTTATTTAGTATTACTTTAGTGCCTTGTTGCAAACAGTATGCATGTTTTGGAATTGTTTTATTCTGTATAGGCTTCCTTGTTTTCAATCTGTCAATTAGATTAGTATTGTGCAGTAACTACAATGTTGTTGATCCTTCCTCAGTTTTCTCCTATCACAGCCATTAAACTCTGACTGTTTTAAAGTCACCATTGGTCTCATGGTGAAATCCCTAAGCAGTTTCCTTTCTCTCTGGCAACTGAGTTAGGAAAGATTCCTGTATCTTTGTAGTGACTGGGTGTATTGATACTCCAGCCAAAGAGTAATTAATAACTTAATCATGCTGTTTTTATTTTTATATTTTTATAAACACATCTTACCAATAGGTGCTGTTCTTTGCGAGGCATTGGAAAACCTCCTTGGTCTTTGTGGTTGAATCTTTGTTTGAAATTCACTTCTCGACTGAGGGACTTAACAGATAATTGTATGTGTGGGGTACAGAGATAAGGTAGCCATCTAAAAAATCACAAAAACACTATTATTGCACACAGTGAGAGTCCATGCTACTTATTATGTGACCTGTTAAGCCAATTCCTACTCCTGAACTTATTCAGGCTTGCCGTAAGAAAGGGGTTGAATACTTATTGACTGAAGACATTTCAGCATTTCATTTTTAATAAGCAAAAAAAATCTAAAAACATAGTTCCACTTTGACATTGTTTTTTTGTGTGTAGGACAGTGCCCAGCAAATCTCAATTTTAAGTTCTAGCTATACCACAGCAAAATATGGGAATACTTTCTGAAGGCACTTTATGTTGGACATGTCAATGTCCTCACGCAGAGGAACGACGTTCTAATGCTTCAGGCATGCTTTTAGTAGCTTTAGTATGGATCCTTCAGTCTTTAGAACAAATTAGTTTGTAAAATGTCATGCAAGCAGTTTGCTTTTTAAACTTTAATTGGAATATTCACTTGATATAGCTTCCTGCCATCCAGGACCTCTATACCAGGTGGTGTCAGAGGAAGGCCCTAAAAATTGTCAAAGACTCCAGCCACCCTAGTCATAGACTGTTCTCTTTACTACCGCACGGCAAGCAGTACCGGAGCGCCAAGTCTAGGTCCAAGAGGCTTCTAAACAGCTTCTACCCCAAGCCATAAGACCCCTGAACATCTAATCAAATGGCTACCCAGACTATTTGTACCCCTTTATGCTGCTGCTTCTACTCTGTTATCTATGCATAGTCACTTTAATAACTCTACCTAAATGTACATATTACCTCAACTAACCGGTGCCTCCACACATTTACTCTGTACCGATACCCCCTGTATATAGTCTCGTTATTGTTATTTTACTGCTGCTGTTGAATTATTTGGTACTTTTATTTCTTCTTAAAACTGCATTGTTGGTTAGGGTCTCGTAAGTAAGTATTTCGCTGTAAGGTCTACCTACACCTGTTGTATTCGGCACATGTGGCAAATTTGATTTGATATCTCCAGTTTTATAGTGTAAACCTGGTGAGCCTCTGGCCTTTATTCTCTTTGTGTCTGAAAACTAATGGCACTTCCTTCCATTTCTACTCTGGGCTGGTCACTTAAGTCCATCTGTGTCCCAATATGCACACTAGTGTTGCGCTGTGTACTGGTACCACGATAATATCACGGTACCAAAATGTCATGATACTTATGATACTATCACATTTTTGGGCCATACCGATCTAAAGAACCCACTGGCTGGCACATCTTATAACATTTTTATAAATTCAGTTTGGCTTATAAATGTAATAATAAAAAATGTAAGCAACAGAAACTAGTCTCTTTATATGCGCCGGTCCAATACTGTCCACTTCACTTTCATGCGCATATCATGTGTGGCAGCGCTAACCCGCCAGGCGCATCCCCTTCCAGCCATCACTCACCTGCACCAGGCAGTTTAAGTAGGCTTTGCAAGTTCGATGTCACCCAGCAGTGCTAGAGAGGAAACCAGCTTCACGACAGGCATGCTTGTAACTTCAAACAAAAAAAAACAACTTTGTCTCTAGCTCAAACGGGGGGGGAAAATTGTTGATAAAATTTCAAACACTATGCACTGGCTGTTTTAAACTAACCCTGGGCCACTAATTATTGGTTTGATAACAAACAATGTTGTGAGGTCATGTTACCTAGCTAGCTAGTAACCTGGTAACTTGACAGTAGTTCTCGGCAAATTTGATTGGCACAGTTAGAAAGGAAAAGGGTCTGCTACTCATGGGATGTGCTTCAAAGGTATGATTTATATAGGCCTAATTTAAGCCTAAACTATACTGAACAAAAATATAAACCCAACATGCAACAATTTAAAAGATTTTACTGAATTCCAGTTCATAAGGCAATCAGTCAATTTAAATAAATTCATTAGGCCCTAACCTATGGATTTCCCATGACTGGGAATACAGATGCACGTCTGTTGGTCACAGATGCCTTAAACAATATGGCCTCACAATGGACCTCAGGGTCTCGTCGCGGTATTTCTGTGCATTCAAATTACCATCAATAAAATGCAATTGTCTTCGTTGTCCGTAGTTTATGCCTGCCCATACCATAACCCCATCGCCACCATGGGGCATTCTGTTGACAAATTTGACGTCCGCAAAAAGCTCACCCACACGACACCATACACGTGGTCTGCGGTTGTAAGACCAGTTGGACATACTGCCAAATTCTCTAAAACGATGTTAGAGGTGGCTTATGCTAAATTGAAATTAAATTCTCTGGCAAAAGCTCTCGTGGACATTCCTGCAGTCAGCATGCCAATTGCACACTCCTTCAAAACATGAAGTCTGTGGCATTGTGCTGTGTGACACAACTGCACATTTTAGTGACCTTTTATTGTCCCCAGCACAAGGTGCACCTGTGTAATGATCATGCTGTTAAATTAGCTTCTTGATATGCCACAACTGTCAGGTGGATGGATTTTTACATGTTGCGTTTATATTTTTGTAAAGTGTATATCTAAAAATGCCAACATCGGCCCGATGTCTAGTTTAACACTGATGTGCAAAACCGATATAACGTAGGTACAGTACGTAATGGCGGCACTTTCAAATTTAGCGCTACACGTGCAACACAGCATTCCTAACCTAGCCCACAATGCCTGCTGTGTGGATCAAGCAGTCAACAAGTCGAGCAGTCATTTGAAAGAGTAAGAACATTTCAGCAAGACAACTCCATGGCGAAGTCCATTAACGCCAAGATAATGGAATTTATTGCCCTTGACAATCAATAGTTCTGTTGTGGGTGATGTTGGCTTTCACCGACTGGTTGAGCACCGGTACACACTGCCAAGTGCGCTATTTTTCAGATGTTGCCCTACCGGAGTTAAACAGTAATCAAGTCACTGCTAAAAAAATTTTTTTAACATTGCGTCACTGCTATTAGCTTCAAGACTGACATTTGGACCAGCGATATCAATCCCATGAGCATGCTGACTCTGACAGGCACAGTGGGTCGTCGAGGATTTCCTATTGAGGAAGGTTATATTGCATGCTCATGAATGTGCAGGTTGTCATACCGCTGCTGCCATTTCAATGGCATTTGAGAACATGTTTGAAACTTGTAAATATGAACATACTAGCTAGCTCCATTCGAACAACTGACTCGAGAAATAAGCTCATCAACTGAGCCTGCAGCAGACGTGATACCCCCTGTCATGGCATTGAAACACCTGCTCAACAAAGCGATTCGGTGGCGTTCTCTCTTTACTGTGTTGCCACCATGCTCGATACTATGTACAAGGACCGCTACTTCGATGCAGACAATAAACAAGGTTTACGTGAAATGTTACATACACAGCTGGACAAGATGGAAATCGACACAGTGAGGAAGAGGCGCCACAGACAGAGCTGAAACTTCACTGCTTGACATGTATGATGAAATCCTGGTTGAGAATTAAACGACTGAACAAATGAACCCATGAAACAGCACAGCAAGTAAGAAATAGGTTTTGATTTTGTTTTACTGGTAATGGGGACATACGTAATTGCCCCCAAAAATATTTTTTTTTGTGTGTGTGTAACCATTATTTAACTTGGCAAGTCAGTTAAGAACAAATTCTTATTTATAATGACGCCAAACCCGGACGACACTGGGCCAATTGTGCCCCGCCCTATGGGACTCCCAATCACGGCCGGATGTGATACATCCTGGATTCGAACCAGGGACTGTAGTGACTCCTCTTGCACTGAGATGCAGTGCCTTAGAATGTTGTGTGTGTTAACAATTTAATTGTACTAGAATGCTTAAAAGGCCGCAAAAATGTTAAACATCGGTTATCGGTATTGTTTTTTTTTGGCAAGGAAAATATAGGATATCGGTATTGGCCAAAAATGCCATATCGGTGTATCACTACTTTCTGGTGTTCTTTACATTCTGTTTGGTGCCTAATGTTTTTAAATTTGGGGGCAGTGTGCATGTGTTTGGTGTGTGTCTGTGTGTTAACTGAAGAAGTTTCATGCGGTGTTTTCCCCTTACTGCCACAATGACATGCAGATCATTATGCATGTATATTCCTTCCTCCCATTCCTCTAGCCAAATCACAGCTAGGCCTTTGCAAATATGAGCAAAGTCGCCATTCTATGCCGTATTCTACTATACAGTCGTGGCCAAAAGTTTTGAGAATGACAAAAATATTAATTTCCACAAAGTTTGCTGCTTCAGTGTCTTTAGATATTTGTCAGATGTTACTATGGAATAATGAAGTATAATTACAAGCATTTCATAAGTGTCAAAGGATTTTATTGACAATTATATGAAGTTGATGCAAAGAGTCAATATTTGCAGTGTTGACCCTTTTTCAAGACTTCTGCAATCTGCCCTGGCATGCTGTCAATTATCTTCTGGGCCACATCCTGATTGATGGCAGCTCATTCTTGCATAATCAATGCTTGGAGTTTGTCAGAATTTGTGGGGTTTTGTTTGTCCACCCGCATCTTGATGATTGACCGCAAGTTCTCAATGGGATTAAGGTCTGGGGAGTTTCCTGGCCATGGACTCAAAATATCGATGTTTTGTTCCCCGAGCCACTTAGTTATCAACTTTGCCTTATGGCAAGGTGCTCCATCATGCTGGAAAAGGCATTGTTCCTCACCAAACTGTTCCTGGATGGTTGGGAGAAGTTGCTCTCGGAGGATGTTGGTACCATTCTTTATTCATGGCTGTGTTCTTAGGCAAAATTGTGAGTGAGCCCACTCTCTTGGCTGAGAAGCAACCCCACACATGAATGGTCTCAGGATGCTTTACTGTTGGCGTGACACAGGACTGATGGTAGCACTCACCTTGTCTTCTCCGGACAAGCTTTTTTCCGGATAACCCAAAAAATCGCCTCACTGTGCGTGCAGATGCACTGACACCTGCCTGCTGCCATTCCTGAGCAAGCTTTGTACTGGTGGTGCCCCGATCCCACAGCTGAATCAACTTTAGGAGACGGTTCTGGCGCTTGCTGGACTTTTTGGGCGCCCTGAAGCCTTCTTCACAACAATTGAACCGCTCTCCTTGAAGTTCTTGATGATCTGATAAATGGTTGATTTAGGTGCTATCTTACTGGCAGCAATATCCTTGCCTGTGAAACCCTTTTTGTGCAAAGCAATGATGACGGCACGTGTTTCCTTGCAGGTAACCATGGTTGA
Organism: Salvelinus alpinus; assembly: GCF_045679555.1. Taxonomy (NCBI): domain Eukaryota; kingdom Metazoa; phylum Chordata; class Actinopteri; order Salmoniformes; family Salmonidae; genus Salvelinus; species Salvelinus alpinus. Next base: position 26,548,081 of record NC_092087.1, on the reverse strand, counting down.
CAGAGGAAGAACAATGATTCCAAGCACCACCCTCCTTTTGAAGCTTCCAGTCTGTTATTCGAACTCAATCAGCATGACAGCGTGATCTCCAGCCTTGTCCTCATCAACACTCACACCTGTGTTAACGAGAGAATCACTGACATGTCAGCTGACCTTTTGTGGCAGGGCTGAAATGCAGTGGAAATGTTTTTTGGGGATTCAGTTCATTTGCATGGCAAAGAGGGACTTTGCAATGAATTACAATTCATCTGATGACTCTTCATAACATTCTGGAGTATATGCAAATTGCCATCATGCAAACTGAGGCAGCAGACTTTAATAATTAATATTACAAATTAATAATCTCAAATTTTTGCCACGACTGTACAGTGTGAAGTTAAATGCAATTTGTTGTATTGAGTAGAAGTGTGAATATCAGTGACAGGTTTTAGCACATGCGCATAACATTTAGAAAACTAGAACAAGCATCAGGGGGGACAGGCTAAACAGGACATTAGGCCACCCTGAATTTTTTTCCACTGTGGTATTGCAATATTACTTTGTGTCATGATACTTGGCCTGGTATTGTTAGTAAAATGATGGTATCGTGACAACACTAATGCACACATTACCCTGGGACTAAACACCTCCCTCTGCAACTGGATCCTGGACTTCCTGATGGGCCGCCCCCAGGTGGTAAGGGTAGGTAACCACACATCAGCCACGCTAAACCTCAACACAGGGGCCCCTCCTGTACTCCCAGTTCACTTATGACTGCACGACTCCACCATCATTAAGTTTGCCAATGACACAACAGTGGTAGGCCTGATCACCGACAACGATGTGACAGCCTATAGGGAGGAAGTCAGAGACCTGGATGTGTGGTACCAGGATAACAACCTCTCCCTCAACGTGATCAAGACAAAGGAGATGATTGTGGACTACAGGAAAAGGAGGAATGAGCACGCCCCCATTCTCAACGACGGGGCTGTAGTGGAGCAGGTTGAGAGCACCAAGTTCCATGGTGTCCACATCACCAACAAACTATCATGTCCAAACACACCAAGACAGTCGTGAAGAGGGCCTGACAAAGCCTATTTCTCCTCAGGAGACTGCAAAGGTTTGGCATGGGTCCTAAGAAAGTTCTACAGCTGCGCCATTGAGAGCATCCTGACTGGTTGCATCACTGCCTGATATGGCAACTGCTCGGCCCCACGACCGCAAGGCTCTACAAAGGGTAGTGCGTACGGCCCAGTACATCACTGGGGCTAAGAGTCCTGTCATCCAGGATCTCTATACCAGGCGGTGTCAGAGGAAGGCCCTAAAATTGTCAGACTCCAGCCATCCCAGTCATAGACTGTTCTCTGCTACCGCATGGCAAGCGGAACCGGAGCGCTTAGTCTGGGTACAAAAAGGCTTCTTAACAGCTTCTACCCCCAAGCCATGAGACTCCTTAACAGCTAATCAAATGGTTACCCATTTGACTATTTGCGTTGCCCCCCCCCCCCCCCTTTTTTACATTGCTGCTAATCTCTGTTTATTATCTATGCGTAGTCACTTTAACGCTACCAACATGTACATATTTCCTCAATTACCTCGACTAACCGGTGCCCCCTTCACATTGACTCTGTACCGGTAGCCCCTGTATATAGCCTCGGTATTGTTATTTTACTGCTGCTCTTGAAATATTTATTTGCATTTTTTATGTTTTATCTATTTTTAAACTTATTTTTCTAAACTGCAATGTTGGTTAAGGGCTTGTAAGCAGTCACTGTAAGGTCTACTACACCTGTTGTATTCAGCGCATGTGACAAATAAAATTTGATTTGTTTTATGTTAGTGTGGACATTGGGATCCATACTATTTAAATTGACCAGTCAAGGCCACGGGTTTCAGTGGAATCACTACTCTCTTTTTACAATGCGGTGTTTATTCAACATATCCTTTGAGAAAGAAACAAACAGCTAAGCCTGTAATATTTCATCACTGATTGTTGCTGGTTATACAGGGATCAGGATTGACCACAAGAGGGAGACAAGTGTCATTGGTGACACTCATTGGTTCTGTGGCAAGAGTCACAGCAACCCATAGACTAATAGCAAATGTGAATAGAGTAGCAAATACAGAAGTTTGTACTTTCCACATAAATTGAGGTTAGCCTAGTGCCGGTGTGGTTGCACCTGACTACTACAGTGTAGTTCATTAACAGGACTTTCTACTTAAATGTTGTGCAATAACATTGATTCAGATATCTCACACGCTGGTACCACAGACTGCCTGTCAGTCTCATCTGCATAATCTCCGTGATTTGATACGCTCAGCATTATGAAGTTCCATAGTAGGCCTGTCCATTCATTGGTTTTCCAGTGTACCGTGTGTTAATGCAGGTCTCAACAGTTCCTATCTGAAGCCGACTGAACTTGTCTGGTCAGTGAAACACTAGTGAACTTCTTTTAAAATAATGAGCTCATCTCTGCAAGGTACCACAGAGGGATCCTCCCTTTCTGCCCTGGATGTAGTCTGTGTAGGGACCCTCCCTTTCTGTTGCTGCTGGTAGGAAGGCCATTAGCTGAGAGAGTCTGCTGAAGGTCAATGCACTGTGATTCTCCCATCTAGACTGACTCTCACCTCTTTCTCCTGTATTGCTTGAAGCCCATCCATATGCTGTGTTTGAACAGTGGAGCCCCTGGGTATAGTACAGGGAGCAGCTAGCCTGGCACTGTGGGCAGGAGTGACGCTCTGGAGTTTAAACAAGCACTAGGCAGGCAGCTCCGCTCCTCTTTTATTCATCCATTTATTAAGCCGGTCGCTGAACAAAGACCCTCTCCTCACAGCTATATGCTAGTACTCAGCAGTGGCTGACTGAGACTACAGATCTGGGATCAGCACAAGCAGAGCTATAGTATGCTCTAAGGAGAGCAGGCCTGCACTGTTGACAGGACCATGTAAACATTTTTGATTGGCCCTAGCTGCTTTATGTGTAGCCTACACTGAGTGCTGTAGGCCTATGCTGTGGCCCACTTTCCAAAATGTACCCCAGCAAGCCTGTCTCCTCCGTAGCCAGGGATTCCCCGGCCCTCTAGAGAGACTACTGTTATTTGCCAGTGTGAGAATAGACCGTAATGCTGCTCCTCTCCTCGGTCTCTGTTTTCCTGTTCTATTGGTCTGCCAGGACCTCTCTCGCTGGCTGGCTGACTCTCAGCATTTGGCAGGCGTTGTGGGAACGTCATGCTGGGGAAGCCTGCTCGCGCTTGAGTGTGGGTTATGCAGCGACGTCTGGCTTGGACTGTGTGGCAGCTATGGGTTGGGGGAGGTTGGCGAGAGGCTGTTGGGTGCTATCCTGTTAGCAGGAAGGCAGTGGGTCATGGGTAGGAGGGTGGAAGAGGTGTGAAGCTCCAGCTTGGCTCGGAGGGAGAAGGGCCTGGAGGTGTTGCTCTGTTAGCTAGCTGGGGTGGTGTGGGGTTGGGAGTGGCAGCTTTGCGTTCTGCCCTGCTCTACTGCTGCTCTCTCACTGAGACAGCCTCGGCATGCAGCCCAGACCTGCATGGGCTTAGCAGAAGGTTAGTTGGAGTTTCGTTTTAACTCGCCACGCCAACACGAGCCAGCCAGGCAGACTATTTCCCACTAATCCTGCTCTGATCTGCTCTCTTTCTATCGCTCTCATCCTCCCGCTCCATTCTCTTGTTATCTGCCCTCTCATTCACTGAGTTTCTGTCTTTGTCTGTAGGCTTATGTCTCTCTTTCTGACACACTTTTCTCCATGGATAGAAGATGAAACATGTTTGTTGTGCTGCTCTGCTGGTTGGGAGGAGGTAGTGCAGTCAGTGTCTTATCTGGCTGTAAAATGGTCAGATTAACCCTTTCAGGACTGGAACGGCCTTCAGTTGCTTCGGCCTGAAGAGCTATACCTCTCGCATTCTCTCACATGCTTTCTTCCTCTCTTGCTGTATGACTTTCATTTTCTCTTTCTGTCTGTTTTACTTTCAATTCTCGTGTAGTGTGCTTGTTCAGATTGTGTTAGAGTGCTCGATAACATTAGAAATAACTGTTTAGGCTAAATACTGCAATGCAGATTTTCCGTTTTGTCCTGTTCAGCAGCTCTTGTTTTTTCCTTAGTTGAATTTTTTTCTTCTGGTGTTAGTATTTTCTTATTAGTTATTTTAAGCCTAACCGTTCCATTCTGTTTCAGACAGGAAATCAAGCTCCTGACCCTATTTTAATTTCAGGTGAATTGGCCTGGATCAGCAAGGCTTTCTAGTCTCTGTTTTTAAAACTACCTGTTTTTGACTTTGTTTAGTACATTTTTACCCACTTATACTAGTGTTTATTCACACATTGATTCCATGCACATTTATTGCAAATGTACCTGTACAAAGGCCTGTTTCAAGAAAAAATGGAACACTAGTTACTACCTTCTGATTTATGTGCCTGTTTCGATGCTTGTTGGTCATGTTTCTGTGTGGACTGTAGTTCATCCCTAACCTGCTTTCCCCCTGACCCCTAGAGAGAAGACACAGCTCGGCCAGCAAGCCCCCCTCCACCTCGGCCCCCTCGTCAGCCTTTTCCCTGTCTGCTCTGTCTCGGAGCAGGGGCAGTGGGACTGGGGCTGGTCCCGGGGCGGGGGCCGGGGGTGTCAGTGGAGGGGCCATGGGCCGCTCCTCCAGTGGGACCAGCGCCTCGTCCAACTCCAAAATCCTCAAACCAGCCAAAGAGAAGCTGCCAGGCATACAGCAGAGACCTCACTTCCCTCCCTTCAGGGAGCTCAATGACAAAATGTAAGCCATGCCTAACCTAGCTGCTGAACCAATAGCTTTTATTATTTTTTAAGTAAATTTTTATTTAACTAGGCAGTCCATTAGGAACAAATTCTTATTTACAATGACGGCCTACCCCGGACGACACTGGGCCAATTGTGCGCCGCCCTATGGGACTCTCAATCACGGCCGGATGTGATACAGCCTGGATTCGAACCAGGGACTGTAGTGACGCCTCTTCCACTGAGATGCAGTGCCTTAGACAGCTGCGCCACTCGGTAGCCCATGCTGAACCCAATAAAGATGTGTTGTCGTGTTGAACTTCATCCCCTGCTTTATGTTTACTTCTCTCTTCAAGTCCTCTGCTCCCTGCTCCTCAGAAGTCTAGCTCTGACTGACATCTCCCCGTGCTACCCTCCATCTGAATGAGCCCCTTAAAGAGTGTTAAAAAGAGAGCCTTTATCAAACTCCATTTGCAACCACTCAAAACATGTTGGCTTTCTACTTGGGGATTTAAACGCATTTTAAACTCTACCTAAACCTGTTCTGTTGAAATGAAATGATTTCTCTGAGATCTTCGATTTGCTACTATAGATAAATTAACTCCCTCCTCCCGCCATCCCTCACTTTCTCCATTTGTCTATCTCTCTCTTCCAGCCTGACCCCTGCAGTCAAAGTGGAGAAGATGCGTCTGAAGGTGGATGTGTGGGCCAAGCTGGTGCAGGCTCCCTTGGCCTCCACGACGTCGTCCTCCTCCAGCAGCACTGTAAGCTCCTCATCACCCCTGAAGCCAGGCCTTAACTGTCCCTCCATACCAAAGGCTCCCTTGCTGGCCCCTGGCCAGATCCCCAACGGAAAGGGCCACATCGCCCTCTCTGCCCTGGACAAGAAGCAGGACAATAGCGCCAGTAACAGACAACACCTCCACAAGAGACTGTCAGGTGAGAGGAGATGATAAGGGATTGTCTGTAATATGGTTTGCTGCAATAGATTTAGAACCTCAGTCATTTATCCAAGTACTGACTGTTAACTCGAAATGACACAACGACAAGGTTCCAGTTTAACAAAGTTTACTATACCGTATGAACACACTCAAAGGTAGCCATTACACGCAAGGCTAGGTCCATCGACGACAAGACTCCCTGCGCAGGCGCACTCTTGACTGAGTGATAGCCCCGTAATAACAGAAATATAGGGATACTTAAAACATGAACTTAACACTGACATGTCATAGCCAAACAGTAAAACCTCTGCTGATTTTATTCCAGAAATGCCACTAACTGAATACTGTTTTTCTGCTACCGCTCTCTTTCTCCTTTTCTTGTTCTCTCTCTCTTCCTTTCTTGTTCTCTCTCTCTCTCTCCCTTGTTCTCTCTTCCATCAGAACGTGAGTTTAATCCAGATATCCACTGTGGGGTCCTGGATATGACAGCTCGGAAGCCATGCACACGATCCCTAACATGCAAGGTACCAAGCCCTCTTCTGCCCCCCTTCTCTCTGTTTTGTTAGGAAATATTCCTTGTCACATTTCCTAGGTCTTTAAGCAGCCTCCAGACTCTGAGTGCAGCTCATCCTGACCTAACATACCCTTTGGCCTTCTCCCTCCCTCAGACACATTCCCTAAGCCAGCGGAGGGCAGTGCTGGGCCGGAGGAAGCGCTTTGACACACTGTTGACTGAGCACAAGAGCAAAGCCCGGGAACGGGAGCTGCAGCACACCCACCCCCAGCAGATCCCTCCTCTCAGGGACCCCCACCCCTCCCCCTCCCGGCTCGCCCCCCACCATGACGCCCACCAGGTCGCTCAAGGCAACGGAGCCGCCGACGCCGCCACCAAGCCTTTGGTGCTCAGCAAACCCAAACCTCAAAATCCTGGTCTTCCACGGTGAGTCACTCCATGTACTCTTCCTGGGTACCCAACATCCAACAACTACTTTTTGCAATGTGGTACAGCCAGTACCTGCATCCCTGATGTGTGTTTCTAAAGCACTGTTTCCTCTGCTCTAAGACTGAATAGCAGTATCTCTCAAGGAGGTGGCGGTTTCCTGGGAGACCCCTCGTCGGTCCACGAGTTGCCCCACCACTCTACGCCCGCCCCCGACGGGGTCTCCTGCCTGTCCAGTGATGAGGGGGAGAATGAGGAAAGGGAGGAAGGCACAGACAAACTGGACTGTCACTATTCAGGTTACCAACCACGGCCTGCAGCTGTAAGTCACTTTATATTTAACTCTTACAGGAATATGCTCTACATTTATTGAGCCCTTAAATTCACACCACAGCAACAATGAAACAGAATAGCCAGATGCACGAAAAAATCAGTCTTCAACCTGTTTTTACAGGCTCTATAAACAGTACCAACCTTCATTGAGTGGCAGCTTTTACCGTGCAGTGTGTGTTAACTGTTTCCTGTTTCCCCCCCTGCTGCTCAGTACTGCACCTTTGGAAGTCGACTATTTGGGAGTAGCTGCTACTCGTTTGACCGGCGCTGGGATCGAATGCGGTGTGCTCTTACTGCCATGATGGACAAGCACGTCAACACTCAGATGTGGAAGTAAGTCTGTACATTCGTTAGACCAGCGTTCCATAATACCTACCTAATCCACAAACCTATTGCAAAATCACTGGTGCAGGGAGCAATAGTGTTGCCGGTGTCGTGGAAATATTCAGTCAATAATATTTCTCAAATACCGGAGCCTGTGAGTTCAATTAGACTTTATTACAAAGTAATAAAAGCCGAGGTGGTTCATGAACCACTTTGTAATAAAGTCTAATTGAACTCACAGGCTCCGGTATTTGAGAAATATTATTGACTGAATATTTCCACGACACCGGGTGGTGAAGGGAGATCTAGTGCTGTATGGGACGCCATTAGGCTATTTATCTCTGGTCCTGGAGGGCCAGAACACTTCTGGTTTTCATACTCTCCTAATTAGGGACTGATTGACCTGGGACACCAGAGGGGTATACCACAAAGCAGGATCAATGAGTTGGCTTGCTAATTTTGATGAACAACCATAAATAACCTGATTTTCTGGCTAATTAAGAAAGCTAAACTTAGATATTTGTTTTTGGTTGTTGAGTCAATGAGACCATGCCCATTTCAAGCTTAACTTTTATTTGTTTCAAAGATATTTCACAACATTTAGGCAAGTTAGCTGACATTGATCCTGCTTTGTATTATACCCCGTGTCTCTCCAGGACTGTCCTGTGCTGACTCCTCTCTATGTGTAAAGCAGTTCCAGTTTCTATCCAGGACGATCTTGTGCTGACTCCTCTCCTATGTGTAAATGTTACTGATGGGAATGCTCATTGTGGCCTGTTTGTGTTATAGGAAAATCCCTTTGGCCTTGGAGAACTCCTCTGCGCCGGCCCACAGGACAAGCACAAACTCCCTGTCCTCATCCCACGGTAGCACCCCTGCCTCAGGCTTCCTCAGCCCCTCTGCGCCCCCTTACACCCAGTCCTACGACAGCAAGTCTGTGCTCTCGTACGGGACCACCTTAAACGCTCGTGCCTCCCAGGGCACGGCCGACCACCCTGCCTACAGCGCAGCACAGGCCAGACAAGTGTCTTCGTCGCCCCAGATGCCTTCAGCCCACTCCTCGGTCACCACCCTGGCTTCAGGACGACCGCTCAAGTCCAGATCCAGCGGCAAGTCCTTCAGACCCCGCGAGTCTTCCTCCACAGCCGCCATAACCAACTCCACCAGCGGGGGCAGCAGCAGCACTAGCCTCAGCTCGGGGAAGAAGAAGAAGAACAGCTCCCTCACATCGTCTCACGCTACCACCTACTCCTCAGAGTCCTCCTCCAACCCTACCTCTTCCTCCTCTTTCTCCTTCAAGAAGAACTGCACGGTAAACAGTGGCAGCTCAGGGAGCACGTCCCACCACGTCCCACTAGTCCCCTCATCTCACAGCGGCGTCCACAGTGTGGGACTTAACTGTGGCCCCAATGCCAGGACCAACTCCCTCAGTCTGAAGGCAGAGCCCTCGGGGCCAGCGGGGGTGTCGGGGCCTGGGGTCAGAGGCCCCCCCTCGGGTAGCCCGGCCGAGTCCATCAAAAGGATGAGTGTGGTGATGAACAGCAGTGACTCCACCCTCTCCTTGGGGCCTTTTGTCCACCAGGCCTCAGAGCACCACAGCAGGTTCAGCCATGCCCACACTGACGGCCGCCTGGAGGGGAAGAAACGCAAGGGCTCCCCCGCTGCCAGCTCCGTCAACAGTGGAGGTGGACCAGGCAGGCCCAAAGTGGCCAAGTCTCCAGCAATCAACAACATCCACGGCAAACATGGACGCACAATCCCAGGAGGCCCAGGGCTCCCCAACAACTCCCTCATCCATCAGGTGGGTTGGACCCCTACAGCCTCACACACTGTTTGCTAACACTTCCTATCATCAACCAGTCAATCTCTTTATCTGTTGGGAAATTTACTGTGCAGTTAGGACATATGTACATATATTGACGTTAGACAAAACATAAACAAAAAATCTCCAATGTAATCTATAATTTAAAACCCCTGCCACTCTCTCTCCCCTCAGCCAAAGGCCCGCCCCTGACAGCAGTGGCTGTGTCCTCTGTATGGAACCGAGGGGCGGATGATAAAGGGGCAACCTGTACACTGCTCTGGACTGCACGAGGCCTTCTAATGCCTTACTCTCAGCTTCCCATGATCCTCAGGGTGGAGGTGATCTGGACAACCCTGTGATGTCGTCTATAGTGGAACTATTTCTCCTAAAGCCATGTGGAGGTGGCAGGTGTTAGCACCTGGGGTGGGTTTCACCTGACCCCCTGTCAGTCAGTGTTGTCCTGAGGTAGGTCTTCCTATGGGGAGGAGGGAGTTGCAGCCTTCCTGCCCTTTGACCTCCATGTTGAAGTTCCAGAGGTACGGAGGGAGGGTGAAGGGCTGGCTCAACAGCCATGCCACCGCCCACCCACCATCATGATGCAGAGCCACTGGGAGTGACTGGAGAGCCAACAAGCCGCAATCTGTTGGTATCTGACGATCTCTTCCGTGTGTTTGTGTGTGTGTGTGTGTGAGAGAGAGAGTGTTTGACTTTGTCACGTCAGATTTTACTGGACTACTGGAAATTTAACCTTACACCTGCAGGCCTGAACTCAGAAGCCTTGAATGGAGAGGGCAGGAAGACAAACTGTCACTTACATAACTTCAATCACATTTAAAAAAGAAAAAAAAAAAAAAAAGTTTATCCTTTCACTACATTTTGTTGGTTGGTTTGAATCATTGTGGCGTGTGTGTAGATACCGCCATGTTATGTACAGTAGCCAGAGATGAACGGCATGAGCAGATCCAGTCAATTCTATATGAGTTCCATACATGACCCAAACAATTATGCAAGTGTTACTTTTTTAGGTTTCTTATGTTTTCACTGAATTTAACTACAGAAGTCTGGAGATTGGGGGGGGAAAGGTCAATTGTGCATGCATATGTGAAAAAGGATGCCTGATGTGACAATTTGATTGAATGGTTGTGAAAGAGGGACTACTGCTCTTGAAAGACAAGCTGAGTGCTTGGGACTAAAAGGTTCTAGCTGAAAAAAGATGATTCTGAGATAATTAGCTTTAAAATTAAGCAATTTTAATATTGTATTATTTTGAAATCAACAAAATGAATTGGGGTATTTCGAGTACTATATAGGTAGGGAACATTGAACAGAACAAGGCTGTCAATAACTACATTTGAACAAAAATGCAGATTTGACCTTGTAGTCCCAAGCTCAAAGTTGTAATTCCTACAATATTAACATTTTACTAATGAACAGCCACAGTAGACCTAGCCCTAACTGTGAACAGCACTAAACAAATACAGACCCACTACTTGCTTTAGAACATTTAAGTTGTGCTTATTTTCCCCAAAAGCTAGCCAAAGGCAGCAATCTGTTTCTCCCACCATAGTCTGTAACCGCTATGGCTATTAGTTTCCATTCCGGTACCTTTAGTAATGTCACAATACTGTGTTTGTGAGTAGAGGGGTTTGTAATGATTGACATCACACTTGTATGTCCTTCATCAAGCATGAAGTCTTAAACTGGCAATACTTCCCTCTGTCTGAGATGATGCTCCTTGGAAGCAAGTGGTGGTTTTTGGGGGGTGTGAGTTTCATGGAGATGGCTTCAGAGTAAGTTACTACTTTTTTGTAACTCCTGTAAATTTCGTAAACTCCACTGATGTCAGGCAGCAGAGAAGTTGAGTTTTGTATGTATTGAACAAACATCGAAGTATCCCTATTTCAGAATACATATTTTGTTAACGAATTGTACATATTGAAATATGTATTTTTGCACAGGCATTTTCTAATACAAAATGTTTTGGTACAATTGAGATTATTTATTTAGTAATTGAAATAACACGTTTAAGAACTTAACTTATTTGAAGTGGTTCACTGCCAAGTCTAACGCAATAGGCCTATAACTAGAGGTTGAAGCATCTCATGAATCATGTACTGGGATCCTTTAAAAGGTGAAGTGTTTCCACTGTAGCATGTTTGTGTGATAGACAATATGTTTTGTTTGAACTCTCCAAGGTCTCACTTGTGCTTTTTACTATTTTCAAGTTGCCTCAATCAAAAAAGAATTATACTTGTGACCCAAATAGCCTGATTCTGAAATGCCCCGCAGGCTGAAAGTTGTGCCAGTTGTCTAAGCGATTTCTACGGATTCACTCAAGTTTACACAGGCAGCCCAATTCTGATTTGATTTTTCTCCAATAACATCAGATCGTTTTCAGAGCTGATCTAGTCAAAAGACCAATTAGTGAAAAAAATAATTGGGCTGCCTGTGTAAACACGACCTCTGTAGATGTACTTTATAACATTTCATCATTGACACTTTCGTTTAAGGCTGAAGGGACTTAAGCAATCGTGATAAACAGTGCAACTGTTTGCATCATTGTTGCCAAACATCATTTGAAGCTCAGCATTGAAAACTTAGTTTTCAGCTTTTCAAAATGCTGAAATTAAGAAAGTGCCTGAATTTGTTTCACACTGACTGAGGACAGTTTTTTTTTTTAGTTTTACCTTACTTGAATGTTCAGTGTTTTAGGAGCTTGCTTTTAAAATCTGCCTATGAACCCTAAATGTGGTATAAAAAAAAAAGGCTTGTCAGCCAGCTGGTATGAAACCTTGGTGTTAACTTTTTTCTTTTGATTTATCTGTTTTCCAGATGGGGTGTTGAAGCTTCCTGGTCAATTATGAATTGCTTGTAGCAGGTTCAGTAAAGTGTTTTGTTTACCCTCAACCTCCACTGAAAACGCTCACCTTGTTTTCATGTGATGGAAACTTTGCAAAGATGTTTTTATCAAGTACCACAGACTTGGAATGTGAGACAACACAGCTTGCGGGAGGAAAATATCCTCAGTAAGAGCGTGCATAGTTTTTGTATACATTATCAGAATCATTTGATCAGCTGGACTTGTACTGGCTGCTATGTAATTCATGAACAAACATGGTAGGTTAGATTTACTTAATATTTAAAGAAGATTGTATATTCTATTTGTTTTGTAACAGGTTTCTGTAAATAAATAATTTATACAGCTATTTATACAGAAAACTTGCGTCGCTTCTTTACTGATTTTATTTCTGTAAAATCATTAACTCTTTATCAAAGGAAAATGAAGTCACCAAAAAGATTTTTATATACACAATGAGGGTCAATTCTTCAGACAAACTATTGGTTTGGATACTGGTACAACAGAAATCCAGCTCTCCCTCCCAAAGAACACTGCCATCCATTTTACATGTTGATAACTCGAGACAACTTCTGGACACGGTTGAGCAGCAAGTCCCCTTTCTTGATGGTCTCCTGGTACTGCCAATTCTTACTATCAGGTCTGGAGGAAAGAAAATACAACACTGAGCTTTGCCACTTCTAATATAGAAACCAATTGTTTTCCATGTAGAGTACCAGTCAAGGGTTTTTGACTATGTTCATTGTAGAATAGTGAAGAAATCAAAACCATGGAATCACACAGTAACCAAAAAAGTTCAAATATTTTAGACTCTTCAAATTAGCCACACTTGGCATTCTCTTAAGTAGTCCACCTGGAATGTATTTCAATTAACAGGTGTGCCTTGTTAAGGAAAGAAATTCCACGAATTAATGCATTTGGTAAAAAACCAAGTCCATATGGCAAGAACAGCTCAAATAAGCAAAGAGAAAGGACTGTCCATTATTTTAAGACATGAAGGTCAGTCAATACGGAAAATTTCAGGAGTTGCTATGAAAACCGCTGCAGAGGATAAGTTCATTAGAGTTACCGGCCTCAAATTGCAGCCCAAATAAATGTAACAGACATTTCAGAGGAGACTGGGTGAATCAGGCCTTCATGGTCAAATTGCTGCGAAGAAACCACTACAAAAGGACACCAATAATAGACTTGCTTGGGCCGAGCAATGAACATTAGACCAGTGGAAACCTGTCCTTTGGTCTGATGAGTCCAAATTTGAGATTTTTGGTTCCAACCCGCCGTGTCTTTGTGAGACGCAGAGTAGGTGAACGCATGATCTCTGCATGTGTGGTTCCCACCATGAAGCATGGAGGAGGTGGTGTGATGGTAACACTGATTTATTTAGAATTCAAGGCACACTTAACCAGCATGGCTACCACAGCATTCTGCAGCGATACACCATCTAATCTGGTTTGCGCTTAGTGGGACTATCATTTGTTTTTCAACAGTGACCCAAAACACACCTCCAGGCTGTGTAAGGGCAATTTGACCATGGAGTGCTGCATCAGATGACTTTGCATCCAATCACCTGACCTCAACTCAATTGAGATGGTTTGGACCGCAGAATGAAGGAAAAGCAGCCAACAAGTGCTCAGCATATGTGGGAACTCCCAAGAATTTTGAAAAAGCATTCCAGGAGAAGCTGGTTGAGAGAATGCCAAGCGTGTGCAACGGTGTCATCAAGGCAAAGGGTGGCTATTTTGAAGAATCTAAAATATATTGTTTAACATGATTCCATGTGTTATTTCATAGTTTGTCTTCACTATTATTCTACAATGTAGAAAATAGTAAAAATAAAGAAAAACCCTTGAATAGTTGTCTGAACTTTTGACTGGTACTAATTCTTACCTGTTTGTTTCCACTATCTCGTTTACTTTGTCGATTTTGCAATGGAGGCGACCAGCAGCTATGAATCGTGAGAGTTCCCTGAGAGCGAAGAAAATACAAATTAAGTTATCACAGTACCTTTTCTGTATCAGTGTAATCAAGAGCACCAATTGTCTTCTGACAGGTGGCATCATTCCTATGCAACTCGCAGTCCTCAACCATCAGTGCAGATGAAGTCGTCGCGCTGTCTGACGTCAGACAATGGCGCACTAATCGGCATTGTGGGTATGGAACGAGCTAGAAGTGAGACTCACTGGTCAATGAACTCTGTGCTGACTCCAAAGGCCTCAGCCATGTAACCCAGGGTGAGTGAGCGGTAGGACTCCAGGAGCTGGCTGTAGGCATGGATACGCATCTCTCTCACATAGTAACGGTAATGAGGGGCAAACAGCCAGTCCTCCTTCATATCCTGCTCCACTGTGGCTGCATAGAGGGGACAGAGACAAACAGGTTTACAACTAAGGAATGGGGGATAGTGAAACATGCATGTCCACTCACTGGCTGCGGACATTCATTCTCCAGCTTTACTATTTACAAGCCTAAATGAGGGGAGATCAAAAGGGGTGTCTCACCCAGTGACTGGAAGAAAACGGAGTAGCGACACTCGTATAGTGAGAAGAGGTACTGGCGGACAGCAGGGAGACTGTGCAGCACCTCCAGAATCTCTGCTCCCTTTATCACCTGAAAGAGAACACAGTAGTCAACAGGATATAGTCATGACAGAACTGGAAATCTGCCAGTTGTATAAAACATTAGTCCTTATCAAAATAAGTTTAAATGTACATGTTCTGACATGTAGAAAGTATTGTATAAACAAATTCAGGTTTTCTGCAACCATACTTGTCTTAGTGTCTGTCTGTCAGGGTAAGTACGAACAACACCACCGTGGCTCCAGAATCTTCCTCTCCTGTTACCAACCTTTTCTCTGAGGTCAGGCCTCTTCTGGGCAATCATGCAGACGTAGACGGTGTATGTGACAAAGGTCTTGTAGTCCATGAGCTCGTAGGAGGTGAAGGTGGACACCGTGTCCAGGAAGAGCTCAGCAGCCTGTTTAAAGTCGCGGATGGCCACACAGTACAGGCCCTGGTACACCTTCAGACGGTTCCTCCTGTCCCAGTCACCCCCCTCCTCAATAAGGCTGTGCAGACACAAACAAGGAGGACATTGAAATGATGATGCTTACAAAATACGAGAATATAGAAAAACAGCTTACAATAAATAGAGTCAATACAATGCCACGGCAGGCAAAATGTTGCTGGCTGCTATGAAATCTAAACTGTGCCAGTTAACACATATGAGACTTAGAATAGTTAGTGAAGGCCCTTAATGACATGTCATCATAGAATAGTGAATGCAGAGAGAAGCAGTGTCTTTTAGCCAAACTACCTTTTGGCTTTCTCAGTGTTGCGCGTGATGAGGTCACTGTCCATGTAGAACAGTCCAATCCTTAGCAGGTAGAACACAATGTCTAGCCGATGTCCCAGGGCCACAGTCTTATCAAAGGTCTTCCTGAAGGCAGTCAACGCTTCCTCCTGTGGAATTACACAGCAAGAAAAACAGTTAAGATACTGGTGATGTGAAGTTGATGGGTTATTTGGTTAAGCTAATGACCTACATGCATGGCTAAATTGGAATGGGGTTTTCTGGGGCAGATTCTTGCTGTTTCTGTGTATGTATAGCATGATACTGTGTGTATATTGTATAAGGTCCACTGTGCAACCGTGGCACTATGACTGATAACATTTAACATGACTTCTGATTCATCGGCCTCTGCTCTGAATGTAACAGCTTATGAATGCAAAAGCACCTTATTCCCAATTCTGATGAGATATTCAGCTCTAGCCATCATTGCATCCCGAATTTCACTCTCCCCAAGGTTCTTCTCGGCATCTTCCAGGACATCATCCAGGCGTTTCAGCTCTTCCTCGTTGGCCTTCTTCATCTTACTCAGCAGGTCTGTGTCAAGCTGCCACTTCAGGTCTTTACACAGGCTCTCGTAGTAAGGTGCCATATCTGTAACGAGACAATTCATCAGCTATCACGTTAGTGACTAGCTAGCTAGCTTCAACTTGACAGTTGTAACCTTTGGTAACATTCTAGCTAGCTAGCCATTTTTCTTCAATATGTGTCTGGTTAGCTAGCTAGCTAATTTCATTTATTGAGTATCTAACTAGTTATCTACTAGCTAACTGACTATGTAGCAGTTTGATATGGATAGGTTTATGTTTGCCAGAAGATACCTACTCTACAGTTAGGCTTGTTTAGACTGAGCTGCACTGGGGTCGGTTCAGGAAAACGTACCTCAATGCAGGGATGTGATATGCCACTGTACTCCAAATGTACCTTTCGCCATACTGCTATCAGTATTCAATTTTCGATGGAGCAGTGTGGATAAAGGTAAAATCTGAAGTACAGTGGCATATCCCATCCCTGCATTGAGGTACGTTTTACGACCCATATCTTGCGCCGACTCCACGGTGTCTTAACCTCTTTATGATAGGGCGCAGCATTTTCACTTTTGGATGAATTGCGTGCCCATAGTGAACTGCCTCCTACTCTGTCCCAGATGCTAATATATGCATATTATTATTACTATTGGATATAAAACACTGAAGTTTCTAAAACTGTTTGAATGATGTCTGTGAGTATAACAGAACTCATATGGCAGGCAAAAACCTGAGAAATATTCCAAACAGGAAGTGAGAATTCTGAGGCTGGTCAATGTTCAACTCATCGCCTTTTCAATTCCCTGTAAGATATGGATCTGTTTGCACTTCCTACGCCTTCCACTAGATGTCAACAGTCTGTACAACATGGAATGACGCCTCTGCTGTGATGTTGAGCCGGATGGGAGGTGTTTCAGTCAGTGGTCTGGCAGAATGCCAGTTCCTGGTCACGCGCATTACACATGATATCGCCTTGCGTTCCATTTCTTCTAGAGACACGAAGTAATTCTCCGGTTGGAACATTATTGGATAGTTATGATAACAACAGCCTGAAGATTGATTCTCTACTTAGTTTGACCAGTTTATTCGACCTGTTATATAACTTTTTGAAGTTTTCGTCCGAGTTCGCCTGCATCTGCGCGAGCGTTTGGACTTGTGCACTAAACATGCTAGCAAAAGTAGCTACCTAGACATAAGTAATGGACATTATCGAACAAAACAACAATTTATTGTGGAACTAGGATTCCTGGGAGTGCTTTCTGATGAAGATCATAAAAGGAAAGGGAATATTTATGATGTAATTTTGTATTTCTGTTGACTCCAACATGGTGGAGAAATGTTGTTTTTATCTGAGCGCCGTCTCAGATTATTGCATGGTGTGCTTTTTACGTAAAGTTTTTTTGAAATCTGACACAGCGGTTGCATTAAGAACAAGTGTATCTTTAATTCTATGTAAAATATGTCTTTCATCAAAGTTTGAGTATTTATGTTATTTGACGTGGCTCTGCAATTTCTACGGATATTTGAGGCATTTCTGAACATGGCGCCAATGTAAACTGAGATTTGTGGATATAAATATGCACATTATCGAACAAAACAAATGTATTGTGTAACATGATGTCCTATGAGTGTCATCTGTTGAAGATCAAAGGTTAGTGATTCATTTTATCTCTATTTCTGCTTTTTGTGACTACGATCTTTTGCTGGGAAAATGGCTGTGTTTTTCTGTGGCTATGTACTGAGCAAACATAATTGTTTGGTGTGCTTTCCCCGTAAATCCTTTTTGAAATCAGACATGTTGGCTGGATTCACAACATGTGTAGCTTTAATTTGGTGTCTTTCATGTGTGATTTTATGAAAGATTGTTTTTTTTTTAATATATTTGAATTTGGCCCGCTACATTTTTCCTGGCTTTTGGCCAAGTGGGACGCTACCGTCCCACATATCCCAGAGAAGTTAATGGAACCATGATTGCGTTCCAACCCCAGTGCAGCTCAGTGGAAACAAGCGTAATGGTAGGGTTGGTATCTCCTGGCAAGGTTTATGTCTGACAGTGATGCTAATGACACTGAACAAAAATATAACATGCAACAATTTCAAAGATTTTACTGAGTTCCAGTCCATATAAGGCAATCAGTGATTTGAAAGAAATTCATTAGGCCCCATCTATGGATTTCACAACTGGGAATACAGATCTGTTGTTCACAGATACTTAAAAAAGTCTGTGACTACCATTTGCCTCATGCAATGTGACATCTCCATCGCATAGAGTTGATCAGGCTATTGACTGTGGCCTGTTGTCCCACTCCTCTTCAATGGCTGTGCGAAGTTAGATATTGGCGGGAACTGAAACACGCTGTCGTACACGGCAACCCAGAACATCCCACACGCGCTCAATGGGTGGTGACATGTCTGGCGAGTATGCAGGCCATGGAAGAAATGGGGCATTTTCATCTTCCAGGAATTGTGTACAGATCCTTGTGACATGTGGCCATGCATTATCCTGCTGAAACATGAGGTGATGATGGATGAATGGCACGATAATGGGCCTCAGGATCTCGACACGGTATCTCTGTGCATTCAAACTGCCATTGATAAAATGCAATTGTGTTCATTGTCCGTAGCTTATGCCTGCCCATACCATAACCCCACCACGGGGCACTCTGTTCACAACGTTGACATCAGCAAACCACTTGCCCACACGACGGCATCTGTTTGGCCTAGTTAAAACCGGGATTAATCTGTGACGAGCACACTTCTCCAGCCTGCCAGTGGCCATCGAAGGTGTGCATTTGCCTACTGAAGTCGGTTACGATGCCGAACTGCAGTTAGTTCAAGACCCTGTTGAGGACAACAAGCATGCAGATGCACTTCCCTGAGACGGTTTCTGACAGTTTGTGAAGAAATTCTTTGGTTGTGCAAACCCAGTTTCTTCAACTGTCCGGGTGGCTGGATTCAGACGATCCCGCAGGTGAAGAAGCCGGATGTGGATTTTCTGGGCTGGCGTGGTCTGCAGTTGTGAGGCCAGTTGGACTTACTTCCAAATTCTCTAAAGCGACTTAGGAGGGGGTTATGGTAGAGAAATTAACATAACATTTTCTGGCAACAGCTCTGGTTTAACATTCCTGTAGTCAGCATGCCAATTGCACGCTCCCTCAAAACATGAGACATCTGTGGAAGTGTGACAAAACAGCACATTTTAGAGTGGCCTTTTATTGTCCCCAGCACAAGGTGCACCTGTGTAATGATCATGCTATTTAATTAGCTTCTTGATATGCCACACCTGTCAGGTGGGTGAATTATCTTGGCAAATGAGAAATGCTCAGTAACAGGGATGTAATGTTGTGCACAAAATTGCAGATTCATAAATGCGGTGTATATTGAACATTTCTAGGACATTTTATTTTCAACTCATGACACCAACACTTTACATGTTTCGTTTATATATATTTGTTCAGTGTAACTAGTTAGCAAGTCTACTCGCTAGCGACAAAAATGTGCTAGGCGAGTTAGCTAACTACCGGAGCTAGCTAACGTTAGAAATTTCAACACTGTTTTCAAGATAAGAGTACGCTAGCTAGCATGACTTGCTAGGCCACTTAACTATATATTTTGTTTACAACAGATAACTAACGTTACTATTTTCGGTTTATTAGCTTGGCAGAAGCCAGTAGTTAGCTACTTTGCCAGTACCGGCACTTTCTGGCTAACGTCAGCTACTCACCGTTTTCTTTGATTGAGTCCATGAGCTCGGTTTTCACTTTAGCATCTTGTCGGTGACCATCCATCGTGAGCAAAAATTTCAGCTGTGCTATCCTAAGATCGGGGTTTTTAGGCAGACCCTCTTCTTCCAGATTTTCCAACGGCATTTTGGCAAATATAAAATTAAAGTAATGACTAGGCTAAATAGCAGATATATCTTCTCTGGGACAACAAGGGGGAGGTATATTCGTCTAGCTAGCTAACAATGACTACGGATAACACTGGTCTGCTACTTCCGCTACAGGGAGAACGTCAGGGGTGACAAGATCAGATGGTGCTGCCCTCGTCTGGCTAATAAGTGATTGTCCGCCGAGCACACGAAGTATGCCAATTTATCTCACGTCAAAGTACACAACTTTTCACTCAGATTAAACACATGTTGCCAAATGGTTTATAGGCTTTCTTACTTTCTACAGAGACGAGTAGGCCTACTGTGACAGCGACTCAGTGGTTGAAAGGTAAGCTCCCTCTGAGATGTAAAATATTAATCTTATTCCTGAAAATGTCTAACAGAGCAAATGTCAGGTGGACATGTAACGTTAGACATAATTGTGTTACATGGAACTCTCAAGATATACAGAATGGAGACTTTGTTGAGGCACCTGGTAGGCAACCTTTAATATTATTATTGAAACGGGATATAAGTATTATTATTAGTCCGTTTCCTGTTATTTGATCCAAAGGTAACATCAGCAAAAATGTTACTGTTGAACATTTAAAAAAATCTATTAAGAAATGAGGTTCTTATTACAAACAACAAGTTTATAGCTATAACATAATTAATTGCTGTATGAAAGGGTTATAAAATCACAATAGGTACAAATTAGACAAATCTATGAGCACAATGACTCAGCTAAACAGGGAAGAGAAGCAATGTTGAGAGGTTACATAGTAGTCTATCCATGCCTTCTCTGTGTCAATGTTTTTAAAAATCGTTTTAAGAATAATTTTAAGATACATTATTGATTGAGGTTATATACCTCATTGACATTAAATATGTGTCGACCTATAACTTTCATTGTAAAATGTTTACCCGTTTATGTTCTCCATTCCAGACCCGTGGTAATGCTCTAGTCTTCATAATCATTTTGGGTATTGGCGGATCTTTTCAAAATGGGTTCCATGTTACTGTCATCAGTTCCCCTTCACCAGTAAGAGACATCAGCACATTGATTCCCCACACACTCATTTTTATTAAAAAGCATGATACTAAATATGTTTGGATGAGTGTGGAACTGACACTACTTTTCCCATGGCAAGAAATACCTAGGAAATATAACATGGTGTTCAAGGTTTATGAATATCTTGTTTTCCTCTCACACAGGTTAAATCTGCATATTCAATCATGCTCAAATGAACACCTAGCCTACTTCACCAGGGTTGTAGACTGTCTGTTTCCATAACCATGTTGGTCTGCTTGCAGTACATCTGGAGCTTCATCAATAGCAGTTGGACTGGGCGATATGAGGAAACCCCACCGGCACAGACAGTCAAACTCCTCTGGTCAGCTATAGTGTCTATGTACGCTGTGGGGGGTCTCCTGGGCTCTATGAGTGTCAGGTGCATTGCTGGGAGGTTTGGCAGGTGAGTTGCACTGATTTTTATAATCTGTATTTATCTCAATTTAAGTTACTTTTTCATTCAAACTTTTCTTAATTTCTTCTTCAGGAAGAGAGCCATGATATGGAACAATGTTGTCAGCATTGTTGCTGCAGTGATCATGTTCACCAGTAGGGGGGCAAACTCCTTTGAGATGATCCTGATTGCTCGGTTTCTATTTGGATTCACTGCAGGTCCTACCAATGTGATGTTGCACCTTTCATTTCATGCAGATTAGTTTAATCTATGGATCATTTAGCCATGGTAAAATAAAATCACGGAATGGCCTTATATCTTAGTGTTGATAGCATAGATTTTCTTATTCTTGTTTGTGAATCTCAGGTTTAGGAGGGAATATCCATGCAATATACCTGGGTGAGAGTTCACCCAAAAAGATAAGGGGCATGGTAACACTAACATCTGCTACCTTCATCTCCATTGGTAAACTGTCAGGACAATTTTTTGGACTAAGGTACAGTGCTCATTCTGAATTTCATCATTTCAAAAGACAGAAACATCAAGTATCACATTAAACTTATGGTTATCAATGTGTGCCAAATTGGATATCCTGAAATATGCTCTGACTTGATGTTTTATCTCAACTTTCTCAGGGAGATTCTTGGTCGTGAGGATAGCTGGAACATCCTACTGTGTGTTTCAACATGTTTCTCAGTGGTACAGCTGCTAACACTGCCCTTCTTCCCTGAGGCCCCAAGATACTTATTGATAGAAAAGGGTAATGCAGAGGCATGCAAAAAAGGTAGTTTGTGTTTCCTCATAGTCACCGAGATTGAAATTCTTTATGTCCAAAGGGATCCATTCTAAGTAGCAACAATCATACTCATAACATTGAGTACTGTCTGCAAATTTAGAAATGATGTACAGTAATACATTACACTGAATCTAAATACATAAACCTATATTATTACACATAGCTGACAGATTGGCCAATGCCTAAATAGCTGGGCTCAAAGTCTATACAGCTGAGGAGACTTTAGTTACTTGTTGTATCCTATTCAGAAACGTGTGTGTGTGTGTCAGCTCTGCAGAGTCTGTGGGGCAGAGGTGAGTACAAGCTGGAGATGACAGAGATGGTGTTGGAGCAGGCTTCCATAAAAGGCGAGACCTCGAAGAGTCTCCTGGAGCTGCTGAGAGACAGGAGCGTACGATGGCAGCTCATCACCATGGTGGTGGTATACGGCTGCATCCAGTTCTCTGGCATCACCGCAGTAAGCACAGCCCCCTCTGTCTTTTATCTCATACTGTACCTAATACTGTACATTCTGCATCCTACTCATCTTCTTCCTTCCACCCTCAGATCAGTGTGTTCTCCTTTGACATCTTCAAGGAGGCAGGCATCCCCCTGGATAAGATCCGCTATGTGACTCTGGGTGTTGGAGTGTCTGAGGTCCTCACCTCCATCACCTGTGTGAGTGCTGCTGGGTAACATGGGCTACACTATAGGGGGTACACTACGATAGCCCTCTAACTTCTACAAAGCATGGTCATCACTATGTACCTAGGGCAATGTACGGCCCGCGGGCCGTATCCAGCCTGCCGGGCACTTCAATCCGGCCTGCAAGACATATTTTAAATGTATTAAATATTATTATATTTAAGATTTTTGGCCTAAAATGACTCATTCCGTGATATACAAACAACTTCCAATAGATGGCGCTGTAGCCTGGCAGCGCGCTCTGTATTTGGGCCTACAGTCAGTCAGATTCAGAATACGCTCAGCCATCATAGCCAATTCATTGCTTGACAGCTTTTGACAAAATAAGTGCTGCGAAAATTAGAAAAGTGGGATTCTGAATGTTGTGTGTTTAAAGAAGAATGGACAGCAAAATACTTTTTTACTAATATTGGACATAAGGCGGTATGTCTGATATGCCAAGAAAGTGTTGCCGTTTTTAAGGAATATAATCTCAATCCAAATTTTTCAAGCAAGCATGCTAACTACGCTAGCAATCTGTCCTCTCAGGAAAAGGCAAGAAGACCTCAAAACTTGCCACAAACTTAAAAGCTCAACAAAATATTTTTACAAAACGGTGCTCTACTCAAGACTGTAAGACTGTAAAATCACAAAGCATAGCAAGCCTTTTGGTGAAGCAGAGTTTGTGAACGAGTGTATGGTGGAGACTGCTGATATACTTTGTCCTGAGAGTAAAAGCCAATTTTGAGAAAATTTGCTTATCACGCAGAACCATCACCAAGCGTGTGGAAGTGATAGGTGAGGAGCTAATCTCAGAGTTGAAGAAAAAAGCAGATAGCTTCAATCTTTTTTCTATAGCACTGGATGAGAGTCCTGACATCAGACACCTCTCAACTTTACATTTGTCAAAGGAATAAATGAGAACTTTGAAATAACAGTGGAACTTCTTGCGATGGAATCAATGATGGGAACAACCAGGGGCTCTGATTTATATGACAGGATATCTGCCAGCTTGGAAAAAATGTATCTACCATGGAGCAAACTGACAAACGTCACAACAGATAGATCACCAAATCTAACCTGTAAAAACATTGGCCTACTAAAAAGATTACAAGACAAAGTAAAATAAGAAACTCTGAGGAATTGATATTTCTTCACTGTATTATTTATCAGGAAGCCCTGTGTAAAAGTGTGTTAAAGCTGGAAAATGTTGTCAAAGTGGTTATAAAACTTGTCAACTTTATACGGGCGAGGGGGCTTAAACATCGTCAGTTCAACTTTATACGGGCGAGGGGGCTTAAACATCGTCAGTTCAACTTTATACGGGCGAGGGTGCTTTAACATCGTCAGTTCAACTTTATACGGGCGAGGGGCTTTAACATCGTCAGTTCAACTTTATACGGGCGAGGGGGCTTAAACATCGTCAGTTCAACTTTATACGGGCGAGGGGGCTTAAACATCGTCAGTTCATGCAGCTACTCAATGTATCATTCAAATGTGCGCTAGCTAAGCCTGGGAAAGTATTTTGCCGTGTGCGGGAACTGAGAGGGGACATCGGTATGTTCCTTGATACGGTTGGTAAAGCTGATGACTTCTTTGAGTTGAAAGACACAGACTGTCTGGGCGACTTTGCTTTCGGTGTGGACATATTGGGGCATCTGAATGATCTAAATGTGAAACTGCACGGGAATTGTGTTTTTGTGTATGAACTGTATTCCAATGTGAAAGCATTTAGAGCCAAACTTATGTTGTTCTCCAGACAAATGAGCAGCCGGCCTCTCGCTCATTTTCTGACACTGGCTGCACTGAACGCACCCACACTGAGACATACAGTAGCACTTTCGACAGTGAGAAAGCACCACCGGACACATCGACATCCAATGTGACAGTGCTTTCAAGGAGAAGTACAAAACAGCAACAATAGTCCAGTTCTATGGCTCACTGAATGAAACAAAGTTTACAAATATTAAAAAACACGCCCAAAGGATGCTTGTTTTATTCGGGTCCACATGTGTGTGAACAAATGTTCTCAGTCATGAATTACAACAAATCCTGTCACAGGTCAAATTTAACAAATGACCACTTGTCAGCTGTTATGTTCTGAATCTCTACAACAAAGATGACACCAGACTTTGATGCCCTTGCCAAGAGAGGTGACCAGACCCATTCACATTATGACTCAAATAACTGTGACTGGGGTAGGCAAGACAAGGGTAGAGATGCAGGATCTGTGTGTGTGTTTGACTGTGTCATGTTATAAATGATATCAATTTTGTGAAAAATTGCCTCACAAAAAACAAGGGTAGAGATGGTACAAGGGTAAATTGTTCTGCAAGCATATATACACTAGTAGATGCGTGTAAATTTGAAAATGAATAGACTTCACATGTTTTGTCACACATATACAGTGGGGAGAACAAGTATTTGATACACTGCCGATTTTGCAGGTTTTCCTACTTACAAAGCATGTAGAGGTCTGTCATTTTTATCATAGGTACACTTCAACTGTGAGAGACGGAATCTAAAACAAAAGTCCAGAAAATCACATTGTATGATTTTTAAGTAATTAATTTGCATTTTATTGCATGACATAAGTATTTGATCACCTACCAACCAGTAAGAATTCCGGCTCTCACAGACCTGTTAGTTTTTCTTTAAGAAGCCCTCCTGTTCTCCACTCATTACCTGTATTAACTGCACCTGTTTGAACTCGTTACCTGTATAAAAGACACCTGTCCACACACTCAATCAAACAGACTCCAACCTCTCCACAATGGCCAAGACCAGAGAGCTGTGTAAGGACATCAGGGATAAATTGTAGACCTGTACAAGGCTGGGATGGGCTACAGGACAATAGGCAAGCAGCTTGATGAGAAGGCAACAACTGTTGGCACAATTATTAGAAAATGGAAGAAGTTCAAGATGACGGTCAATCACCCTCGGTCTGGGGCTCCATGTAAGATCTCACCTCGTGGGGCATCAATGATCATGAGGAATGTGAGGGATCAGCCCAGAACTACACGGCAGGACTTGGTCAATGACCTGAAGAGAGCTGGGACCACAGTCTCAAAGAAAACCATTAGTAACACACTACGCCGTCATGGATTAAAATCCTGCAGCGCACGCAAGGTCCCCCTGCTCAAGCCAGCGCATGTCCAGGCCCGTCTGAAGTTTGCCAATGACCATCTGGATGATCCAGAGGAGGAATGGGAGAAGAAACTCCACTCGCCGTGTTTGGAGGAATAGAAGGATGAGTACAACCCCAAGAACACCATCCCAACCGTGAAGCATGGAGGTGGAAACATCATTCTTTGGGGATGCTTTTCTGCAAAGGGGACAGGACGACTGCACCGTATTGAGGGGAGGATGGATGGGGCCATGTATCGCGAGATCTACACCAACAACCTCCTTCCCTCAGTAAGAGCATTGAAGATGGGTCGTGGCTGGGTCTTCCAGCATGACAACGACCCGAAACACACAGCCAGGGCAACTAAGGAGTGGCTCCGTAAGAAGCATCTCAAGGTCCTGGAGTGGCCTAGCCAGTCTCCAGACCTGAACCCAATAGAAAATCTTTGGAGGGAGCCGAAAGTCCGTATTGCCCAGCGACAGCCCCGAAACCTGAAGGATCTGGAGAAGGTCTGTATGGAGGAGTGGGCCAAAATCCCTGCTGCAGTGTGTGCAAACCTGGTCAAGAACTACAGGAAACGTATGATCTCTGTAATTGCAAACTAAGGTTTCTGTACCAAATATTAAGTTCTGTTTTTCTGATGTATCAAATACTTATGTCATGCAATAAAATGCAAATTAATTACTTAAAAATCATACAATGTGATTTTCTGGATTTTTGTTTTAGATTCCGTCTCTCACAGTTGAAGTGTACCTATGATAAAAATTACAGACCTCTACATGCTTTGTAAGTAGGAAAACCTGCAAAATCATCAGTGTATCAAATACTTGTTCTCCCCACTGTAGTATGTGGCCCTTCACTTGGTTTCATAAACTTTTAAATTTTTTTAAATTAAAATTTTACCCCCTTTTTCGTGGTATCCAATTGTTAGTAATTACTATCTTGTCTCATCGCTACAACTCCCGTACAGGCTCGGGAGAGATGAAGGTCGAAAGGCATGCATCCTCCGAAACACAACCCAACCAAGCCGCACTGCTTCTTAACACAGCGCGCATCCAACCCGGAAGCCAGCCGCACCAATGTGTCGGAGGAAGCACCTGGCACTGCGCCCGGCCCGCCACAGGAGTCACTGGTGCGCGATGGGAGAAGGATATCCCTACCAGCCAAACCCTCCCTAACCCGGACGACGCTAGGCCAATTGTGCGTCGCCCCACGGACCTCCCGGTCACGGCCGGCTGCGACAGAGCCTGGGCGCGAACCCAGAATCTCTGGTGGCACAGCTAGCGCTGCGATGCAGTGCCCTAGACCACTGCGCCACCCGGGAGGCCCGGTTTCATAAACTTAATGTGGCCCTTGAGCCAAAAGGTTTGCCCACCCCTGACCTAGGGTAAAAAGGTTTAAAGTAGAGCCCATTTTAATTAATGTGAAAATGTCACTCGTTAAGTGGTCATTAGGCAACCGTGATAAGGACTAATAAGCAAAAGTAATCAGTGAACAGTAGGAGAGTGACCATACAGGAAGAAACACTGTCCCCGTGCAGGAATCAACTGCCTGTGCCTACCGTACAGAAGCTCCGCTACAGGTTGAACATATTTGTCACTAAGATGTGAATGCCCCTCCTGAGCTCCTAAACAGTAAATCATGTCTGAGCTCCTCTGGCTCTGCCATCCCCTGTGCGACGGGAAGGAGGGAGTGATGGATGGGGAAGGTTCCGGATAAGTTCTGTTGTGTCCGTTCATCCCTAGGGCCTGCTGATCGAGAGTGTGGGGAGGAGAGCGCTACTCTGGGGGGGCTTTGGGGCCATGTCTACCATCATGATATTAATCACCATCACTCTCAATCTAAAGGTGAGCCCCTTGACCTTTCAACTCTCCTGCATTGTGATAAATATACAGTAAGAGGACCTAAGTGATGATACATGGATGTGTACCACATTAGAATGTGTCCCAAATCCCCTTGGTCACAACTTCCCCAGCAACAGTGGTGGTTGTTCCATGTGCATGGAAAACATACAATAAAATATAATTTATTCTGTTTTAACAATATTGTTATAGGATTACAGCTTCTGGATTCCATACAGCACTGTTGGCTTGATATTCCTCTTTGTCATTTTTTATGGAGGAGGACCAGGTATGTTTAATATCAAACCACAGAATGGGTTAGTAAAAATACAATAACAAAGTATAGACAAAATACCAACATTACATTGCTGTGATCATCAGTGGTGATTGATCTGATGCCTCCTTTCCTGTTGCCTGTGCTATTCCTAGCTGGAGTGTTGCCGTCTCTCACACATGAGATCTTTATCCAATCGTGTCGGCCTGCAGCGTTTGTGTTTACTGGGATCCTGCGTTGGCTTGGCTTTGCTGTGCTGGGACTAGTTTTCCCTTTTCTTATCGTAAGTCCATTTTGGAATGAAGTGTTGTATTATGCTTTTATAATGCTTGCACAGTTTTATAATTCTTTCAAAGATACCAATTGAGATACAATGACATTTCCTGAGCACAAAGCACATTGTTCTTCACTATGACAGTTTGATACCCCAGAGATACCAGGCATACAGTAATTCCATACTTTGAACATTACATTGAGACACTGCAATTAAAACTTTTCTTTATTATCTCAGTATTACCTTTGTCTCAGCCAGTCTGTAAAACAGCAGAGCTCTAATTTAGACATAAGTGGAATTATATCAAATGAAACAAAGGTTTCCTGTAGCCATAAGTAGAACATTAGGAGAGGACTATTTAATCACAGGCTCTCAGCCAACTGTCCAAGTTGTTCCCCTGGTTATTGTAACTATAGGAACTCACCTGCCTGCCTCTTCTCTGTACCACAGGAGCTACTAAAATCAGTCAGCTTCGTGCTGTTTGCCTGCATGTGTCTGTTGGCGTCATTTTACATCTTCTTCTACCTGCCGGAGACCAAGGGGAAAACCCTCCTGGAGATCTCAGAGGAGTTTAAAAACATCACACTGTGTGAAAACCCCCTCTCAGATGACCAGACCCTGGAGACAAGGTTATGAAAACTGTTGATAGCAAATTAACTGAGATTTATCCCACTCTGAGTTGTTTAGTTTGTATCATATCTTCATACAATGTGCACTCACAGCATATATCAAATCAAATGTATTTATATAGCCCTTCTTAGATCAGCTGATATCCAAGTGCTGTACAGAAACCCAGCCTAAAACCCCAAACAGCAAGCAATGCAGGTGTATATATAAAAAATTGTATGCATCTGAATGACTTTTAGAGACCTATTGATTATAATAAAATTACTTTTCAAATAATCTTTAATTTACTTGTTTCCAACCTTTTTTACAAGCCATATGGTCTGGTCTGATGGTCTGTTTTCCTGAGAAGGTTCATATTATACATTTTCTAGGACAAAAATGTAGTCTTTATCTTTTATTATATCTCATACCACATAAAATCCTCCCCAAGTCTGACTTCTTACGGACTCATTAGTAAGAATCCTGTACACCCTGTTAACCGATGCCCATGGCCCACGTGGGGGACTCCCTCAGCCTCTTAGCTGGCTCTTTGAGAACTGGCTCCCATAATGATGTGGCTGGGTCTTTGATGGAATTGACTTTTCCAGTATGGTTGTGAACCTGCTGGCTCTTTGAGGGGCTCCCCCTTATCACTGGCTGCCAGCTGCTGCCAGGCACAGGGTCTTCATTCGCAGTTAAAGGCACTAGGTGCACAGCTCCCATTCAGGGATGGGGAGTGATGTTTCCTCGGCGTCCCACTGTTGTGCGTTATCTCTAGAGGGGATTAACTAGAGGTACCATAGTGACGCCTAACCGTTTCTCCTCAGACCTGCCTGCCTGGCCAATGGGCTGTTTTTACTCTTTAATGGAAAATGCTGACTGAGGTAACTATCATGGACACATACAGTATAGGAGGTATTTCCGTCTGAGCATATGTTTCAAATAAAGGGTTGGATTTAGACCAAACAATATTCATGACAAGTGCAATGTGGTATATTTCAACTGTAAATAATAGTAGATTGATCTTGGGAAGATTAATGGTTAAATATGACAAAATTCAGCGTTCGTGATAGACCATATTGGTTTATTTATTGTGCTGTAGTGACACCAAGTTCTCAACAGATGGCAGAGTTAATCTGCATTGTGAAAACAACTTAATTCAAGGCATGACAGCACAGACGCTGTGGCACAGTAATATACTGAACAAAAATCTAAACGCAACATGCAACGATTTCAAAGATTTTACTGAGTTACAGTTCATATAAATGAAATCAGTCAGTTTAAATAAATTCATTAGGCCCTAATCTATGGATTTCACATGACTTGGAATACAGATATGAATCTGTTGGTCACAGATACCTTCAAATAATTGTGTACAGATCCTTGCAGTATGGGGCCATGCATTGTCATGCTGAAACATGAGGTGATGGCGGCTGATGAATGGCACGACAATGGGATTCAGGATCTCGTCACGGTATTCACAGCATTCATTCACGGCCTTCATATTGCAATTGTGTTCATTGTCCGTAGCTTATGCCTACCCATACCATAACCCCACCATGGGGCACTTTGTTCACAACGTTGACATCAGCAAACCACTTGCCCACACGTCTGCCATCTGCCGTGTACTGTTGAAACCGGGATTCATCCGCAAAGAGCATAGTTCTCCAGCGTGTCAGTTGCCATTGAAGGTGAGCATTTGCCCACTGATGTTGGTTACAATGCCGAACTGCAGTCAGCATGCCAATTGCACACTCCCTCAAAACTTGAGACATCTGTAGCATTGTATTGTGTGACAAAACTGCACATTTTAGAGTGGCCTTTTCTTGTCCCCAGCTTCTTGATATGCCACACCTGTCAGGTGGATGGCAAAGGAGAAATGCTCACTAACAGGGATGTAAATGAATTTGTGTACAAAATGTTAGAGAAATAAGCTTTTTGTGCTTATCTTCTTATGGCTGGGGGCAGTATTGAGTAGCTTGGGTGAATAAGGTGCCCAGAGTAAACTGCCTGTTACTCAGTCCCAGAAGCTAAGATATGCATATTATTAGTAGATTTGGATAGAAAACACTCTGAAGTTTCTAAAACTGTTTGATGTCTGTGAGTATAACAGAACTCATATGGCAGGTGAAAACATCCAACCAGGAAGTGTGAAATCTGAGGTTTGTAGGTTTGCCTATCCAATATACAGTGTCTATGGGGTCATATTGCACTTCCTAAGGCTTCCACTAGATGTCAACAGTCTTTAGAACCTTGTTTGATGCTTCTACTGTGAAGGAGGGGGGAATGGGCGCTGTTTGAGTCAGGGCTCTGGCAGAGTGCCACGAGCTCACTCAGGCACGTCCCTGTGAGAGTTAGCTGCGTTCCATCGCATTTCTACAGACAAAGGAATTCTCCGGTTGAAACATTAGTTAAGATTTATGTTAAAAACATCCTAAAGATTGATTCTATACATCGTTTGACATGTTTCTACGAACTGTAACGGAACTGTTTGACTTTTCGTCTGGCCTGCGCATCATCAATTTTGATTTTGGAACTAAACGCGCAAACAAAAAGGAGGTATTTGGACATAAATTATGGACGATATCGATCAAAACAAACATTTATTGTGGAACTGGGATTCCTGGGAGTGCATTCTGATGAAGATCATCAAAGGTAAGTGAATATTTATAATAGTATTTCTGACTTCTGTTGACTCTACAATATGGCGGATATCTGTACGGCTCTTTTGGGCTCTGAGCGCTGTACTCAGATTAGAGCATGGTGTGATTTAAAAAAAAAAATCTGACACAGCGGTTGCATTAAGGAGAAGTTTATCTAAAGTTCCATGTGTAATTCTTGTATCTTTTATCAATGTTTATTATGAGTATTTCTGTAAATTGATGTGGCTCTCTGCAAAATCACCGGATGTTTTGGAGGCAAACATTACTGAACATAACACGCCAATGTAAACTAAGATTTTTGGATATAAATATGAACTTTATCAAACAAAACATACATGTATTGTGTAACATGAAGTCCTATGAGTGTCATCTGATGAAGATCATCAAAGGTTAGTGATTAATTTTATCTCTATTTCTGCTTTTTGTGACTCCTCTCTTTGGCTGGAAAAATGGCTGTGTTTTTCTGTGACTAGGTACTGACCTAACATAATCGTTTGGTGTGCTTTCGTCATAAAGCCTCTTTGAAATCGGACACTGGGGCTGGATTTACAACAGGTTTATCTTTAAAATAGTGTAAAATACTTGTATGTTTGAGGAATTTTAATTATGAGATTTCTGTTGTTTGAATTTGGCGCCCTGCACTTTCACTGGCTGTTGTCAAGTTGATCCCGTTAACGGGATCTCAGCTATATTAAGGAACATTTCTGGGATCTTTTATTTCAGCTCATGAAATATGGGACCAACAGTTTACATGTTGCGTTTATATTTTTGTTCAGTGTACATTCATACTAACATCTTTTGAGGGAATCAGTGAAAAAAATAGGTTTGGTTGACTGATACTGCTTCTCAATGCGTCACAATACAACAAATACATTTTTTGAAGGACAACCATGAAGGTTAGTTCATATGATCACTAAAGAACCATTTTGCTGAAGTGAAAAATATATTATCCCAAAAACACTGTTCAAGGTCATACCGTGAAAGAAACATTTTAAAATGTCTGGTGGTATTTTTAGGACTTTTACTGGCTTCAATAAACTCCTGCCTCTGCACATAATGGAAAATCCGGCTCCAGTAGCTGTTCCTCAGGGACACACAGGTGAAATGTGGGCCAATCTCTGTCATTTACTGTTTTCCCTGCTACGTCATGTTGCGCACTCAGGAACAATATTGCAAACAAAACTTACAAGGCATTCATGGTAGTTCCGTAAAATGACCTAGTTTAGATCTACAGTATATGACTGAAACCTCCTGGCCACACTGATATACACTGAGTGTACAAAACATTACGAAAACCTTCTTAATATTGAGTTGCACCCCCTTTTTCCCCTCAGAACAGCCTCAATTCGTTGGGGTATGGACTACAAGGTGTCGAATGTGTTCCACAGGGATCAAATCAAATGTTATTTGTCACATGCGCTGAACACAACCTTACCATGAAATGCTTACTTACAAGCCCTTAACCAACAATGCAATTCAAGAAATAGAGTTAAAAAAAGATTTACTAAATAGACTAAAGTAAAAAATAAATAAAATCAAAAGTAACAAGAAAATTACATAACAATAATGAGGCTATTTACAGGGGGTACCGGTACCGAGTCAATGTGCGAGGGTACAAGTTAGTTGAGGTAATTTGTACATGTAGGTAGGAGTAGCAGCAGTGTAAAACAAGGGGGGGGGGGGGGGAATTTGATTAATTGTTCAGCAGTCTTATGACTTGGGGGTAGAAGCTGTTAAGGAGCCTTTTGGACCTAGACTTGGCGCTCCGGTACCGCTTGCCGTGCGGTAGCAGAGAGAACAGTCTATGACTTAAGTGACTGGAGTCTTTGCCAATTCTTTGGGCCTTCATCTGACACCGCCTAGAATATAGGTCCTGGATGGCAGGAAGCTTGGCCTCAGTGATGTAATGGGCCGTACGCACTACCCTCTGTAGCGCCTTGCGGTTAGATGCCGAGCAGTTGCCATATCAGGCGGTGATGCAACCGGTCAGGATGCTCTCGATGGTGCAGCTGTAGAACTTTTTGAGGATCTGCGGACCCATGCCAAATCTTTTCAGTCTTCTGAGGGGGGAAAGGTGTTGTTGTGCCCTCTTTACAACTGTCTTGATGTGTTTGGACCATGATAGTTCGTTATCTTAGTGATGAGCTTTGTGGGCACTATGGTGTTGAACGCTAAGCTGTAGTCAATGAACAGCATTCTCACGTAGGTGTTCCTTTTGTCAAGGTGGGAATAGGCAGTGTGGTGTGCGATTTAGATTGTGTAATCTGTGGATCTGTTGGGGCGGTATGTGAATTGGAGTGGGTCTAGGGTTTCCGAAATGATGGTGTTGATGTGAGCCATGACCAGCCTTTCAAAGCACTTCATGGCTATGGTCGTGAGTGCTACGGGGCAGTAGTCATTTAGGCAAGTTATCTTCGCTTTCTTGGACACAGGGACTATGTTGGTCTGCTTGAAACATGTAGGTATTACAGACTCGGTCAGGGAGAGGTTGAAAATGTCAGTGAAGACACTTGCCAGTTGGTCTGCGCATGCTTTGAGTACACGTCCTGGCAATCCATCTGGCCCCGCGGCTTTGTGAATGTTGACCTGTTTATTAAAGGTCTTGTTCACATTGGCTATGGGGAGCGTGATCACACAGTCGTCCGGAACAGCTGGTGCTCTCATGCATGCTTCAGTGTTGTGGGGGCGACGTCATCGATGCACTTATTGATGAATCCTGTGACTGAGGTGGTATACTCCTCAATGCCATTGGATAAATACTGGAACATATTCCAGTCTGTGTTGGCAAAACAGTCCTGTAGCGTAGCATCCGCGTCATATGACCACTTCCGTATTGAGCGAGTCACTGGTACTTCCTGCTTTAGTTTTTTCTTGTAAGCAGGAGTATAGATTTGCCAAATGGAGGGCGAGGGAGAGCTTTGTATGCATCTCTGTGTGTGGAGTAAAGGTGGTCTAGAGTTTTTTTCCCCTCTGGTTGCACATGACATGCTGGTAGAAATGAGGTAAAACGGATTTAAGTTTGCCTGCATTGAAGTCCCCGGCCACTAAGAGCGCCACTTCTGGATGAACATTTTCTTGTTTGCTTATGGCCTTATACAGCTCGTTGAGTGCGGCCTTAGTGCCAGCATTGGTTTGTGGTGGTAAATTAGACGGCTACGAATAATATAGATGAGAAATCTCTTGGTAGATAGTGTGGTCCACAGCTTATCATGAGGTTTTCTTCCTCAGGCAAGTAGTACCTCGAGACTTCTTCAATATTAGACATCTCGCACCAGCAGTTATTGACAAATGGACACACACCCCCGCCCATCGTCTTACCAGACGTAGCTGCTCTGTCCTGCTGATGCATGGAAAATCCAGCCAGCTCTATATTATCTGTGTCATCGTCCAGCCACGACTTGGTGAAACATAATATATTACAGTTTTTAATGTTTCGTTGGTAGGATAGTCTTAACCATAGATTGTCCAGTTTATTTTCCAATGATTGCATGTTGACCAATAATACGGAGGGTAGTGGTGGTTTACCTACTCGCTGGTGAATTCTCACAATGCACCCTGCACTCCTCCCCCTTTTTATCAGTCTTTTCTTCACACAGATGAATGGCATTTGGGCCTGGTCTCGACAAAGCAGTATATCCTTCACATCGGACTCATTAAAGAAAGAATCTTCATCCAGTTTGAGATGAGTAATCGCTGTTCTGATATCCAGAAGCTCTTTTCGCTCATAAGAGACGGTAGCAGCAACATTATCTACAAAATGCGTGACAAACACTGCAAAAAACAAAAACAAAATGATGCTGGCCCATGTTGACTTGAATGCTTCCCACAGTTGTGTCAAGTTGGCTGGATGTCCTTTGGGTGGTGGACCATTCTTGATACACACGGGAAACTGTTGTGCATGAAAAACCCAACAGCGTTGCAGTTCTTGATACATTTAAATCGGTGCGCCTGGCACCTACTACCATACCCCATTCAAAGGAACTTAAATCTTTGCCTATCCACCCTCTGAATT
Organism: Salvelinus alpinus; assembly: GCF_045679555.1. Taxonomy (NCBI): domain Eukaryota; kingdom Metazoa; phylum Chordata; class Actinopteri; order Salmoniformes; family Salmonidae; genus Salvelinus; species Salvelinus alpinus. Next base: position 26,512,682 of record NC_092087.1, on the reverse strand, counting down.
GCACACATACAAAGGCCATGTCTCAATTGTCTCAAGGCTTAAAAATCCTTCTTTAACCCGTCTCCCCTTCATCTACACTGATTGAAGTGGATTTTGCAGGTGACATGAATAAGGCATCATAGCTTTCACCTTGATTCACCTGGTCAGTTTATATCATGGAAAGAGCAGGTGTTCCTAATGTTTTGTACACTCAGTGCATAGTACCTCAAACATTTTTGCATTGTGCAATAACAGTTTAAAGAGGATTTAAAACCATAACCTGGGATGGGATCAAACAACGCAATGGCAACCTTGTATGAATCACTCTAGGTAATGAGTGCCAGCCTGGTGATGAATAAAGAAAAGTATGTCCTGGAATGAAAACATCACCGACACTCTCTGCCTCATTTACATCTGAGGGCTAAAGTGGTCAACCCATTATGCTGGGAAAGAGAGAGAGGGGGTGAGAGAGCGAAAGAAAGAGGGTTATTAAAGAGAGCGAGCGAGAGAGATTTTGGTTGTGGTGATTTAGTGCAGGTGGCACACAGATGGGACCCCCTCTGGGACCTGGGGCTCATTAATGAGTTACTGCCAGAGGGCCTGGGGACGTGACACCATGAACCAGACGGAGCCCTCTATCGTGGCGGTATAAAGATACCCGGTGTGCCACTCTCCATTACCATGAGATGTCTCCCAGTTGTTTAATTTGTGGATTACTACCCAGCCCCAAGCTGGCACAGTTTCACTGTGGATGTGGCAGATCAGGAAACAACACATTATGAAGGGAAATGCTGCATGATATGTTACGAATTCTAGCTAGGTGGCTACAGTGCCTTGCAAAAGTATTCATCCCCCTTGGCGTTTTTTCTATTTTGTTGCATTACAACCTGTCATTTAAATTGATTTTTATTTTGTACTTCACAAAATAGCCCAAATTGGTGAAGTGCAATGAAAAAAATTATAAAAACTGAAAAGTGGTGCGTGCATATGTATTCACCCACTTTGCTATGAAGCCCCTAAAGATCTGGTGCAACAAATTACCTTCAGAAGTCACATAATTAGTTAAATAAAGTCCACAATCTAAGTGTTACATGATCTCAGTATATATACACCTGTTATGAAAGGCCCCAGAGTCTGCAACACCACTAAGCAAGGGGCGGCACCATGAAGACCAAGGAGCTCTCCAAACAGGTCAGGGACAACGTTGTGGAGAAGTACAGATCAGGGTTGTGTTATAAAAAAATATCTGAAACTTTGAACATCCCACAGAGCACCATTAAATCCATTATAAACATTTTTTATGAATATGGCACCACAACAAACCTGCCAAGAGAGGGCCGCCCACCAAAACTCACAGACCAGGCAAGGAGGGCATTAATCAGAGAGGCAACAAAGAGCTCCAAAATAACCCTGAAGGAGCTGTCCATAGGACCACTTTAAGCCTCACACTCCACAGAGCTCGGCTTTACGGAAGAGTGGTCAGAAAAAAGCCATTGCTTAAAGAAAAAAATAAGCAAACACTTTTGGTGTTCGCTAAAAGGCATGTGGGAGACTCCCCAAACATATGGAAGAAGGTACTCTGGTCAGATGAGATTAAATTTGAGCTTTTTGGCCATCAAGGAAAACGTTGTCTGGCGGAAACCCAACACCTCTCATCACCCCGAAAACACCATCCCCAGTGAAACATGGTGGTGGCAGCATCATGCTGTGGGGATGTTTTTCCATCGACAGGGACTGGGAAACTGGTCAGAATTGAAGGAATGATGGATGGTGCTAAATACAGGGGAATTCTTGAGGGAAACCTGTTTCAGTCTTCCAGAGATTTAAAGCAACAAGAGTGGTTTAAGGAGAAACATTTAAATGTCTTGGAATGGCCTAGTCAAGGGGGGGGGGGGGGGGGTGAATAGTTATGCACATTCAAGTTTTCAGTTGTTGTGTCTTTCTTATTTGTTTCACAAGAAACAAATATTTTGCATCTTCAAAGTGGTAGGCATGTTGTGTAAATCAAGTGATACAAACCCCCCAAAAATCTATTTTAATTCCAGGTTGTAAGGCAACAAAATAGGAAAAATGCCAAGGGGGGTGAATACTTTTTGCAAGCCACTGTAGCTAGCTGGCTAACGTTAGTTAGGCTAGGGGTTAGGGTTAAGGTTAGGGCTAAGTTTAGTTACGTTAAAGGGTTAAGGTTAGGGGAAGTGTTATCTGAAAGGGTTAGGGGAGGGTCAGCTAAAAGGGTTAGCTAACAGGCTAAGTAGTTGCAAAGTAGCTAAATAGTAGTACGTAGTTGAAAAGTTCTACCTCAACTACTACAGTATCCTTGCAAATTGTAAAATTGGTACCTGTGTATAACTTACATTTTCCAGTTTTTTTCTTCCTTTCTTATTTCTCATGTTTTGTTTGACTATTTTTATATTGAATACTACACTGTTGGGAAAGGCTTGCAAGTCACGCATTTCACAAATAAAACGTGAAACTTGAAGGTCCTGTGTAGATTGTATTTTCAACCAGCAACTATCAGGAAATAACACTGATCAAATGTTTTCACAATTTTACAGTGTTAGTTTCATCAGCTGTTGTACAATATGATATAACACACAGAATTGCACTGAGCCTTTTAAAGCCTGGATTAAAGTGAGAGTTAAAGAAGGCTGTGGATAGAGGACAGTTTAAGGCAAGTGTTGTTGATGAAGACTGGGTTGGAGCTAAGCTTAGGTTAATGAGTTGAGTTGAGGTACAATTCTTACCTGCTATGACCTTGACTAACACTTTTGGTATAATTCACTTAATTCATGGGACACTTCACAATTTCTCACCTTTGTATGTAGGTGGGCAGCTAGAATGAGATGTGGGTCCAATATGTCCCCCAGTTTTTGATCTGAAACTGGGTAAGAGTTAAAGCAGTACGGGGTGGGGGGGGATGCCCAGTGAGTTGAGGTATAGCAGATGGAGTTAATACCAGATAGAGGGGTTACTAACTGTCACCCTGTATTAACACAACATCCTCAGGAGATGGGTCAGGCTCAGGACAGCCAAAGGCACTCATGCACAACTTTGTGAGGGAGCGGGCCCTGTTGTTTAGGAGAGGACTCTGGGTGGTCATCAGAGAATGAAATCCCCTCCTTGTTCCTGAACCGCAGTCAGGATTATGGGTCATATTGGCCAATTATCCAAAAACATCCAGCTTTAGTCAGTGGAATATAGAGAAAGCCTGCAAATCTCTCTGTATCAATATCTACATCTGAGGTTGACAAATTGCAGTTCAGCCTTTAATTGTTTTATCTCTTCTCAGCTAACGAAATCATTTAATTCCTGATTGATTCATCAATCTCAATGTCAGCTACTATCAAAGGTCAGGTCTGAGGCTACTTTAATCGCTGTGCAGTTTGTGTGTGTGTGTTTGTTTTGTGTGGACTGACTGTGTTGTTATGGTGATTTCTTACCATGGTAATTGGACACACGGCAAGGGGGAGACGGCCAGTAAAATCCTCAGGCATTCCTGTCACGCACCTTCTATTCACCAGCTAAATAACTGAATCAGGCTATTTCAGTCCCCTCTGAGTGGAGCTGTAATTTGGTGCCGTACTCTCTACATACATCAGATAGGCGCCTTCTCTGTGCTGGCCTTGAAGATCACTTAATAGCTTCTGACCTTCCTCAGGGATCTCAGCAGACAGGAGAATTATCCGTCTTTATGTCTCAGCTGATAGCCTTCCATCTGGCCACTACCCATGATGTGCATACCTCCCAGTTAACCAAGTCAGAGCTTAGTGTTCCCAGAACAGAAAGATGTGTTCTGTGTTAACCGCTGGACAACGTGCTAGTTTTATTCAGTCATGGTCATGATACAGGAACAGCCTCTGGATTTCAGACTCTCTGTGTTTCATCCTATGAATCCCTGTCTGCTAACTTTAGCGTCATCACATGACTGAGTTCCGTGCATACCTGGGCCAATGGAATGTCAGGAACATTGGTTAATTGGCAGTCACATGCTACAGACATTCTATTTAGAATCATCTGAATGCTCTTCATGAGCCCTAAACTGGCCATGAGAGTCAGTCAGAAGGACAAACAGATAAATTCAGCAAAAAAAGAAACGTCCCTTTTTCAGGACCCTGTCTTTCAAAGATAATTCGTAAAAATCCAAATAACTTCACAGATCTTCATTGTTAAGGGTTTAAACACTGATTCCCATGCTTGTTCAATGAACCTTAAACAATTAATGAACATGCACCTGTGGAACGGTCGTTAAGACACTAACAGCTTACAGACGGTAGGCAATTAAGGTCACAGTTATGAAAAAAAGGCCTAAAGAGGCCTTTCTACTGAAAAACACCAAAAGAAAGATGCCCAGGGTCTCTGCTCATCTGCGTGAACATGCCTTAGGCATCCTGCAAGGAGGCATGAGGACAGCAGATGTGGCCAGGGCAATAAATTGCAATGTCTGTACCGTGAGACAGGACGGACAGCTGATCGTCCTCGCAGTGGCAGATCACGTGTAACAACACCTGCACAGGATCGGTACATCCGAACATCACACCTGCGGGACAGGTACAGGATGGTAACAACAACTGCCCGAGTTACACCAGGAACGCACAATCCCTCCATCAGTGCTCAGACTGTCAGCAATAGCCTGAGAGATGCTGGACTAAGGGCTTGCAGGCCTGTTGTAAGGCAGGTCCTCACCAGACAAACGTCGCCTATGGGCACAAACCCACCGTCGCTGGACCAGACAGGACTGGCAAAAAGTGCTCTTCACTGACGAGTCGCGGTTTTGTCTCACCAGGGGTGCTGGTCAGATTTGCGTTTATTGTCGAAGGAATGAGAGTTACATCGAGGCCTGTACTCTGGAGCGGGATCGATTTGGACGTGGAGGGTCCGTCATGGTCTGGGCCGGTGTGTCACAGCACCATCGGACTGAGCTTGTTGTCATTGCAGGAAATCTCAACGCTGTGCGTTACAGGGAAGAAATCCTCCTCTCTCATGTGGCACCCTTCCTGCAGGCTCATCCTTCCAGCATGACAATGCCACCAGCCATACTGCTCGTTCTGTGCGTGATTTCCTGCAAGATAGGAATGTCAGTGTTCTGCCAGGGCCAGCGAAGAGCCCGAATCTCAATCCCTTTGAGCACGCCTGGGACCTGTTGGATCGGAGGGTGAGGGCTAGGGCCATACCCCCAGAAATGTCCGGGAACTTGCAGGTGCGTTGCTGGAAGAGTAGGGTATCATCTCACAGCAAGAACTGGCAAATCTGGTGCAGTCCATGAAGAGGAGATGCACTGCAGTACTTAATGCAGCTGGTGGCCACACCAGATACTGACTGTTACTTTTGATTTTGACCCCCCCTTTGTTCAGGGACACATTATTCAATCTGTTAGTCACATGTCTGTGGAACTTGTTCAGTTTATGTCCCAGGTTTTGAATCTTGTTATGTTCATACAAATATGTACAAATGTTAAGTTTCCTGAAAATAAACGCAGTTGACAGTGAGAGGACATTTCTTTTTTTGCTGAGTTTATAACACACATGCCTTTGTTAGCAGTCTCCTCAGTAACAGGTGGTCAATCACACTTCTTTTCACTCTGTTGACCTGCAGCAGTTTAGCTTCATTTGAAATATGTTATCGTCATTAGCTTAGGCATGATCAACTTCATTCTGCAAATTGAAAGACACGCTGTTTTCAAGTTGGCATGCTTTGAATGTTACATACTTCAACACATTCAGTGCTTTTCACAAGCCCCATACAAACTCCCTATGACAAACACAAGTATAGAAGTATTCAAACCACATTCCCATAAGAATGTACTGTGTAAATACATGGACCACAACATTCAGTGAGACAAATAACAAAGATGCTATTACCAGAGGGTAGCCTAGTGGTTAGAGCGTTGGGCCAATAACAGAAAAGTTGCTGGATCAAATCCCCGAGCTGACATGGTTAAAATCTGTCATCCTGCCCGAGCAAGGCAGTTAACCCACTGTTCACTGGGCGCCATGGACATTGATTAAGGCAGCCCACCTCTCTGATTCAGAGGGGTTGGGTTAAATGCGGAAGACATATTGCTGTTGAACACATTCAGTTGGACAACTGACGAGGTATCCCCCTTTCCCAGAGCCATATATGGGATGTTTGTTCTCTCCAGTGTAATATTCCTGGAGTCAGCTGGCCCCCAGCGGTCCAGACCACTGTCCTGCATCAACACAACTCAGGGATTATCTACTCCTCTATGGTGTGCAGCCCAGAAAGCATTTGGCTTACAATCTGTGGTGCTTCTCATCTCAGCTTTAATTAAGCACAAACCATTGACACACACTGACTGCACAACCCCTCTGTCCTTGGGTAAAGGCCTGCAGGGATGAGAAGATATGTAAACGAAATTAATAAATATATGGGTTGGGTTGATGAAGTAAGGCTGTGTGCTCTGATGAGTTTTGAAACATGTGTTCCGTTAGATTTATACACAGATGACTGGTGACAAAAGAGGGGGTTGTTTTTTTCCACTACTAATTTCTTTGGTGACAATGTGCATCTCTGCGGGTATGACTTAATTGCAGTGGCCTAGGGGCTCAGTAAAACAGGGGGGAAAAGACAGAACAGAAATGTGTCTCAAGTTTGTGCAGCTGTTTTGGTCATAACAGTCAACAAAATGAGAACTCCTCTCTCGCCCTATGTTATTTGACCACAGCAAGACATAAGAACAATGAAAGACAGCCTCTAAAGCAGGGGTGTCAAAGTCAAATGGACGGAGGGCCAAATAAAAAATTTAGCTACAAGCCGAGGGCCGGACTGTTCGAATGTTCATTGAAATTTTTTTAAATGACGCATATAGTCTAGTGAACCTAATTGAACCTACTGAAAACCTAACAAATATATTCCAATATGATCAGATAAATAAAGCAATATTTTCTTATGGCTCTGTCAGTAATCTTTAATTTTCAACAGACACAAAAGACAAATTTCCTTTATATAAAAATCCCCATAACATGAACATTAAATGAAAGAAACCGGTATTCAAGGCACCATCAGTAGCCTATATTTTCTATTTTAGCAAAAGTGGGCTAAATTTACTTCAAAGAAAAAAACAATAATAGCAATTTTCTATCATCCACTCAACTGAAATATTTTTAAAATATAATTGGATTGAAATACAATAAAATAAAGTGCAAAAATCTATTAATCAAAAACAACACTTTGTTTAAGGAGAAGTAACATGCAGTGAAAACAAATATTAAACTTTAACTTTTAAACTTGAACTGAGTAAAAACTCTAAATATGTGATTGCACAGTAATGTTCACTTGTTTGAGGTTGAGGGTGATACTTGGTGGTGTCCCATCTTTTCCACAAGTTCATCAATGTTCGGGGTAAGGCTCTGAGCTGAGGAAATCCTCAGAATTGAGTGGAGGTGTTCAGCAGTAAGTCGACTTCTGTGTGATGTTTTGTTCAGGTTCATCAAAGAAAACAGTTGTTCACACAGGTATGTGCTGCCAAACATAGACAACGTTTGAGCAGCCTGGATGCGCAGCTGGGGCATTGTGTCGGGGAGGAAACGGGCGAACTCCGCAGCACCCACTGCCGCATATTTTGCCCTCAGTGCATCATTGCATTGGAGGTCAATCAACTCCATTTGGAGGTTTGGTGGTGAGCTTTCCACGTCAACAGCAAATGGGTTACCGAGCAGTTCCAACCTGCTTTTTTGTGCTTCAAAGTCAGCAAATCGGCGTCGAAAGTCAGCGGCAAGCATACCTATTTTATCAGCCAACTGTGCGCTCGGGAACGCACTGGTAGAGAGCTTCTCTTTCATGGTCTGGCAGCTGGGAAAGTGGCTCAAATTTTCTTTCCGCATCTGCGTCTCCCACAGAGTCAGTTTGGTTTTAAATGCCTTCACTGTACTGTACATATCAGAGATGACATGATCCCGACCCTGCAGCTGCAAGTTCATTGCATTCAGATGACTCGTAATGTCACACAGAAAAGCCATTTCACACAGAAACATTTCGTCTCGGAGTTGTGTTGTGTCTTTCCCTTTGCTGTCCAAGAACAGACAAATCTCCTCACGAAGCTCGAAACATCTTTGAAGCACCTTTCCCTGGCTTAGCCATCGCACCTCTGTGTGATAAGGCAAATCACCATGCTCCGTTTCTAACTCCGTCAGAAATGCCTTGAACTGGCGGTGATTCAAACCTTTGGCTCTGATAAAGTTAACTGTGCGCGTGATGATGCTCATTACATGCTCCATTTTCAAGGCTTTACCGCACAACGCTTCCTGGTGTATGATACAATGATAAGCTGTCAGCTCACCTGTCGCGTTTTCCTCTTGCATCTTTTCCCGTATCTTCGCCACCAGTCCGCTCCTGTGTCCACACATCGCAGGTGCTCCGTCGGTTGTCAAACCCACGAGTTTTTCCCAAGGCAGCTCCATCTCATTTACACATCTTGACACCTCTTCATACAAATCATGCCCCGTAGTTGTGCCATGCATAGGACGTAAAGCCAAAAACTCCTCTGTCACGCTTAGGCTGGAGTCCACTCCGCGGATGAAAATTGACAACTGGGCAATGTCAGAAATGTCGGTGCTCTCATCCACAGCCAAGGAATATGCAATGAAATCTTTTCCCTTTTTCACAAGCTGCTCTTTTAGATTGATGGACAACTGGTCTACTCTCTCGGCAATGGTGTTTCTGCTCAGACTCACATTTAAAAAGAGTTGCCTTTTTTCTGGGCAAACTTCGTCACAAACTTTAATCATGCAGTTTTTGATGAAATCCCCCTCCGTAAATGGCCGGGCTGATTTAGCGATCTCTTCTGCCAAAATAAAACTGGCCTTGACAGCAGCCTGGCCTTGTGATTTGGCTTTTTTGAACAGAGCCTGTCGAGATTTGAGGCCTCGTTTTAATTCCTCTGCCTTTTGTAGCCTTTGTTCCATGTCCATATTCTTGTTTTTGTCCGCGTGTTTCGTTTCATAATGTCGTCTCAGATTATACTCTTTCAGTACCGCCACACTTTCTCCACACAGAAGACACACAGGTTTTCCAGCTACCTCCGTGAACATATACTCCGACTCCCACCTTGTTTGAAACCCCCGGTTCTCAGTGTCCACCTTCCGTTTTGCCATTTTTGATGGGTATCTGAAAGTTAATTTTACTGTGATGCTGACGACTGCTGTGCCAATAAATATTGAAATGAAGCAGCCTACTGCTCGGTGCGTCACCGTTGCATTGTGGGAAATGTAGTATTGGTGCGTGTAAAAGATCTGCGGGCTGCCGGCTTGCTGCGGTCTGCGGGCCGGTTCTAATAATAAATCAAGATCATCCCAGGGGCCGTAAAAAACCTTCTCGCGGGCCGGATGTGGCCCGCGGGCCTTGACTCTGACATATGTGCTCTAAAGGAACCTACATAAACACATACTAATGCTCCCAACATGTCAGTAGCATTGGTCTTTAATCACTTTTAATCTAGAGAGTGTAGTTAAATACCTATAGTTTTGAGACCTGCAGCAGATGGGAGGGTGTGGAGTGGACACAGATTACGAGGGCCCGAGACCTAGCTAGCGTAATCCTCTGACCACACTGACACAATCCAATTTATTGCCTTGCTACTTCACCTTTCAAACACAAACTTAACCTGGATCTCTTTTCTAAGTGTAAATGTAGAAAACGGGAGAATTAAACGACAAGAGAGAAGTAAACTACTCCTGTCATTTTGGATGTAAAGGTTGTATTAATTGAGGAGATAGCTTGTGTTACAAACTGCGCTTCAGTGAAGACCATATGAATCCCATCAGCATAGCTTTTAATGTGTTAATCCATGGAGCTGTATCAGCAGCACATAACTTATCTGGGTTTATGATTAGCTCAGCTAGAGCTCACAGACATCTGGTTGCAAACAGTGCCGCAAAGGCCCATTAATCACAATATTTGTAACACTTGACTCATGACCTCATGGGGGTAATGACATTTACGGAGAGGTGTGCTTTTGCCATGTTCTCATTCATTTTAGCATTGAGCAGATGGTGAGCGTGACTGTTCAGTGGTAGACATAGCTTCACATGAACCCACCAGTCTCCAGTGAGGGAACAGACACCTGTCAATCTCTCTCTGAAATGCTATTTTATTCCAATGCAGGACAACATCAGTACATTAACAGGCATGCGGTTTCTATTTCTACATTATAGATATTCAATACATAAACGATTCTATACAAAATATAAAAATATGTGGTACATCATTTACATAGTATTTACATTACTTCCTTAATTTAGTGAATTAATTAATTTAGTTATATACAGTCTATAAACTTGAGTATAATGGTATACACCTAAATCACATTGCATGAAATAGCTGGACCTTACTAAACTGACTGTACCTTACTGTTGCTGAATGGAAATTACATTATTATTACGATTGCACATGGTCTTTGATAAACATGGTGACAGACAAGCAGAACGCAGAGTGAGAGTCAGAGAAATATAATCAGTACTCAGGATAACTTGTTCTGAAACATTAAATGGATAAACATGCAAAACATGCTGTCAACGGTTACCCAACTGCAAATCAAACATTGTCAACCTCACAATACCCAACTTCAGAGGAGCGGCTGTTCTCTTTTCTGAACAGATGAACTATGTTAGTGTATACTGGGGAGGGAGGGCACATTCTCTTGACTCTTGCCATGTGGCGAATGTTAAGAGATTATGCAATTCTTGCTTTTCCGGCGTTTCCGGGTGTGCAGCTGTCCCCCTCTGCCACTCATTTGGTGCGGTCCACCCACCCCCGTGGAGCTGTACTTGTGGAGGAGCTCCTGGCTGCTCAGGTACCTGAGCTGCACGGGCCTGGGGATGGGCTCTCCCAGGAAGTAGCCCTCGTCCTCTGACTCAGACGATGAAGAGCAGGTGGAGCACCACTCGTCCTCATCCTCATAGTCGTCCCATGAGTAGGGCCCGGCGAGGCGGCGGTGGGCACCCGGGTTCTGCAGGGTGAGGTCAGAGGTGGTGCGAGGGCACTGCCTGAACGGCTCCGGCCCCCTGTACCTCCCCCTTGCACCCCCAAACAGGTCCCTGGCGCCCCGGGGAGGGGGGAATTGGTCATAGTCCTCTCTGACGCTCAGCTGGGGCCTCTCCCTGCGCTCAGCGGCCAGGTGCAGGGCATTCTCCGAGCGGGAGCGTCTGGAGCGACGGGACCGGTGGTGGTGGTGTCTACGGCGCTGAGGAGTGTCTTCAGGGGCAGCCATACCCGGGCCCTCTCCTTGTCTCCGGGTGCGCTCGCTGATGGGCGGGAGGCGTGCAGCATTAGCGCTGCTCACCAGGCTGACCCTGTCCTCCTCCTGGTAGGTGAAGCCGGGGGGCAAGTGGCCCATCCCCATGCCAAGGCCTGGGGGCTCACAGTACTGCAGAGGATACTGCACCTGCACCGGGGGCTCCAGCTCCATGTAGGGCTGGCCTGGGGTCAGGCTGCGCAGAGACTCAGAACTGTGGAACTGGACAGAGGAGTTGAGGGTGCCCATGTTGCTCTTCTCTGACACGTTCATGCCAGAGTCTTTGCTCAGGTCTGGCATGGAGAAACGAGACAGGTGCTCCTGGCGCTTCCCTCCTCCATCTGCTGACGTTCCTTCAGAGAGAGAACAGAGGGATTAGTCAGTGATCAACTTCATCAGTTGTCCTCATTATGATCATTAGGAGTGTGCTGACATTGCTATACTCGTATTCCTAATCGTATCCGTAAGTTGACAGTTCATAGTCGGATCGAATGGTACTCATGATAGGAAAAACAGAAGTGTTTTAATATACCCAAATAGATGGGGCAAAATGCCTCCTTGCATGTTCTCACTTCAAAAAATCTGCAGATTAGGAGCAGTGCGCAGAGGGGTGGGTGTGTATGTGTCCTCAACTTGCAGTGGGCAGCCAAGTTTGCTGTCACTCAGTCAGAATGTGCATTAGCATTTCATATTTTTTCCCTACCCTTGCCCCACTTGTTAGATATTATGCACATTGATAGCTTGATAGCAAACGTCTTCGCCATGTGATTTATCATAGTAGCAGCAGAAATCTAAATGATCAGACGTGAGGAAAAGTGATCGAGTGAAATTATGAAGCGAGTGGATAGAGAAATACAGCTTCACTCTATCCAAATCAGAGCAGCAGAATCAATGTACCGCCCGCCAGTTGAGTTATTCAGAGCACGCACATGACTGACTCAAAGAGAGTACCGTAATGGGAACGCTGTGTCTGACTGACATGAGAAAGATGCTTGTTGGCATATTTGTTTTCTCCTGATCACCGATAATGACAAAAAATACTTGAATCATAATCGTATCCAGAAAATTGCCCATGTTTGTTACGATACTCAATTTGTCAGACTAATTGGCACTCCCCTGAATATCATTACTACATCAAGATAGTAGTAGGTTATAACCATTGATATAATAGACATTACACTCTTATGTGAACAATACTTGTTTCGTTAGCCCCAGATGTAGTATTGTGACAAATAAAATGTCCTGAGCAGTAAAATATATTGCTTCAAATATAATCACATGAATTCATCTTCACATGATGGTGAATTTTGAATGAGTTACCTGTAGCGTTGGACAGGGTGAGTGACTCCATGGAAACCCTGGGTGTCTGCTCTAGGGGAGTGAGCTGCTCCGTGAAGCTAAGTGCACTGATGGGGTTCCTGCTGCGCCCCATCTGGGGAGGCCCCACCTCCCTGTCCCTCTGGTTCTCCCTTTGGAACACATGCAGACTGACTGAGCGCTTGTCAGAGAAGCCATTGTGGGGTGAGGAGCTGTGGGGTACGTCAACGCTTTGCTGGGGTTTCAGTTTGGGGGGGTAGTAGTTGACTGAGTCCTTGTGGAACCAGTTCTCATTCATAGAGTGGCCCTTCACGGCTGAGATGAGCGGCCTCTTGGGGACACCCGTCTCCTTGGACCTGGGGTCCGGTTGGCTGCCCTGCCCGGGGGAGGTGGAGTTATAAGCAGTCCTGACGTTGCATTGGCTGAGCAGCTGGAGTGGAGTGGGTGTTGCTGTGTGGTCTGATCGGCCCTCGTAAGGGTACGTGTCGCCTCCCTGTCCCTGGCTTTGCCATGCGGGCGGTTCACGGGTCAGACTGGGCGCCTGGCTGGACAGACTCAGCAGGTCCATCTGTAAGGAGAGAGGGTCCACCTCGCCCGAAAACCGCCCCGCCTGACCCCTGTTCTTCCCAGCCTTGGAGCTGCGGTGGGGCTCTCGAGTGGAGCGTGTGCTCTGGAAGGCGGAGTCTGAGGAGTCTGACCCATTAAGCTCACCTCCAAGGCTGCAGGAGCGTGAGCAGAAGATTTGTCCCTGTTTGGGCAGGAAGGGGCGACCTAGGAGGGAGCACTTACAGCGGGCACAGCAAAAACAGCCCTCTGTGGCGTGCCAGTGCTGCCCGTCATACGTCATCTGGCCCTGGTCAATGCCTGCGGGAGAGAGCGGAAAGACTTGTTAGCATATAAGCCAAAATGTCCATGAAAAGGTCCCAATACACTTTACTGTTTTGCTCAGTAATGCTTAGGGTCAATGCCTGCAACAGAAAACCCTCAAGACTAATCATTGTAGAAATACTGTTGCTGGGGAATGTGAAAGAGAAAGTGCTATAAGCAGCTAGGCAAATTGAGGCTAATCAAATACAAAACATGAGCTAAATATTCTAGAGGGAGAACTCATATCCGAATCAAAAGATAACGATATCATCCCTAAACTGGATTTTTTTGTTTTGTTAAAATTGCAGTAGGAAATTATAAGTAAACTTGAGTGAACAAAGGCCTTGGGGCTACGACACTTAGCTGAGTTTAGGGTAAACTCATTATGTACCATGCCTGGCACTGTATAAACACATTGCGTTTTAAGTATGTTTGGAATTGCCGGGGAGAATGGTCCTAGGCTAACGGCTGCCATCTGGTTTCAACATGTTTTCTGATGGTTTCAATTTATAATCAGTTTTACTCAAATACTTTCTTTATCCTGTATAACAAATAATTACAGAGCTGCATGTCTGTCTGTTGAGGGCCATGCCAGATCACAGCTGGGGATCCTGTTGAGGGATAAACCAGCAGCTCTCTGGACTGAGAGGAACACAGAGCTTGCACTGGGCCAACTGGTGATACGGTGCTGGGTTTACCCTCCGAAATAAACAGAGTTCTCGTACTCAGAACAGGTTTGGTTAACCTACAGAAAATGATCTTATGAAAATGTGTGAAACATGTATCTGCTGAATACATTTGAAATTGTATTGATTTCACACACTGATCTTTTCCCCCTTTGTGAGAACGGTCTTAAGTTCACATAGTCTGTATTTACGGACAATACGGTATCTGCATGCCAGTGTTGCATTAAGTCCTACCCACGGTTACTCTCAGCTAAAAGCAGGTCATCTCTGCACCGTTGCAAGTTTCTCCCTGAAATGTTTCTCCAAGCTAAATCCAGGTCATTCCTCTGTTCTCTATTACCATTACAGAAATCCTTCAGCTGAAATAGCGTCAGTGAAATCTAGCTTTGCGTATGCCAGTACTCTAGCGCTCAAGAGTAGGGTTCACGTATTGGACCTAGGGCCCTGCGTTGGCTCTGATGGATGGGTTGGGTGGGTGGCATACCAATGTGCTCCCCACAGGAGTCACAGTACTCTGCATAGAGGGACTCAAAACAGCTGCAGCAGTAGGGCCGGCCCTCCTTCATGATGTACCGCTGGCCGCCCAGCACCGTCTCACACTCGAAACAGCAGAAGTGCTTCATGTGCCAGTGCCTGCCCTCTGCCTCCGTGCACTCGTCCGCAAAGATGATCTACAGACGGAGAGAGGGAAGAGGGATGGGGAAGGTATCATTTATCATTCGTTTTTTTCTCTGAGGCAAGGCCCTGCTCACCCAATTACAGAGAATGACAGGACAAAGACATCAAGGCCTCGCTGCCTGCTGCTGTAGAACTCTCCCTCCCGCATACTGACACACACTGTCCTACTGTATTACACCACTTTTGCAATCCACTCTTTGGGATCATGTGTATGGAGATCTAATTGAAAACAATGCTTAATCATTCTCATATTATAGCAGTGTATTTCAAGACAACACCATATAGGTCTCTTCTGTTTACCCATCTCTAAAACATCTATTGTGTTTTGCAAGGCAGTTTGTATTTTTATTTAACCTTTATTTAACTAGGCAAGTCAGATAAAAACAAATTCTTATTTACAATGACGGCCTACCCCGGCCAAATCCTAACCCAGACGATGCTGGGCCAATTGTGCACCGCTCTATGGGACTCCCAATCACGGCCGGTTGTGATACAGCCTGGAATCGAACCAGGGTCTGTAGTGATACCTCAAGCCCTGAGATGAAGTGCCTTAGACCGCTGCGCCACTCGGGAGCCCAGTTAGTGTCATAGTATTCAATATAATATTTGCTGGGAAGGCCTATGAAAGGTTTAGTATCAGAGAGGATTGTGACTGCGTGGGTGTACTGTATGTGTGTTTGTGTGCCTGTGGGTGTGTTTAGCGGGGTCTGCTCCTACCTCGTCACAGGCGGAGCAGCGTGGTTTGAGTCTCTCTGCGTGGTGCCGACCACAGTAGATCTTCCCTTCCTGGTAGAAGTAGATGAGGTCCACCAGCAGCTCATCACACATGCTGCACACGAAGCAGCCAGGGTGCCAACACACGCCGTGGCCCGCACGCGATGCAAACACTGCAATGTCACCTCCGTTTATCTGCCCCCCACACTGAGAGATGGTCAGAGACAGAGATGGTGGAGGGGAGAGATGGGGGAGGAGAAAGAGACATGGTGGAGGAGAGAAAAAAGGGAGGAGGGAGAGGATAGGCAGGGGAGAGGAAGATTAGAGGAGAAGAAAGGTACAGGGAGTGGGAATGAGTGGGGGTAGACAGTGAGAGATGGTAGGGAGGGGAGAAAGGAGGGAGATGGAGTGAAGGAGACAGAGTGACAAAGAGAGAAAGGTCAGGGAGTGCAGCAGAGATTTAGAGGGGTGGGAGAAAGAGGGAGAGGAGAAAGTTACAATCAGGTTATCTAACAGTCGGGGAAACACAAGTCCACCAAGTCTACCATTGGTGAAAGACAGGGTCATGACTTGAATGTGAGGCTCCATTATATGAGCTGCTTTTAAATGTCAGCTGAGCTCTTCACGTGGTGAATCACAATAAAAGTGAGAAATGTCACTGGGTACTTAAGATTCCGTCAGATTCTACCACAGAAGAGATGTGCATGTCCTTCACCTTCATAGTTATTTCCTTTGATAACCTGCTAAAGTTTCTTTCTTTCTTGTGAAAGATCCCTCATAGTGATGTGACGATACACGTATTTCTATCACATCTCACCAACTATGGCCACCGATGTATAACGTCTACCAGATGTCTGTCCTGCCTCTGCCCTACTCATCATGTGAGTGGCTGTGTGTGCACCAGTCCCAGTCTCACAGGAGTCAGTGTACCTGCTCACAGATCACTCCGGTCATCGTCACAGGAAACGGTCTCACACTGCCGCGGCCCAGATTCTCTCGTTTCCGTTGGTTACTGAAGAGTTTGAGCTCCCGCTTCTCCTCATCGTCCAGAGTGTTACAGTAACGTACCTGGAAAACACACACAGATTGTTAAAATAAATGGCAGCAGAGAAACACAAACTCTGTAGTTTGTTGTAATTATTAAGCTAGAGACCCACGTTACAATGTCACAGTGACAAATGACCCCTTTCTAACGTCTGTGTGCCCGGGGGCCCGTGGGGCAGGGGGTCTCACCTCATTGTCGTGGGGGGGCAGCTGATGGAGGAGCTGTTTGATGCGGTGCTTCTCTCCTGGGCTGTTTACATAGGGCACCTTGTCCTCAGGCAGGGAACTGTAGTACTGATGAACCTAACAGGAGAGAAACACGCTTGTCAGGCCACGACTACGGTAAGCTGTCAGAGCAGCTAACCGATCGCTGCAGCTGTACACAGCCCATCTGTAAATAACCCATCCAACCAACTGCCTACCTCATCACCATATTTGTTTCTGATTTTCTGCTCTTTTTTTTGCATACCAGTATTTCTACTTGCACATCCTCATCTGCACATCTATCACTCCAGTGTAAATTGCTAAATTGTAATTACTTCACCACTATGGCCTATTTATTGCCTTACCTCCTTACTTCATTTGTACACACTGTATATAGATTTTTCTATTTTTCTATTGTGTTTGTTTATCCCATGTGTAACTCTGTGTTGTTGTTTTTGTCGCTCTGCTTTGCTTTATCTTGGCCAGGTCACAGTTGTAAATGAGAACTTGTTCTCAACTGGCCTACCTGGTTAAATACAGGTGAAATAAAAATAAATAAATAAATACCAGTGACATGGTACAAAGATTAGCCTACAAGTAGCAAATTAACATTTATTGGAATCATGTAGGCTATTTGAGAAAATAGAACCTTTATATCTGCAGTGTGACCCTAACCCTACCACAAGAACACACATACATGCATTACATACACACAAGGACACACACACATTTACAATCACTTTGATTTATGACCCTCCGATGCAGTCTTAATGGAATCTGGCCTTTTACTCCCTCCCCGCATGTTGACATGAGAATGCAATGCATTACCCCTCGCCATCACACACACACACACACACACACACACACACACACACACACACACACACACACACACACACACACACACACACACACACACACACACACACACACACACACACACACACACACACACACACACACACACACACACCATGAATGAACCGTGTGTGTCAGACAGAGGATTAATACTAATCCCACTATTCAAAATGAATGCTACATTCTTTACATTATGCCAGCCAACAATGAACGTCATTTTGGTGAAATGTATTACAGTCTTTCCATTATAGAGTAACAGGGGGGCAGAACAGAATGGCGGCCAGCGGTCTTCAATTGCGGTGATGTCAGGAGCATCGAGCGCCAGAGGATGGAGCAAAAGAAGGCAAAAGAGAGAGAGCGAGAGAGAAGGGGGCCAGAGGTACAGGAGAGGCAATCAATATGTGCTGACCACAGAGCCACAGGCAAGCCCATTTTAATAGCCTATGTACCCAATAAATGGATCTTTGGACTGGAACCTATCAGCTTTGTCCTTGGGTGCGATACAAAGGGCCTGCTACCACAACAATAAGGATAGCCCTGAATAATGAAGAAAGTATTCTGCATTTATTAATTACAAATATATACACTACCGTTCAAAAGTTGGGTCACTTAGAAATGTCCTTGTTTTTGAAAGAAAAGCAATTTTTTGTCCATTAAAATAACATCAAATTGATCAGAAATACAGTGTGGACATTGTTAATTTTGTAAATTACTATTGTAATTGGAAACGGCAGATTTTTTATGTAATATCTACATAGGCGTACAGAGGCCCATTATCAGCAACCATCACTCCTGTGTTCCAATGGCACGATGTGTTAGCTAATCCAAGTTTATCATTTTAAAAAGGCTAATTGATCATTAGAAAACCCTTTAGCAATTATGTTAGCACAGCTGAAAACTGTTTTTTTTAATTAAAGAAGCAATAAAACTGGCCTTTAGACTAGTTGAGTATCTGGAGCATTAGCATTTGTGGGTTCGATTACAGGCTCAAAATGGCCAGAAACAAAGAACTTTCTTCTGAAACTCATCAGTCTATTCTTGTTCTGAGAAATGAAGGCTATTCCATGCGAGAAATTGCCATGGAACTGAAGACCTCGTACAACGCTGTGTGCTTGACTTGGAGTCAACATGGGCCAGCATCCCCGTGGAACTCTTTTGGTACCTTGTAGTCCATGCCCCAACAAATTGAGGCTGTTCTGAGGGCAAAAGGGGTTGAAATTCAATATTAGGAAGATGTTCTTAATGCTTGGTACACTCAGTGTATGTATGTATGTCTGTATGTATGTATGTATGTATAGCCTCTGGATCATCTATAATCTCTGATGTCGAAATTTATACCCAAACCCACTACAACATGTTCTATGACAGCTGGAAATAGTCTGTGATTCTTGGAAATAAAACGAGGTGCATGTTTATTGTGGGTTAGTCTTTTAACTGTTATGCATGTCCAGGGTGAAACGTCCCCCTTTTATAAGTTTGTTCTGCTTTAAGTGCAACTCAATTCCTTTGGTTGTGTTTTGGTTGGCTTGGCTCGTGTCGGCAAGGGATAGGGAATCACAGAAGCGGCTCAGGGATCCTTGCATATTTCATGAAACAACAACTGTGGTCAAGCACTGATAAATCAGAGAACAAACAGACACACACCCACGGAGACCAAGCCCTGATAAATCACTGAACACACGTCCAACAACAACAACTGGCCTATACACTGGAGGCCCAACACACACACGGTGGTAGAGATGTGTGGAGCAGGACACACACCCACACTCCCCAGAGCCAGTTATGACGAGCAGATTAGGATAAGAATAGTAATCAGTGGCATGGAAACTAAATGTACTCAGATTAAATCTGCTTTCTAATTGTACTGAGAATGTATTACTTTTAAAGGGTAAATCAAATGTCAGGGTTTTGGGGTTTATTTTGGAAACCAACAGAACAGAGGCCTCCCCGCACACCTGTTTTTCATCGCTGTTCACTGGCAAGACTGACAGCGTTTAGGACACAATCAAAGACCAGTCCTGTAACATGCAACAGTGAGCGTTTATTGGACATACCATACTTTAACAAAACACCATTGCAACAGCCCATCACGCATGGACAAGAAGGAAGGACAGATAAAGAACAAGAAGGCCCGCACACTGTTAAAGCTCCCAAATCGCCACTTTATTGACAACAATATGATCCGAAACGGATCTTCGTCAGGTCAAGACGGAAGGACTGCCATTCCAAAGTACAATGAATGGTAACAGCCTGCCATTTCCTTCAACGTGAGTGTAGACATTGTCTTTACAGCTACAAAAACAATGAAATAGTCAAAGCTTTTTGGTTTCATTTCCTCTTGGATGAGCAAGCAGATTCTTCCTCGTCTCTTGTGACACAAGGTAAAAGCAACAGGAGACAGACTGCGTGATCTGCCTTTCCAACAGCAGAGAGACATCAGTAACGGCTGCTTAGTAACATATTTGGCCTGAACTTCCCTGTATCCTGGCAATGTCCTGACATTTTATTAGCTCTGACATCAAGGTAGAGAGTGTATATTGGCTGGACCTTCCTGAGGCCAGAACCAATAACTTCTCAGCACAGTCAATAATGGCAGTCTTATAAAAATAAGAATAAATAAGAACATGTCTCTTGTAGTTGAAATGCAGTCGAGAATCATTCAGTTTCACATTACCAATACAATTTAGCTACATACATGAATCCAGGCGTTCACATCATTGCAGAGCAAGGGGAAAACATGTTTAGCTATCCCGGAAACACTGTTTGATGGAATGGCTCCCACAGTCTTTGTGGAAAATATGTTACAGAATGGTGACTTGACACCAGTTGAGACTGAATAGGATGCTCCTCTTCCTGACAGAGCAGTGGGACTGGGTCCCTGAGGAGAAACCTAAACCTGGAGCTCAGATTCTACAGATTAACTGGTATTCATCATCTCTCTCTGTGACTGGGCAGGGCTGGGGTTGGACATTGAAAACATATTTCTATGACTCGACTGACTTGAATGTCAGGTTGGGAAAAGCTAAACCGTATACCTGGATACTCAATGTACATATGTAACCAGCAGTAAATCCTGCAAAATATAGCCTATTCCCTCAATGCAAAGCCACTCCTATAACTGCAACACGCCCAGTCTTATTGCCCTACTGCTTTAGAAATCTATCAGTCAGTCTATCCTTGCCGGTCTCCATTTTGGCAGGCTGGTATTGAGCTGCTTTTAAAGGGGGGCTTAATTGACTGGAGGTCACATGTGACCCTTGGGGATGAAAAATGGCGGTGCTCAGCCTTGGGCGACTGAAATGGGGGACTAGTTAACAGAGTATTGACCACCCGATTGCACAAGCAATCAGGCTTCCTTTCAGTTCATCAAGAAAATGAAACTCACATCTATAAAAGGTTTTATTGTCCAATAACAAGCACACACACACACGCACACCTTCGGTACACAAGAGCCTTGTAAAGATGGTTTCTTGGATGCTCACAGGGCATGTAATATATTTCTGCATATCCCAGCTTTAAAGAGTCAACAACGGGCTTGTGAAATCACGAGTAAACAGTTTGCAAGCAGAATTAATGAGATATTCATTCAACCACTGGCATCATATAATCCTTGTAAACCTATCAGCTTACTTGAACACCACACACGCAATATAAGATGGCAAGTAGAACTTTAATCCAACACAGAGGAGGTGGAACAGTGAAAGCAAACCATACTCCTGTTTGAGTCCCCGGTGTGTGTGTCGATCATACCTGTTCAGGTTTGAGCCCCGGGGGCACCCAGGCATACTCCTCCAGCGCGCAGCCTGAGTCGTCGTCTGAGGTGGAGTTCCTCTGGAAGTCGTACATCAGCTTAGTGATGGTCTTCTCCATCTCCAGAGGCACGGCCGTCACCACATGCTCCTCAAGCGGCACTTACAGTGGACACAGATGTTCCTACAGGACACAGGGACAAAGCAGAAGTCAGTTATCAAAGCTTACAGTGGACACAGGTCTTTCTACAGGACACAGGGACAGCGAGCTGAGGTCAGTGATAAGATACCAAAGCTAACATTGAGTGGGCATGTCTTTTCTTCAGGAAGAATAAAAGTGAGAAACTGTTATCCATAGTCAAAGCTTAGTAATATAAAACACTGTCAGCAACCAACCAGGACTTGTACGTATGGCAAAATGTGGGTTGAGTTCAGATCTCTCTCGATGTCCATCTTTGTTTTGAGGGGTTTCCATTGCAAAGTAACAAAGCATGTGAAATCTAATCTCCATGGCAATGAAGCATGTGAAATCTAAACTCCACCCAGTTCAATGGCCAGGGTTCACATGTTTTACCGAGAGAGTAGGATCTCAGAGACATTCTAGCTCCCACAATCCTCTAGGTAACGCCAGTGAGGACATAATGACAAACTGGTTAGGGAAATGATTCGCCGAGATACTGACAGTGATGGAAAGCAGTACTGTAAATACACATTTCCCCTCCTGTCTTTACAAGGTTAGCTTCAAGCGGTTTCAGATGCTCAGACAGGATAAAAATCTGTTCTCATTAATCAAGAACCATGCAACAGATTAACACACCCACACAAGGTATACGTTTGTTCGCATACAGAACAAGGATTGCAAATGTTTGTAAGAGTGTGGCGCTTCCGTTTTTATGTCCATTCCAATTTAGGTATAGTACATGTGACTAGAGCCTTTTTTCACCCTCACCCTTTAAAACAGAATAAACTAAAGTTGTGAACTAGGCCACACACACACACACACACACACACACACACACACACACACACACACACACACACACACACACACACACACACACACACACACACACACACAGTGAAACTCTGTCCAGGCAGCAGACCCTGTAACCATTGGACACAGAGGGAGGCCCGCGGGTCATATCCACTGACTTCTGCTGCCCCTCAGGAAGCCAATCAAAAACAAATCAAAAGTTTATTGGTCACGTACACAGTTTAGCAGATGTTAAAGCGGGTGCAGGGAAATGCTTATGTTACTAGCTCCTAACAATGCAGTAAAATGTCAAATAATTACACAAATAATCACACACACACAAAAGAAAATGAAGAATTATTTTTTATCAAGAAATGTCGTAACTAATCCAATTAACAAGCCAAATAGCACTGTAACAGTAATCCAAATGCAGTCTATACGTATATACACCAGATGAACCTACACAAGATATACTAAGAATGATATGTACAGGAGTAGATATATTAGAGTGAGCTATGTCAAGAATCCAGTATATAAATAAATATGCGGTGTGTATAAACGGTGTATATAAACGGTGTAACTAAAATAGTAGAAATATTAGAACGAGTAATGTCAATAATTATTTCGACATATTTAAATACACAGTACAAAACACCATGGCAAAATGGATAGAATTGCAGGAAATTAGCTTCTGGAACAGAGTCTGGAATATAAATGTTTGTAAATGGTGTATAGCAGTGGCGGTCGGTACCGTTTAAGATGAGGGAGGACGATTTTTAATGAACATGGCCTTTTTTCTACTACAGCATATTGGATGACTGTCATTCATATTCCATTCACCCTGTTCAATGTAACATCGATAGGTTTAAGCTACAACATGATACTAAACATTTTCCTATTCCCACCATGATGTTGCTATAGCCAAGCCTACAAATGAAAGTTTACAACGTAGGTGCACAAATCAAGATACATTTTTTTGTAATCAAGGTGACAGACAGTGACACATTCAATAACACCTTGCACACTATTGCCTGCATCTAGCTAATCTAGGGTGTAATTAGTCCAACGGTTGCAAATGAGAGTTTCTATTGGACAAATTCAGGTATGTTTATCCCCTTCGTTCCATTTAAGAATAATTTTTCTACAGAATCGGCGGAAGGAATACACCCTTGATCACCACAAACACAGTTCACTTTCATAGCAGCCACATAGAAACAGCACAATCATTTTCTTGTTGTATAATTCCTTCTTATCCTCTCACCTTTTCCCTTTGCTTGCGTACTTCAGTGCACAATACAACAGCTGTCTGTGACCAGGCAAAAAAACAACAAGCCAAACCTTCATACCATAACTATCTGCTACACACAGTCAACATCGTTGTAACTAGAGGTCGACCGATTATGATTTTTCAATGCCGATACCGATTATTGGAGGACCAAAAAAAGCTGATACTGATTAAATTCGGCCGATTTATATATATATGTATATATATATATATATATTTTTATATATACATATATATATATATTTGTAATAATGACAATTACAACAATACTGAATGAACACTTTATTTTAAATTAATATAATATATAAATATCTATTTCATCTATTTAGTCTGAAATAAATAATGAAACATGTTTAATTTGGTTTAAATAATGCAAAAACACAGTGTTGGAGAAGAAAGTAAATGTGCAATATGTGCCATGTAAAAAAGCTAATGTTTAAGTTCCTTGCTCAGAACATACAGTTGAAGTCGGAAGTTTACATACACTTAGGTTGGAGTCATTAAAACTCGTTTTTCAACCACTACACAAATTTCTTTTTAACAAACTATAGTTTTGGCAAGTAGGTTAGGACATCTACTTTGTGCATGACACAAGTCATTTTACAACAATTGTTTACAGACAGATTATTTCACTGTATCACAATTCCAGTGGGTCAGAAGTTTGCATACACTAAGTTGACTGTGCCTTTAAACAGCTTGGCAAATTCCAGAAAATTATGCCATGGCTTTAGAAGCTACTAATAGGCTAACTGACATCATTTGAGTCAATTGGAGGTGTACCTGTGTATGTATTTCAAGGCATACTGTAACGTCTCTCGTCGGAAGGCATGGACAAAAGCGCAGCGTGGTAAGTGTTCATGATTTTTTATTTCACAAAAACACTCGAACAAAACAACAAAGTGAAAAACCGAAACAGTTCTGTCAGGTGCAGACACTAAACAGAAACTAACTACCCACAAAACACAGGTGGGAAAAAGGCTGCCTAAGTATGATTCCCAATCAGAGACAACGATAGACAGCTGCCTCTGATTGGGAAACACACTCGGCCAAAAACAAAGAAATAGAAAACATAGAAATAAAGAAACTAGAATGCCCACCCTAGTCACACCCTGGCCTAACCAAAATAGAGAACAAAAGCCTCTCTATGGCCAGCAGGGCGTGAAACATACCTTCAAACTCAGTGCCTCTGCTTGACATCATGGGAAAATCAAAAGAAATCAGCCAAGACCTCAGAAAATTGTAGACCCCCACAAGTCTGGTTCATCCTTGGGAGAAATTTCCAAACGCCTGAAGGTACCACGTTCATCTGTACAAACAATAGTACGCAAGTATAAACACCATGGGACCAGCCGTCATACTGCTCAGGAAGGAGACACATTCTGTCTCCTAGAGATGAACGTACTTTGGTGCAAAAAGTGCAAATCAATCCCAGAACAACAGCAAAGGACATTGTGAAGATGCTGGAGGAAACAGGTACAGAAGTATCTATATCCAAAGTAAAACGAGTCAAATATGGACATAACCTGAAAGGCCGCTCAGCAAGGAAGAAGCCACTGCTCCAAAACCACCAGAAAAAAGCCAGACTACGGTTTGCAACTGCACATGGGGACAAAGATCGTACTTTTTGGAGAAATCTCCTCTGGTCTGATGAAATAAAAATAGAATTGTTTGGCCATAATGACCATCGTTATGTTTGGAGGAAAAAGGGGGAGGCTTGCAAGCCGAAGAACACCATCCCAACCGTGAAGCACGGGGGTGGCAGCATCATGTTGTGGGGGTGCTTTGCTGCAAGGGGGACTGGTGCACTTCACAAAATAGATGGCCTCATGAGGAATGAAATCATGAGGAATGAAAATTGTGGATATATCGGTCAGGAAGTTAAAGCTTGGTCATAAATGGGTCTTCCAAATGGACAATGACCCCAAGCATACTTTCAAAGTTGTGGCAAAATGGCTTAAGGACAACAAAGTCAAGGTATTGGAGTGGCCATTACAAAGTCCTGAAAAATCATGTGCAAGCAAGGAGGCCTACAAACCTGACTCAGTTACACCAGCTCTGTCAGGAGGAATGGGCCAAAATTCACCCAACTTATTGTGGGAAGCTTGTGGAAGGCTACCCGAAACATTTGATCCAAGTTAAACAATTTAAAGGCAATGCTACCAAATACGAATTGAGTGCATGTAAATCTCTCTCTCTCTCTCGCTCTCAGTTCATACTGCAAGAGCTCTGATAGGTTGGAGGATGTCCTCCTGAAGTTGTCATGACTCCTGTGTAAGTCTATGGAAGGGGGCAAGAACCGTGAGCCTCCTAGGTTTTGTATTGAAGTCAATGTATCCAGAGGAGGACGGAAGCTAGCTGTCCTCCGGCTACTCCATGGTTCTACCCCAGAGAGCGCTGTTGAAGCTACTGTAGACTTTCATTGCAAAACAGTGTGTTTTAATCAATCATTTGGCGACATGTGAATATATTTAGTATAGTTTTATCTAAAAATTATAACTTTGTTTCACTATTTTAATTTTTATGAAATTCACTTAAGAGGATGGTCTTTCCCTACCTCCTCTGAGGAGCCTCCACTGGTGTATAGCGACAGCATGTGAATAGAAAAGGTGTACAGCAGTAGTTACAGCCTTCAAAAAGTATTCATATCCCTTGACTTATTCCACATTTTGTTGTGTTACAGCCTGAATTCAAAATGCTTTATCTTGGCCAGGTCGCAGTTGCAAATGAGAACTTGTTCTCAACTAGCCTACCTGGTTAAATAAAGGTGAAATAATTTTTTTTGATTCAAAACATTAAGTTCTCACCCATCTACAGATAATAACCCGTAATGACAAAGTGGAAACATTTGTAGAAATTTGTGCAAATGTATTTAAAATTAAATACAGGAATACCACATTTACATAGGTATTCACACCCCCGAGTCAATACCTTTGGCAGCGATTACAGCTGTGACACCTTCTGGGTGAGTCTCTAAGAGCTTTCCACACCTAGATTGTGCAACTTTTTCCCATTTTTCTTTTCAAATTCTTCAAGCGCTGTCAAATGAGTTCCTGATTATTGCTAGACAACCATTTTCAGGTATTTCCATAGATTTTCAAGTAGATTTAAGTAAAAACTAACTCGGCCACTAAGGAACATTCACTGTCTTTTTGGTAAGCAACTCCAGTGTATATTTGGCTTTGTGTTTTAGGTTATTGTCCTGTTGAAAGGTGAATTCATCTCCCAGTGTCTGGTGGAAAGCAGACTGAACCATGTTATCCTCTAGGATTTTGCCTGTGCTTAGCTCCATTCCGTTAATTTTTTAAGTCGATTACAAGCATACCCATAACATCATGCAGCCATCACTATGCTTGAAAATATGGAAAGTGGTACTCAGTAATGTGCTGTATTGGAATTGCCACAAACATAACACTTTGTATTCAGGACAAAAAGCGTATTGCTTTGTCACATTTTTTTGCACTATTACTTTAGTTCTTTGTTGCAAACAGGATGTAAGTTTTGGAATATTTTTATTCTGTAAATGCTTTCTTCCATTCACTCTGTCATTTAGGTTAGTTTTGTGGAGTCACTACAATGTTGATCCATCCTCAGTTTTCTCCTATTACAGCCATTAAACTCTGTATCTGTTTTAAAGTCACCATTGGCCTAATGGTGAAATCCCTGAGAGGTGTCCTTCCTCTCCGTCAACTGAGTTAGGAAGGATGCCTGTATCTTTGTAGTGACTGGGAACATTGATACACCATCCAAAGTATAATTAATAACTTCACCATGCTCAAAGGGATATTCAATGTCAGATTTGTTTTACTTGTACCAATCTACCAATAGGTGCCCTTTTGAAAGGCATTGGAAAATCTTCCTGGTCTTTGTGATTGTGATTGAATCTGTGTTCACTGCTCGACTGAGGGAACTTACAGATAATTGTGTGTGGGGTACAGAGATGAGGTAGTAATTGAAAAATCATATGTTAAACATTATTATTGCACACAGAGTGAGTCCATGCAACTTATTATGTGACTTGTTAAACACATTTTTACTCTTGAACTTATTTTGGATTGCTATAAAAGGGGTTGATTACTTATTGACTCAAGACATTTCAGCTTTTAATTTGTAAATTACCTTTTGACATTGTGGGGTATTGTGTGTAGGCCATTGACACAAAATCTAAATGTAATACATTTTAAATTCAGGCAGTAACACAACAAAATGTGGAGAAAGTCAAGGGGTTTGAATCCTTTCTGAAGGCAATACAGTATATGCTAGAATACAATATATACATATAAAGTGGGTAAAACACTATGTAAACATTATTAAAGTGACCAGTGTCCAATGACTATGTACATAGGGCAGCAGTCTCTAAGGTGCAGAGTAGAGTATCGGGTGGTATCCGGCTAGTGACATGTCTAAGGTTCAGGGAAGGGTACTCCATCCCCTTACACAGACAGACGCCGGGTGGGCAGCACAGGATAAGGAACAGGGGTTTAGACTTCTTTGACGGAAAGAAAGAGACAGAGAGACTCTTACATGCAAACCTCACCGGCCACGTTGCGTGCGTGAGCGTTGCAAAATATATTAACACACGTTATTCAGTCCTTTCTCCCACACCGCTCGCGCACAAGTGTCTGTGTAGCCAAGCCCTAAAATAGAACTTGATTATGCAAGTCCCCTCCTTATTGTATATAAGGAAGATACAAACCCACATGGATGCTTGAAAGACAAACAAGGAGAGCAACAGCTAGCTGACTAAATGTCCATGAATGTTTCATGTGTGTTTCGACCTGCCCCCAAATTAACATAATATACAGTGCTTGACCTACAGTGCTTGGACTGAAATCGGTACTGGTATTAATTTTGGGTGACAGTATTGTTTACATGTAGGTGCATGAGCTCCACAATACTTTTGAGCTAATGTTCTATAAAAGGAATAGGAGCTTAAGCAGTAGAAATGTGAGGTGCCGGTACTCAGCTCCGGTGAGCACCTGTCCAAGTCGAGCACTGGTTAAATAAACTAGTGATGCATGGCTGGGGACCACTACATAAATCTCTGCTTCTTCACTACCCTTGGGCAAGGGCAATCTACCTGATCTCCTGGAGGCGATTGGCTTCAGAGCAGTGTGCATGAATATTAAATCAACATATGAATGAATACTGAAATGCCAAGACATCTCTTCTATGAATATTGATGGGAGCGGTAAGTAGTACATGGAGCCAGGCCTTGGTTTGCAGACTAAGTCATCAGCTCTCTGACAACCAGCCCATCCATACAGGAGAGGGGAGAATTAAACAGCCCATCCTAGCAGTAGGACACCTAGCCTGGGGCTACAGAGTCCTCTCATTACAATACAGCAGTTCTCCATCATTACTAATGGATGTGGGATTAAGAGGAGACACATGTACGTAAACACAAAAAATCTAGTTGTTTCAACTAATTATTATAAAATGTACTGATTCCAGTCTTTTTAGTTTCCTCAACTTTTCGATCAAAGTGTTTATTTTTTATTTTGATTGAATATTAAAACATACAATCTACTTGCAGTCAACATTTACATTAAGTCATCAAACAGACTCCCATTCAGAGCGACCCACAGAAGCAACCAGGGTCAACGCCCTGCCCAAGGGCACGTTTAAAGATCTCCCACAAAGTCAAAACATGGACCCGAACCAGCCACCTATCCGCCACATAAATCATAACAGCAAGGCCAACTGAATACGTTTGAGTGCATGTATGGCACTATTTACAAAGTAAATCTCAGTTCTGTTAAAAGTAAAGTAAAACTATTTTATTTATCATAGTGATTAGGGATTAACATTAACACAGAGTAATATGCCCCACTAACATTAGACAACTATACAGAAAACCTTTAAATTGCTGAAATAAGTCAATCAAATGAGTAGTCAGATGAACTGATAATTGACACAGACATGGTTGCGAAGCAGGAAGATCCCAGGTGAGG
Source organism: Salvelinus alpinus (assembly GCF_045679555.1). Taxonomy (NCBI): domain Eukaryota; kingdom Metazoa; phylum Chordata; class Actinopteri; order Salmoniformes; family Salmonidae; genus Salvelinus; species Salvelinus alpinus. Next base: position 26,483,129 of record NC_092087.1, on the reverse strand, counting down.
ACGTGTTGAATAGTCATTACTGTATACATGCACAATGTAATCATGTTGGTCAAATATGTAAGTTGAAAACATTGTATGTCAAAGCACCGTCTGTGTGTAACTAGTTCCACAGCCATTTTTTTATGAAGATACCCAAATAATAAAATCTAGTTGAATGAACATATGAGTCAAGTTGAGCAAACACATCATTTTAAGTTAACATAATTTGTGCCGAAGTTCTCTCAAGTTGGAGTTTGCGCTAACTAAAAATGTTAAGTTCAGGTAACACTTTGATCGAAAAGTAGAACCAGTGACTTAATAATTTTACAGTATGCACATATATGCACACACACTAACATACTGAATGTACGTTAGAACACAGAGAGATGATTCAGAGGGTACAAAAACATGACAAATAAAATAGAAAAAAACATTACACACACATCTCCCACTCCTTTTCATGCTAGGGGCTCATTCTGCCTTTGGATGGAGAACGGGCTTGGAGATAGGGGTTTAAATATAGCCTGGAGGTGTACAATGGGCATGGTGGAGAGTGTTTCACACTGCATTCCCGGTTAGAGTGTCTCTGTTTTAAAATGATACAGACAGAGGCCTTACAAACAGGCCCAACCCAATTGTTCTCATTGTCTTTGAACTGGACATGGCAGCACGAGGTTTGGAGTCCCATGGGACCAGTGAGCCTGTCTCTCTCCAGATGTATGGGGCCATCATCCAGTGATTCACCTTCCAAACATCTGATCTCCCTGCATCAGGATTGGCAGAGATATGCCCAGGGCCTAAGCCCCTGATTTACAACAAGGTGCACATCACTGGGATTTCTATCCTGAAACACTACCCCATGTTACACTGGTCATCTACATGACTTCAATACAAGTCAAGTACATAACCAACGCCTTCTAAAAAAAACTCCACAAAGTAAAAGGTAGGAAAATGAAGTAGACTGGCCTTTCCTCTCCTGGGGCAGATAAAGCCTTCCATGGGCAGAGCAGAACACCGCAGGAAGCTTCTAATGACTGGAAGGTATCTGAGTGGACAGTAATCCCTGAGACTGTGATGTAAGCAAACAATCATTCACCACCACAGTGTTAATCATTGCATTGCTCCTCTACATCACCCTGGCAACAGCCAAGTTAAACAGCTACACTCTGACACACTGCACAGTCAGTAGACACACCAACCGTAAAGACTCTGTCCACTGGTGAACCTAACGCCCAAGAAATGACTGACCCACACACAGACAAGTTCTTACTAGACTAGAGATACCTATTGTTTTGTTTTCAGTATTATTCACCACTGTGGAACTCTTAATAACCACCTATGGACTGGTACAAATCCTCTGAGATACTGGTACAAATCCTCTGAGATACTGGTACAAATCCTCTGAGATACTGGTACAAATCCTCTGAGATACTGGTACAAATCCTCTGCCAACTCAGGGACATCTCAAGAGGCTGGGTTGAGTGGTGGTGCCATTAATTTAACTAACCCAATATTAACAGGTTCGTTTGCCATAGGGCAAGGTGTCATCCAGGCTCTTAAACACCTCCTCTGAAGTGTTCAACACATCCACAACCCTTGTCTTCCTGAGAAACAGCCATGGAGCTGAGTGGGCTTGATGTGGTATCCGAAAGGAACCCCATTCCAGACTAATTCCAGAGCAGCTCCCAGAACCGCTACTGCTTTTCCGTGTCATCATTCCAGACAGCATGTTTAAATGGCAGCTCAGAGGAGAGGAGAAAAGAGGTTCAGAGGAACAGCTGGAGGCAGGCAGCAGCCAAATTTCAATTATTTCTGCTTCTTTTGTTTTCTCTGGACAGGCAGGGAAAATAGGAGGACTGATTATTTCTCTATTTTTTAAATGCCTTTTGTTCTAAGATCAGATGGGCATTTCCTTTCAGTGTATTTAGTCTTAATTTGTCCTAATTAGGTCATTTATTGAAGCAGACATGTTCAGCTTTAATCAGTGTTAAACTGGATTGCACTACATACCAAATAGGAATCAAACAAAAAAAAGGTGTTTATTAGTAGCTAATTACTGGCGACTCAATCCAATATATTCAACCTAATGGAGATTAGGCCTGCACCCACCTGCCGCAAGAAATAATAATCCATAAACCATTATTCTTGTCCAACACATACATTGACTGAACACTATCGCAGAATGTACTTAATCTCACTACACTGCATCTTTATGGAATTTGTAAAGATTTAGTGTCAGAAGTGCAGGAAGTGAGAGAGGACTAGATATTTATGTAACATCTAACTGAGGATGGCAGCTTTATACCAGATGATCATGTTACTTATTGATAAGTGTTACTTGTTCGGTAACTGCTACTGGGACAGATGGATGGTATGTCACATGGGGACAGGTTTTCAGGCTCCTGAGACCTCAGTCCTTATATGGAACTTTAGCTATGCTGATCTCATGAGATATTGTCAAGCTGTCATTGGGGAACCCATCTGTGCAAATGATCAGCAAGTTTGAAATGCTGACAAACACAACTAGTCTAAACATGGCTTAAAACAGTGGACCAGATTAAACAATTTCATGGTGTTGAAAGGGGATGGTCAAAAACCGACCTGACATTATTTTGCACATCAAGACTGATAAGATGGTTGGTTGCCTATGAGCCGAGGCTACCTGTAGTCTAAATGTCTGTTTCAGAGCAATGCAGCCTGATATCTCCATTACCCCTGGACTCTCGGGCCAGCTGCTGGAGTGTCCCATTATTCATTATTCCCCAAAATCCGTTCATATGCTAATACAAAATGACCTATCCTGACTCAATCAATCCCGCGGCCGGCCAGGTCCAGACCATAGAGGCAACACAACAAAGACTAATCCCACTGAAAAAAACGGGTTAGCTTGACCGCCGCGCCACGAAGAGTAGAAAGAGAAAATGGATAACAACACATCCATTACCGAGGATAGCCTATGAGTCAGTAAGGTGAGGATTAGTGAGACTGTTAGTGCAACTATTGCGTACGAGCCAAAAAAAATTACGTTCAAATAAAAAATTATATTACAGAATAATCTGTGTAGTTGCAATGTACATATGTTTGCTAGTTCTAAATCATGAATAGGCCTACCTAGTCGTTAAAATACATTTAAACTCATACCTCATTGATGTTGATATGATTGAGTTTAAATCGAGCACACCACGAATGAGCCACATAGACTACATTGTAGCACACATCTTGCAGTCAGGAAATATCAAACCCTTTTTAAAACACGATCTTTCAACGGCAGTAAAAGTTCACTCAAACTGGCAATGTTGAGTAAACTTAGCCACAGTTTAAAACCTGAAATAGATCCTGTCTTGAAGGTCCGGACACAACAGCGCGCAAAGATAGCCTTGTCAGCTGTGTAAATAACAGACTGATACAAAATAACAGAGCCACAAACGGTAAAATGTAGTCAATGCTTACCTTATCTATCACCAAGTAGGTGTGAGGGAGAGCATGGCTATGCACCCGGTGATAATAGCTTTCAACCACACTTTCCTCATTGCAAGCCTTTTCATAGTCTACTATTCCTGCGACACAATTTTACGAATCCTGCACTCTCACTCTCTGGTCAGTGCGAAGGCGCAATCTGTTCCTCCAGGCTACTGTCCTCTTCGCTCTGCGAGCCTTTTTGTCAAGCTGTTCTGCAAACACATTAACCAAGCGCAAGGATTGGTAAAGCGACACAAAACCCAATAAGCGGTTAAACACAAATACCCCTACATTTAGTCCACCTACATTGAGATAATGCAATAGCCTTAACTTTGTAGGTTACGTTTCGAAATAATCCAAAACAATAATTTACGGAGGCAGCAACAGAAAGCTAGAAAGTTGAAAAACGATCCATAGGGACTCCTTTACCTTATGCGCTTAAGGAGCGCTGAGCAGGGGATTTACTCGCCCTGAGTGACTGGCTGAATAACGGAGTAGCCTGTCCTTGCCAGGACCACCGCCCCTCCCCTCCCGAATGCTAATGACCATCCGTGATGTCAGCAAGTCACCGTCCCAACACTGGTATAATTAGCGGCGTGAATGACTGGTGTTTTGGAGTCATTTGCATGCAAATTAAACAATTTTACTGAATCAACTGCCCCAGGGCAGCCAGCTAGAGAGCGAGATGGGGAATAGAAGGACCGTGCGGTATTGGAGGGATTGCCAAAGACTTCAGCCACCCTAGTCATAAGACTGTTCTCTCTGCTACCGCACGGCAAGCGGTACCGGAGCGCCAAGCCTTCTTAACAGCTTCTACCCCTACGCCATAAGACTCCTGAACAGCTAATCAAACGGCTACCCAAACTATTTGCATTGCCCCCCCACACCCCATTTTTACACTGCTGCTACTCTCTGTTTATTATATATGCAGTCATTTTACCTCTACCTGCATGTACATATTACCTCAATTACCTTGACTAACTGGTGCCCCTGCACATTGACTCTGTACCGGTATCCCCTAAATGTAGCCTCGCTACTGTTATTTTATTGTTGCTCATCAATTATTTGTTCATTTCTATTTTCTTATTTAAAAAAAAAAAAATGTAACTTCAGTTTATTTTAGTAAATACTTTCTTTACACATGTTCTTATTAAAACTGTTGGTTAAGGTAAGGGCTTGTAAGTAAGCATTTCACTGTAAGGTGAAATATACCTGTTGTATTCGGTGCATGTGACAAACATTGATTTGATTTGTAAACAAAATGCATAACAATTACCAATAGAATGGAGGAGAATGGAGAAGGGTTATATATAGCCTATAGCTTACACAACACTAGTGTGGAATAGAGTAAGGTAACCACATTTTTTTGTATTTTATTAGGATCCCCATTAGCTGTTGCAAAAGCAGAAGCTACTCTTCCTCCTGCCCTTATTTCCCAATACACTGTAGCCTAAGAGGTCCTATTATATACTGCTTAGTTAGTTATCAAATGTTTATCAACAGATTTAGAAGAAATACATTGTTACAAGGCCTCTCAAATAGCTTCCTGAGCATTGGACTAGTAACTGAAATGTTGCAAGTTCGAATCCCCGAGCTGACATGGTACAAATCTGTCGTTCTGCCCCTGAACAAGGCAGTTAACCCACTGTTCCTAGGCCATCATTGAAAATAAGAATTTGTTCTTAACTGACTTGCCTAGTTAAATAAAGGTAAAATAAAAATAAAAACCACAGAGGTGAACAATAGCTTTCACATGTCAGCTCTTCCACAACAGTGAGCATGAGGGAATGGAGACAGGCAAGACAGTTATTGAATACTAGGCAATGGGAACATAGTTTTGAGACAAAACTATTCATATTGACCTTGTACTTCCATCATAAAACCACTTCCAATTGTAGAAACAATGACATACAGTATAAGCAGTTGTAAGAACTATAAACTGGGTCATAGGGGTCTGTCGGTTTGGGACCAAAATAAATAGTTACACTTTTGGAATGAAATCAGTATGTCAAGTTGCAAACCAAAATATTAATTTGACTTAAAGATGTACTCTCTAACTTTTGTATAATTTCAGCCAGTAGTTCTGAAAGTGGTGCTCACGAGCCAAAAAGTGGTACCCGTTTTTTTGTGTAATTGTGTATCCAATTGTGTACTACGTCATCCATTTATGTTACGAGTTTTGCCATTTATATTATATCATACACATTTAGCAATTTGTGTGATATGTTCCAAATCCAATTCGTGCAATATGTTTCAAATTCGTTGGGCTTTAGATCCCGGAGTGCATCTTTAACAATGGAAAGTCAATCAACATTAATTCTTCCATTTGGGATGTGATTTGGTATTGATCGGTTTATTTGTGGACTCAACCTGCAATTAAAAGTGACTAAATAAACAGGCTGATTGTTCTCACTAGATTAATTATATTTTGGCTATTTTGGTTAGTCGTAATTTACAAACACTTGCATGGCTCTAAGCCTGTAATGCTATCTGAGCTCCTTTCCAGAATCAGTGTTAGGACTGTTTAACAATGTCTGACTGCTGCTGCTAATTTGCTTATTTGTCTTGCATTGAATGTGGTTGATTTCAAAGGGGAAACGGTGCAATGAGGGGGAGTTCGTAATTAAATCAAGATGTGTTTATTTTTCCTCAAAAGCCTCTGCACCGCTTTAGCCAAGAGCCAAAAAGGAAAGTAAAAAAACAAAAAAACAACAGAACTCTTTGAAACAGTGGTTGAACGCTGTATAAACAGTTTGTGATGCTGGTAAAACCAGCCGGTGGCTCTGAACAACCTCCACAGTTTGAACAAGACGTAGTCTTCTTTCCGTTCTCCTTTACCTCCTTGAGTCAGCCTACAGCTTTTGCTCCCAATGCTGTGTCTGGCTTGGATTCCCTCTTCACACGTGGCAGACCACCTCTCCCTGGTCTGCACGTCTTTTAGCCCTACACACAAGAGTATCAATTACCCCTCATCCTGAACTTAAGGCCTTTCCACAGGATTTTATGAGGAACTGTAAGTGACAGCGTCCCCACTCCTCATAGCCGCAGAGTGAATCAGCTGGTCTGGGGACCGTTGCTAACTTCATATGGGCTCTGCACTTTCCCAATAAACTTATCCAGGGCCTGTAACTGCTTTAATGCTCTAATAAAAATGTAGAGGCCAGCTTGGGGAACATGCCACAGATAACATTTACTTTACTGTAGGCATGCAGTGCCTCTGCATGGTCATTTTAGTCGAGGAGTACAGGTTTACTCCCTTCCAAAGCATGTAGGAGCATATCAGTGCTTTTATCCCGATCAAAGCACAAGATGAATAATAGTGTATACTTACTGCCCCGAGGGATGAACAAACCATGTCAAATATGTTTTATAGTTGCACTTCCTGAGAGGATCTTATCATACACCAATATTATATAAACCTTACCAAGGAACAAACTAAAGTAACAACAACAAAAATTATCTGTCACTATAAGAGCAATGAATCCAATGGCCCGAGTTGACCCACAATTTCATGTAACACCACCCTCTTCTCTCCTTTCATGTGGGAAATGCTGATGATGACTATCACTGAGTCAACACCAAGGCAGCTGAATCTCACCCACACAGCTGATCACTAAGGGGAGAAGAGAGAGCAAGAGAGAAGAGAGATAGAGAAAAGAGATTGTCAGAGAGAGCAAGAGAGAAGAGAGATAGAGAAAAGAGATTGTCAGAGAGAGCAAGAGGTGAGAGAAAATAGAGAGCGAGAGAGAGAGAAAGAGAGAGCGAGAGAAATAAAGAAAGAACACTCCTTTTCTGGTGTGTATAGATAACTACATTCCTTTTTAATGACTGGGCTGGGCTTGCATCAAAGCAGTTGGGACCAACATGCAAGTTAGATTGATCCAACTTCCTTTCCCCCAGACTAGACATATTTACAGCCTCAGATAGGGATTTAGGGGGTTGGAGTAATTCCCCAAATCTCTGCTACCGCTTTTAGAAGTCTCTTCCAGCGGGTTTACCTATGTACACTGCCCTTAGAGTAGAGGGTCTGAGGCTGTGGATGGATACAAAGCTCAAGAGCACTTCTACAGTAGTGTTCACAGCAGATAAGTGACTATTACACACTCCATGTTGAATGTTAAATGGATTAATTCTACACGGTTTGAGGGGTGTAATTGTATTTTTATAGGGGGAGAGAAAAGTTTAGCCAGTTTGTTGAAATTCTAATTTGCTTGGGGGTTCGTTAACTGCTCTCCTCTCCATCTGTCTAGTGGCCCTGCTATAGCCAGGCTGTGGAAGTCATTAGGCCACAGGGAGAGAGTGTTTTGTCCTGCTCCAACTCCATTCATGGAGGGGCCCTCGGCTCTGGAGTGATCTTGAGGAGAGGCTCCTGATGGGTAGGCTATTTCTGCCCCTGCTGGCCCACTTAAAACAAGAGGTCTTCAGCATGGAGAAACGTGTAGCTAGGGCCCCATCCATCTCAAGCCACAGGAAGCCTGGCTTTCAGGGGCTGTGGAGCACGTTCCTCAGTCCACAGTACCCTACTCTACCCCTGTCTCTCTGAGTTTTCCTAGTCCTACATGCGGATTCTGATTAAAAACATAACTGGGTCACACTTTCCTCTGGTTGAAAAAGGGGTGGGACTTAGTAAAGGTATGCGAAGATGCACATGGAAATGTCGACTGATAAACATGAAAAATGTAGAAAGAAATGGTTTTACATCAACATGAAATAGGAAAATTAAAAGGCCTGTTCAGTGAACCACCTGCTGTCTAAACCTCCCACACCAAACATCCAAGGGCAGTTTCATGACTAAGCTCCCATTCATCCGCCAGCGGGAGGAATAATCCATAGTCATGTCGGCCATGTGGGTGTCAGTACCTCAATGGGTGATCGCTCCCATTCAGTCAGACTGCAGGGTTCTGGAACACCACACAGAGTTCTATTCTAGAACTCTCTCCTCCTTGGAGCTCGGCAGCCCTCTCCTTTCTCCCTGCAGTCGCCACAGTTGCCATGCGGAGAGGAGTGACCAGATGTTCATTAATAAAGGATATGATCACCCTCATTAGGGTGACCACAGCAGCGCAACAACACCAGCAGTTTGATACATTATTGCCTCATTCTGTTTGAGAGAATCACACCACACAATACCCATAGTGGACAGTATACTAAAGCCTCAGACACACTCTACAACACCACAGCCAGGTATGCAGAACAACAGTACATGCTGATAATGCATACTACTTGAAGAGAGAAATAGAAGATGCAAAATTGAACACAATATGTGGTCTAGGACAAAGACGTAGACTTGTTTTCATGTTGAACATCAATAGAGAAAGAGTAAAAATCCTCAGGTCGGTCGGCCCAGTGATTTAAACACAGCCGTGTGATTATCTTCTTCTATTTAAGCCAATCACTTGGGTAGTGCTCCAATTTCTCCAGAGGCTCCTGTAACGGTTTAAACTTAAGCCATCCAAACTTTTAGTTAAATAAACCTTTGCTCAAGTATGCCATGTTTAAATATTTAGTTGAGAAAGACTGGGTGGAAGGAGAGAAGGATCAGTCGAACAGTGGTGGGTCTGATTGAGCGGTTCTGTCTGTCCATTCTAGTCCAGGACCAGGAGGGAGCACAGTGCTCTGCTTATGTTCACTTACAGCTCCGTTTGATTTGCAATTTGTTAACAACACAATTCAATGCCATGGCAGAACATTCCTCAGACAACTGTCTAGAGGAGACATTTCCTCCTTGTTGTTGCACGAATAAGAAAATGTATTAGACTAAGAAAACAGAACATAAGTTATGCTTACTAAGCTTTTACAAATTACATTTTAAATCGGTCAGATGTAATTTGTGCCAGTAAGCATACACCTCCAAACTTAGGACGACAAGTAGCAATTAACGTGCACTGGCAAAAAATACCAAAAACGTCTCTTGCTTTCACACACTTTTATTTTTTGTACCTTTATTTAACTAGGCAAGTTAGTTAAGAACAAATTCTCATTTACAATGACGGCCTACAACTCATGCAACAGCAGCCACACACACACAGTCTGGTAAATGTATCAGGGTTAGGGATCAGGGAGGGCGTGAATCAGAGCCCAGGATGGACTGATATAGCTTCCTGTTACAGGAGTGAGAGTGCGAGAGAGAGAGATTGCGAGAGAGAGAGACCTAGAGAAAACCAGGATGCTCTTTTATTCATCTGTAGGAAAAAATATTACCATTAGCTCATGCTTTAAATACCTCTGTGATTTGCAACAGAGAATAGCACCTTTGAAAAATCGGATCAGTCCTTTCAGCCTGCAACATGCCTATTACAAACACCAAGCTCCAGTCAGTTTGATCAGTTGGTGTTGTCAAAATATGATTGGTTAGAAGCTTTCACACAGGCCCATATCTTGCAGCATTAGTAGAGCCAGTCTGCTACCGTCAAGCCCATCTGAACTCTATGTAGACCTACACAGGAGTAGGAAAACAGACCGGCTTACTCACCAATCCATTTCCACCCTCCCCTTTTCACCTCAATAACCCTAAAGCGTTTCACTTACATAACTATCTCACAGGGGAATTATGCTTTTAGTACTACAGGCTATTTTGGATTAAAATTCATTTAATTGATGAGGTTTTTCAGAATAAAGTAAAAGCGAAGGTGTGTAGAGTCAGGATTGAATAGAGTTGTCTGATATGAACAGATGACATTGGAGAAGGAGAAAAGGGGGATTTAATACACTGAATCTGATTTCAGAGCTTATCTAAGTGACCAATAGAAATATAAAGAGGATGACTTCCTGACCACACAACAGAGGTTCTGTGAGGGGGGTCCTCATACAATCAACAGTGTTTCATCTCAACCAACCCTGAAATAAAACAACCACCCATCCAATTCACCAACTACAAAAACAACCCCAGTTCACTTTGGTCAGGCCATTTATTCCACCCAAGGTCCATTTCATTATCAGATTTCATGCAACAAGCTGTGATGACACACGCTCCATGTCGATATGACCACCGCTGCTTTCTCCACAGGAGCTGTCTTGCCCAGCTCCGGTGGCAATTATGGACTGGTAACTGAAGAGGGATTGGCATTCTAGGATCAATAGAGTATGTGTCAGGGTAGGGCGTTATCCAGATTTTCATATCACTTCCATACAATACCGGGGTATACGATATTAACGAATGTGCAAACAGGGGGCACTATTTCATATACACCTATATACACACACACACACACACACACACACACACACACACACACACACACACACACACACACACACACACACACACACACACACACACACACACACACACACACACACACACACACACACACACACACACACACATATATACTGTATATGTATATATACACATACATACACACACACACACACACACAGTTAAAGTTGGAAGTTTACATACACCTTAGCCAAATACATTTAAACTGAGTTTTTCACTATTCCTGACATTTAATCCTAGTAAAAATTCCCTGTCTTAGGTCAGTTAGGATCACCACTTTATTTTAAGAATGTGAAATGTCAGAATAATAGTAGAGAGAATGATTTATTTCAGCCTCATTTTCTTTCATCACATTCCCAGTGGGTCAGAAGTTTACATACACTCAATTGGTATGTGGTAGCATTGACTTTAAATTGTTTAACTTGGGTCAAATGTTTCGGGTAGCCTTCCACAAGCTTCCCACAATAAGTTGGGTGAATTTCGGCCCATTCCTTCTGACACAGCTGGTGTAACTGAGTCAGGATTGTAGGCCTCCTTGCTCGCACATGCTTTTTCAGTTCTGGCCACAAATTTTCTATGGGATTGAGGTCAGGGCTTTGTGATGGCCACTCGAATACCTTGACTTTGTTGTCCTTAAGCCATTTTGCCGCAACTTGAAGTATGCTTGGGGTCATTGTCCATTTGGAAGACCCATTTGCTACCAAGCTTTAACTTCCTGACTGATGTCTTGAGATGTTGCTTCATTATATCCATAATTTTAATTCCTCATGATGCCATCTATTTTATGAAGTGCACCAGTCCCTCCTGCAGCAAAGCACCCCCACAACATGATGCTGCCACCCCCGTGCTTCATGGTTGGGATGGAGTTCTTCGGCTTGCAAGCCTCCCCCTTTTTCCTCCAAACATAACGATGGTCATTATGGCCAAACAGTTATATTGTCACGCCCTGGCCTTAGTTATCTTTGTTTTCTTTATTATTTTAGTTAGGTCAGGGTGTGACATGGGGGATGTTGGTGTGTTTTTGTCTAGTCGAGGGTGTTTGTATTGTCTAGGGGGTTTTGGTAGAGTTTATGGGGTTGTGTTCAGTGTAGGTGTTTAGGTATGTCTATGGTTGCCTGAGTGGTTCTCAATCAGAGACAGCTGTCTATCGTTGTCTCTGATTGGGAGCCATATTTAAGGCAGCCATAGGCATTAGGCAGGTTGTGGGTAATTGTCTATGTCTAAACGTTAGTAGCTTGTGTGTGCACTTTCGTTTTGTAGCTTCACGGTCGTTTGTTGTTTTGTTTAGTTTTGTAAAAGTGTTTGTTTCGTGTTTCGTCTTCTCTAATAAAAGAAGATGTATTTGTATCATGCTGCGCCTTGGTCCACTCTTCCTCATCAAGACGATCGTGACAGAATTACCCACCACAAAAGGACCAAGCAGCGTGTTAAGCAGCAGCAGGAGCAACATACACAGGATTCATGGACTTGGGAGGAAATACTGGATGGTAAGGGACCTTGGGCACAACCGGGAGAATATCTCCTCCCTCGTGAAGAGCTGGAGGCAGCTAAAGCCGAGAGGAGGCGATATGAGGAGGCAGCACGGAAGCGAGGCTGGAAGCCTGAGAGTCAAACCCAAAAAATTCTTGGGTGGGGGCTACAAGGGAGTGTGGCGAAGTCAGGTAGGAGACCTGCGCCAACTCCCCGTACTTACCGTGGGAAGCGAGAGTACGGGCAGACACTGTGTTATGCGGTAGAGCGCACGGTGTCTCCTGTACGTGTGCATAGCCCGGTGCGGTACATTCCAGCTCCTCGTATCGGCCGGGCTAGATTGGGCATTGAGCCAGGTGCCATGAAGCCGGCTCAACGCGTCTGGTCTCCAGTGCGTCTCCTCGGGCCGGCATACATGGCACCAGCCTTACGCATGGTGTCCCCGGTTCGCCAACACAGCCCAGTGCGGGTTATTCCACCTCCCCGCACTGGTCGGGCTACGGGGAGCATACAACCAGGTAAGGTTGGGCAGGCTCAGTGCTCAAGGGAGCCAGTACGCCTGCACGGTCCGGTATATCCGGCGCCACCTCCCCGCCCCAGCCCAGTACCACCAGTGCCAACACCACGCACCAGGCTTCCAGTGCGTCTCCAGAGCCCTGTTGCTCCTCCACGCACTCGCCCTATGGTGCGTGTCTCCAGCCCGGTACCACCAGTTCTGGCACCACGCACCAAGCCTCCTGTGCGTCTCCAGAGTCCTGTGCGTCCTGTTGCTGCTCCCCGCACTAGCCTTGAGGTGCGTGTCCTTAGCCCGGTACCTCCAGTTCCGGTACCATGCACCAGGCCTACTGTGCGCCTCAGCCGGCCAGAGTCTGCCGTCTGCCCAGCGCTATCTGAGCTGCCTGCCTGCCCAGAGCCGTCTGTGCTGTCCGTCTGCCCAGCGTCGCCTGCATTGCCCGTCTGCCCAACGCCGTCTGAGCTGTCCGTCTGCCAAGCGCCGCCTGCGCTGCCCGTCTGCCCAGCACCGTCTGAGCCGCCCGTCTGTCCTGAGCCGTCAAAGCCGCCCGTCTGTCCTGAGCCTTCAAAGCCGTCCGTCAGTCAGGAGCCGCTAGAGCCGTCCGTCAGTCAGGAGCCGCTAGAGCCGCCCGCCAGTCAGGAGCAGCCAGAGCCGCCCGCCAGTCAGGAGCAGCCAGAGCCGCCCGCCAGTCAGGAGCAGCCAGAGCCGCCCGCCAGTCAGGAGCAGCCAGAGCCGCCCGCCAGTCAGGAGCAGCCAGAGCCGCCCGCCAGTCAGGAGCAGCCAGAGCCGCCCGCCAGTCAGGAGCAGCCAGAGCCGCCCGCCAGTCAGGAGCAGCCAGAGCCGCCCGCCAGTCAGGAGCAGCCAGAGCCGCCCGCCAGTCAGGATCTGCCAGAGCCGCCCGCCAGTCAGGATCTGCCAGAGCCGCCCGCCAGCCAGGATCTGCCAGAGCCGCCCGCCAGCCAGGATCTGCCAGAGCCGCCCGCCAGCCAGGATCTGCCAGAGCCGCCCGCCAGCCAGGATCTGCCTGAGCCACCCGCCAGCCAGGATCTGCCTGAGCCGTCAGTCAGCCAGGATCTGCCAGAGCCGTCAGTCAGACAGGATCTGCCAGAGCCGTCAGTCAGACAGGATCTGCCAGAGCCGTCAGTCAGACAGGATCTGCCAGAGCCGTCAGTCAACCAGGATCTGCCAGAGCCGTCAGTCAGACAGGATCTGCCAGAGCCGTCTGCCAGTCATGAGCTGCCCTTCAGTCCGGAGCTGCCCCTCAGTCCGGAGCTGCCCCTCAGTCCGGAGCTGCCCCTCAGTCCGGAGCTGCCCCTCAGTCCGGAGCTGCCCCTCAGTCCGGAGCTGCCCCTCCGTCCAGTGGCGCCCTCTAGGATGGTATTCAGTTCAGGACTCGCTGAAAGGGTCGCCGCTCCAGAGGCGCCACCAAAGCAGGTAGTGACTATGGTGAAGTGGGGGTCACGTCCCGCACCCGAGCCGCCGCCATAAGAAGGCCCACCCGGACCCTCCCCTTCTGTGTCAGGTTTGCGGTCGGAGTCCGCAACTTTGGGGGGGGGGGGTACTGTCACGCCCTGGCCTTATCTTTGTTTTCTTTATTATTTTAGTTAGGTCAGGGTGTGACATGGGGGATGTTGGTGTGTTTTTGTCTAGTCAAGGGTGTTTGTATTGTCTAGGGGGTTTTGGTAGAGTTTATGGGGTTGTGTTCAGTGTAGGTGTTTAGGTATGTCTATGGTTGCCTGAGTGGTTCTCAATCAGAGACAGCTGTCTATCGTTGTCTCTGATTGGGAGCCATATTTAAGGCAGCCATAGGCATTAGGCAGGTTGTGGGTAATTGTCTATGTCTAAACGTTAGTAGCTTATGTGTGCACTTTCGTTTTGTAGCTTCACGGTCGTTTGTTGTTTTGTTTAGTTTTGTAAAAGTGTTCGTTTCGTGTTTCGTCTTCTCTAATAAAAGAAGATGTATTTGTATCACGCTGCGCCTTGGTCCACTCTTCCTCATCAAGACGATCGTGACATATATTTTTATTTCATCAGACCAAAGGACATTTCTCCAAAAAGTACAATCTTTGTCCCCATGTGCAGTTGCAAACTGTAGTCTGGCTTTTTTAATGGCGGTTCTGGAGCAGTGGCTTCTTCTTTGCTGAGCGGCCTTTCAGGTTATGTCGATATAGGACTCGTTTTACTGTGGATATAGATACTTTTGTACCCGTTTCCTCCAGCATCTTCACAAGGTCTTTGCTGTTGTTCTGGGATTGATTTGTACTTTTAGCACCAAAGTACGTTCATCTCTAGGAGACAGAATGCGCCTCCTCCCTGAGTGGTATGACGGCTGCGTGGACCCACGGTGTTTATATTTGCGTACTATTGTTTGTACAGATGAACATGGTACCTTCAGGCGTTTGCAAATTTATCCCAAGGATGAACCAGACTTGTGGGGGTCTACATTTTTTTTCTGAGGTCTTGGCTGATTTCTTTTGATTTTCCCATGATGTTTAGCAAAAAGGCACTGAGTTTGAATGTAGACCTTGAAATACATCCACAGGTACACCTCCAATTGACTCAAATGATGTCAATTAGCCTATCAGAAGCTTCTAAAGCCATGACATCATTTTCTGGAATTTTCCAAGCTGTTTAAAGGCACAGTCAAATAAAATGCAAATTAATTACTTAAAAATCATACAATGTGATTTTCTGGATTTTTGTGTACCTATGATAAAAAATTACAGACGTCTACATGCTTTGTAAGTAGGAAAACCTGCAAAATCGGCAGTGTATCAAATACTTCTTCTTCCCACTGAATATTTTTTTTTTAAGATATTGGTATTTCGAAATATCCAGGTATAAGGTATAAATAGTATATCGCCCAAGCCTAGTATGTGTTGTGTTGAGACTCAGGGCGTTAGCAACACAAGGACTGATTGGAGAAGGTCTGAGACAGCACTAAGGAATAGATGACTCATTCACCATCCACGTGTACTGTGTAATCATGAAAACTCAGCAGAACCCACAAATACACGCACACACACTCACACTCGAACAGTTGCAGACAATCAAAAGGTAGCGGCATTGAGACACTCAGGAGCCCCTCCACCACGTTCCACAGAGCAGAAGACTGCAGTTACTGCTACTCTTCCATCTGTCTTTCCCTGCTACTCACTGTAGCTTCAATTACTTCCCCTTGTGTAGACTTTGGCCCATTAGAAATCAGTGAGAGAGCAACACCCTGAGAGGAACTAAATGACCCAGGCACAAGGCTGTTTATATAATCCCGGCCTGCCATTCGCCCCTGTTTATTTGAACTGCGAACAGCACCATCCATGTGTGTGTGAGGGGGAAGACAAGGTCGGCTATTCTAAAGCATATCCTGTGTCCTGCCCCTTTCACACTCCTCCACGCTCTTAGCACGCTTTTCACAGCGCGTTTATCTCCCAGCAGGCGCCGGCGCTCCTTTGCTTCTCCAGGCACAGATAGTCCTCTGTGTGCCCAGCCAGGGTTGCACTGCAGAGAGAGAACAAACACCCCCTGCCTTCCTGAAGCCACAGAGCACTGTGACCCACATATGGGTAGCACTCTTTCAGCTTTTGACCACTGCCTGCTAGGCCCTCTCCAGCTCCCTCCACTGCACAATGCCAGTGACTATGCATGGAGATTACTCAAAGCAGCCCCTGTGACGAAGGAGGGAGACTGGAGGAATAGTGGGTTTGGGATGGGGTTGGTTGGTTGGTAACAGTGCCTAGGGGTAGGGGAGGATGAGAGAGTGTATCGTCAATGAACCCACTGTTTTAATCCACAGCCTGGAAGGACTGTGCCACCAAGCCAGATACTGTGAAATCTCAAAGAACACACATGCGCACACACAAATAAATAGATGTCTGTACAATATTGAGTTAACTTTTCGTAGTTTACTTTTTGTGTGTGTGAATGTACTGAGATGTAATATAGCATACATTTAGCTAGGCTGACATTTCTGAAGGACTGGTGGGCTGTGATTTTGCTGCTTACGGTTGCCATTTCTGACTCCCAACTATCCATGTGTGAGTTTCTCTAAAATAGCAACACATACATCAATGGCAAGAAATAGACTGTTCAGTATGATGTGGGAATATTGACCAGGAAAATCAGATAGCAATGCTGTCACATTTTACATAAGCCTACGTTATGAATCTAATGTTTCAGGCTCCACCCATTCTGTTACACGCTAGTTTTACACAGTGTATATGTGCAATCATTAGAAAAATATAACCTAGCAACTGAATGTCAGTTGAGGTCTGTTTTGGGTTAAAGTGATTTTCCATCTGAAGACTTCAATCCTCTTTAGATATCCCCTAAAGGCCCTTTGACTTGTTGGACTCGTTGACCTTTTACTTGCGGGTGGAATGTTTAACTACTGCAAATGATTCCTTCTCACCTCTGTTGCTATGCCTAGCATCTGTAGTTCCCACCAGTCACTTTATACAGAAAAATACTCACATACACACAATCAGCAATAAAACATACACATGACCAGCTGAGAATATTACTCATTTCCATCAGCTTCGCTACACATATCATTTGTTTTCTTATTGTGCAATGCTTTTCCAGAAGAGCTTGGGCTAAACTACAAAATAAGAACATTTAATGGATTGGAATTGGACACGGCAGTTTGATTTCAAAAAGCCCCTTTTACATTACGGGAAAATTAGCCCGAATTCCAAATCCAATTGAATGAATCCTTGTTTTGAATTGAAGAAAAATGTGCTTGGTGCCGGCTCTGGTATGTAGGCCAGTGTACTAGTGGGCAGAGTAAAGCCTGCTGCTAAGATACAGGCTGCAGTGCTACTGGTCTGCCAGCCAGAAGACAGCCCTGCCTGGAGTCCAGTTGAATGACCCTCAGCCTGCCCGCCCAGCTTTAAAGAGGACGAGGAGGTCAGAGAAAACAGACTGCGAGAGAGACTGCGAGAGGGAGAGAGAGAGAGACTGCGAGAGGAAGAGAGAGAGACTGCAAGAGGGAGGGAGAGAGAGAGAGACATACAGAGGGAACGAATGAGAGAGGAGAGAGAGAGAGAGCGAGAGAGGGGGAGAGGGAAAGCGAGAGAGGGGGAGAGGGAAAGCGAGAGAGGGGGAGAGGGAAAGAGAGAGAGAGAATTGTAGAGAAAAAGCAGTGGAAGAGAAGTCATTCATCTGACATGGTGCTACCAGGAGTTGTGATTTGGCTGGCTACAAGTAATTAGAATACATTTTCCCATTGAGTTTATCACATATTTGAAATCTTCCATTGACAGATCATTTTGTTTTTTTCATCATAAGACTTCTGTATGTCCCCTACTGCTTTGAGAGGGAGGCCATTCATCTACACAGTGACACCAGGGGCTGGAGGGGTGAGGTCACTGACACGGACCAACCAATGAGAGTTCATCTCTGTCCCACAGTGCAGAGCCCTTGGCCATCACTAAATCACCGCCCTCAGTCAATATGACTTCCCATGGGCCCTAGGGCCCTCTGCTGTGCTGACACCTCCAGGGAGAGAGTGAGGAAAGCTTTGGACTATGTACAGACTCAGTGAGCATAGCCTTGCTATTGAGAGAGGCCGCCGTAGGCAGACCGGCCACCATAGGCAGACCTGGCTCTCAAGAGAAGACAGGCTATGTGCACAGTGCCCACAAAATGAGGTGGAAACTGAGCTGCACTTCCTAACCTCCTGCCAAATGTGTGACCATATTAGAGACATATTTCCCTCAGATTACACAGACCAACAAAGATTTTGAAAACAAATCCAATTTTGATTAACTCCTATATCTATTGGGTGAATTACCAGTGTTGTCACAAGAAAATGTCAACCAGTGAAGAACAAACACCACTGTAAATACAACCAACTCCCATATCTATTGGGTGAAATACCACAGTGTGCCATCACAGCAGTGAGATGTGTGATACCTCTTGCCACAAAAGGGCAACCAGTGAAGAACAAACACCATTGTAAATACAACCAATATTTAAGTTGATTTATTTTCCCTTTTGTACTTTAAGTATTTGCACAATGATGTTTGAAATGTCTTTATTATTTTGGAACTTTTGTGAGTGTAATTTTATTTTGTTGTTAATTTCACATTTGCTTATTATCTATTTCACTTGCTTTGGCAATGTAAACATATGTTTCCCATGTCAATAAAGCCCTTAAATTGAATTGAACGAGAGAGCGAGACAGAGAGCGAGAAAGAGAGAGCGCCAGACAGAGAGAAAGAGAGCGAGAGAGAAAGATAGAGGGAAAGAGAGAGAGAGGAGACTGAGAGAAACCAACCAAGCAGGGATTCCATAACAAGCCCCTTCACACTCCCAGCATTCTCAGCTGCAAATTACCATTTTAGAGCAGAGGGGTGAAATGTGGCACCCCCTTGGCTAGCAAGCTGGGTAAACTTTATAGATCCTGTGTCGAACCACAAACACATCTCTTAAACTTGGGGAAGCCCTCCATGGGCTCACAAACTCAGCACAGAACGAGCAGTATGTCTGGTGGTATTGTCATGCTGGAGGGTCATGTCAGGATGAGCCTGCAGGAAGATTACCACATGAGGGAGGAGGATGTCTTCCCTGTAACACACAGCGTTGAGATTGCGTGCAATGACAACAAGCTTAGTCCGATGATGCTGTGACCGGCCCCAGACCATGATGGACCGCCACCTCCAAATCGATCCCGCTCCAGAGTACAGGCCTCTGTGTAATGCTCATTCCTTCAACGATAAACGCGAATCAGACCATTACCCTTTGCGAGACAAAACCGCAACTCGTCAGTGAAGAGCACTTTTTGCCAGTCCTGTCTGTTCCAGCGACAGTGGGTTTGTGCCCATAGGCAACGTTGTTGCCGGTGATGTCTGGTGAGGATCTGCCTTACAACAGGCCTACAAGCCCCCAGTCCAGCCTCTCTCAGCCTATTGCGGACATTCTGAGCACTGATGGAGGGATTGTGCGTTCCTGGTGTAACTCGGGGAGTTGTTGCCATCCTGTACCTGTCCCGCAGGTGTGATGTTCGAATGTACCGATCCTGTGCAGGTGTTGTTAACATGTGGTCTGCCACTGCGAGGACGATCAGCAGTCCGTCCTGTCTCCCTGTATCGCTGTCTTAGGCGTCTCACAGTACAGACATTGCAATTTAATGCCCTGGCCACATCTGCAGTCCTCATGCCTCCTTACAGCATGCCTAAGGCACGTTCACGCAGATGAGCAGAGACCCTGGGCATCTTTCATTTGGTGTTTTTCAGAGTCAGTAGAACAGCCTCTTTAGTGTCCTAAGTCTTCATAACTGTGACCTTAATTGCCTTCCATCTGTAAGCTGTTAGTGTCTTAACGACCGTTCCACAGGTGCATGTTCATTAATTGTTTATGGTTCATTGAACAAGCATGGGAAACAGTGTTTAAACCCTTTACAATGAAGATCTGTAAAGTTATTTGGATTTTTACGAATTATATTTGACAGACAGGGTCCTGAAAAAGGGACGTTTCTTTTTTTGCTGAGTTTATGTACATATTGTAAATAAAATAAAAACACAGACAAAGCCAAAGTAGACTTTATGGACTACAAGGGCAATTTGTATGGACAAACCTAAGAAACGCACCTATGATCAAAAGTCACGATAACCTACAGTATATGATAGGAAGCCAAGTTCAATGTGTCACATACAGGCAGTCAAAGAAGTCAATGACATTGATTAACTTTAAGCCTAAAACAGACAGCATTATTTTCTGTTAACCTCACTCTCAACCAATGTTCCCTCAAACATTTTTTGGCACGGAGCAAATTTCAAGTCTGCTGAGTGCAAACTTGAACATTGTGAAAATTTAAATTTAAGTTACAGTTTTAACAGTGGCCATGTAGGCTACGGTGGCTATTTGGTCATAGTGTAGGCCTTTCTGAGTGGCCTACCATCAAAAACAATGGAGAAAATGCATCCCATAACATTTTAAAATGGAAATAGCTGTTCTATCATTCAGCCTACAGTAGCAGCTAATGTGACGTGTTCAATTTAGACCTACATTCCATGAAATATTTGAAAAAAAGCAGGGCTTGACATTAACCTGTTTATCCACTTGTCCTTCAGACAAGAAGGTGACTGAAAATGTTTTTGCGCTGTTTGATGCAAAATAAAATGCATTCTTATTCCCATACCTTTATTACATAGAATCAGACAAATAACCTCTGCCTATTGGCTACTTATCTTATTCAAGTCTGTCTCAAAATATAACACTTACCCTTTAAGACAAAAAAAAGCTCTTTACCTGACTCACTTTTCAAAGATGGCTAGAAATGTATACATTTTGTGCTCTTGTAGGAAGCAATCACTCCCCTATTACTGACTACAATAGATCTAAAACTAAATAGATCTAAAACAACTAGCAAAGGATATGAACAACATGTGTACGTGTCTACATGCAGCTCTCGCTTTGATCTCAAAACAACTGCATCTACTCACAACCGCTCATGCTGGAAACACAGTCCAAGTTAAAGTAAATGGCACAGATCCATATATGGCAAAGGTCTATTTGCATATAGGCCTTGTAAAAACGGTTAGCTGGTATGTGATCACCCGTCTGAACGGTCAGCTGTGAAAGCCCTCACCCGCTAGTACAATTATACTGACTGTGATTTGGGTTCTGATCCTCCACAGGATGTCCGGTAAGAACAATGCTGATGCTTCTCTTTTCAGGGTTTTTACTTCATTTTCCTCTTCACCAACACACATACACACTTTTGTCATATAACATGAATCTTGACAGGTAGTGAATCTTGGTGGAATAGTACTTATGTTAATTCAAATGAATTCTGTTTATTTCGATGCACGCACCACATTCAGATATTCTTGTTACTGTCCACAATACAAATTGTCCGTCTTCTTTCTTCAGACAACGATAACACTCTGGCCTGAGTGGTTGGATGCAGAGTCCAGGTGCGCCTTTCCAAGCGCTCTGATTGGTTGGGAATGGCAGGGCTATGATGGCTGAGGGATAACTAAGGTAGGCTGAACAGCCAAACTAATGGCACTCAAGGGAAACTGAAGGGACTGTGAGGGAAAGTTACGTAGAGAGGAGGGGAGCAGGATGGGCTTTTTACAGGCCTACTGCATCTCTGATTGTTAACGCCACACCGGTCTGTGTAGACTAGAGTATGGCTGAGTAGTGCATGTCAATGCAATAGAATCCTACTCTGATGTGTTCTGCCTACAATAAAATCTCTTGCATAGTTTTTTGTTGTTTCGGTATGTTGCATTGAAAGTGGCTAATATTACTTTGATTCGATCACAATTGCCACAGTAAAGGGAAACTTTGCCAGTGTTAACAGTGCAAGCCTATAGATACACTTTCCTTCTCATTCATTACTGCTGCAGTGCTTATTGTAGCGCTGAGTGGAAATTGGAAGAACGCACATTTTATGGCTTATAAAAGTGTTGAATACAAAGTGTTGATGGCAACAGTTCACCTAACTGGTTCGCAGGGCAGCTGAATCGGGTATACCTACAGCCAAAAAATAGGAACAATATTGTTTTTACATAAATGGTTGGCGATCGACTAGAAATGGCTTGGAGATCAACCAGTCGATCGCAATCGAACGGTTGGTGACCACTGCTCCAGAAAGTTGAGTGAAATTCAATCTCGTGCTTCTTTCTGTTGGCTAATACTTCTGCACGGCAGTCCTGGGGAGCTGGCGTGCGCGCGCAGCTTAGAGGGAACATTGCTCTGAACCCCAGTCGGTGTTTAGTGCAGTTGCTCCTCTGGGACCATGTCTAGTGTGCAGGGGTTTAGTGGTGCCTGGAGAAGTGGGTATAGTTTCATTTTACCCAAAATCCCAAACAGAACGCCCGACGAAGGCGCCACGTGTGAAAACTTTTTATTTTCAGGTTCACTCTTAATATCACACTTTTGTTATAGAAAAAAATTAAGAAAATTGATGTTCTAAGTCCACAGCAGTGCTTAAACCATATCAGGAAACAATGAGGTATGGGATTTTTTTTATTTAGTTGGGCGCCTAGCAAGAGACCATTTGGCTAGTGGTGTTTCTGTACAACAATGTATTAGATTAAAACATAATAATTTAAACCTTGCTGACATTTGTATACAATGACATATATCTCTCTATTATGTGTGGGAATACTTTGGAACAGATTTCCAAAATTAAAATCACTTTGTGCTGGTTTTTACAGTCTTTTATGTCCAACAATTATTTATTTTTTTATTTTTAAAATTATTATAAAAAAAATATTTGCTCAGAAAACTTAGGGGGCCAAATAAATTCACCCATGGCCACCAGTTGGAGCTGGTGTAGTACATGTTGGCAGAGTTTGCAAAACAAATGGCCCCCCCAACTGATACAAACCAACATGATATCATGTCAGGTAGGCCTACTTTGTAATCAACATTTAATTGGGAAGTTTTTTGGGGAAAGCCTTTAGAAATGTTCATTCAAACAGAGCATGATGACTGAATAGCTTACTAACCAAGACTCCGGACCAAACTTTTCAATACCTGGTTTACATACCCATTGTTGCCTTAGTTAGCATTTACTGGTAGATCTCATAAGTTGAAACGTCTTTCCTACCCTACCGGCTACTGATGTCATTCTTCTGTGAGCTGCTCCATATGCGGCAACCAGATGAGAGCAGCATGCTCTTGCTGCCTGACAGATGATATACTGCTGAAACTAGACTATGTGTGCGTTTCACATTAATATATTTCACGTGCTTTGCATTTGTGTAGGCTACTTTGTGCATGATTTCTTTATTGTTCTACATAATTGATACAGTGTGTACCTAGAGTGACAGGTAGCTTAGCGGTTAGAGCATTGGGCCAGTAACCCAAAGGTCACTGGTTCAAATACCTAAGCTGACAAGGTGAAAAATCTGTTGATGTGCCCTTGAGCAAGGCACTTTGCTCTAATTTGCTCTAGGGGCGCCATACTACTATGGCTGGCCCTGTGAAACAACACATTTCACTGCAACTATCCAGTGTTTGTGAAAATAAATCAGGATTATATATTTTACTACACTACTTTGATACGCAACAGTGGGGATTAAGAAGTGAGTATACGCAAAGCTCACTGAAAAACAAAGTGTATACGTCATATACCTGCGTATAGCCCCCACTACACCACTGCTAGTGTGTGTGTAGTCGGCCTCTAACCAGCCACTGGTTGGCCTGTGAGGTGGGCCCGCCACATCTGGTGTCCCTGTGGTGGGTGGGACCAGACCACAGTCCACGGTTCAGCCAAACCTCAGCCCAGAGATCAGGTACATACTGTAACTACAGCACAACACACATCCAGAGGGACAGTCACTGATGGGTGCCGGGTATAGGCTGGGCTTAGAAAGAGAAAGTCCTATCCCACAGCAATAGGGGTAGGGGGATGCAAAGAGATACATCATACTGTGTATCAACCACATTTACATTTGAGTCATTTAGCAGAAGCTCTTATCCAGAGCGACTTACAGTAGTGAGTACATACATTTGCGTACTATTTCGCACTGATACTATTTTGTGCTGATTGTACATACGAATTGCACAGATAAAAATAAAGTTGTCGTCCATAGAATAGGGACGTTGGTGGGTTAGAGAAAATCAACAAAATACAGGGAGAGAAAGCAGAAGTGTGGATATGAGACTAAGGGGCTGGGCTTTCCTGTCACCCACATCAAGGTCAGGTATTTCTGCTGTGTCCTTGAGAAAAGCTCTCCACCCCCGCCACCTCAGAATGTATCCAGCTGAATACATATGGCCACCTAAAGCGCTACATCAACCATAATGTACCATAACAACCAAGCAAATGGACGTGGACTAAAGTCTCAGATAGGGAAATTATGATAAACAGCCCATAATCAGTCTAATAAAACAGTGCAAGAATCAGAATGTGACGGGATCGATGCAGTGTGGTACGGACTAAGGGAGAGTAATTAGGTGGGGATTCATTCTGTGTCTCAGTGGTGATTCATTCTGCGTCTCTTTCATTGTCTGATCCCTGTATCACACTGAGAGGCAGCTAATTGCCTGGAGGTGACATTAACCCCCAGCAGTGACTCACCACTGTCACTGTGTCCTGCCTGTCCTCCATTTGAAGGCTCTCTCTCTGTGACAGGGACATACACAGCAGCTTGACAGGGACAGCTTTTACTGTACCAGTGTCACACCATACAAATGTGATGAGAAATGACTGAGAACATTACAATGAACTTTAGAGAACAAAAACTCAGCAGCACAAAAGAGATGGTGTGGATGGTAGTGTCTGTTTTTTTTGTTCTTACTTAGAAGAGGAGGCTTTGGCTGTGTGATACAATAATACAAAACACACCCATGTTGTAGCATCTTTGTTTAATGTGGAATGTGACAGATTTGGGTTATGTGAGATGTGGGGGAGGTGTGTGTGTGTGTGTGTGTGTGTGTGTGTGTGTGTGTGTGTGTGTGTGTGTGTGTGTGTGTGTGTGTGTGTGTGTGTGTGTGTGTGTGTGTGTGTGTGTGTGTGTGTGTGTGTGTGTGTGTGTGTGTGTGTGTGTGTGAGAAAGAGAGAGAGAGCGAGCAAGAATAGAGCAGATGATTATACAACATGACAAAGCTTGGAACATGATTTAAGGCGAGGCATCACATTAACGTGGTTCCAGCTCAGTGTCCTTCATTAGGAAGGGAATAGTCCTGTCCTCAGACCAGCAGGGAACCACACAGCTCTGACACACAGTGATGACACTGGGGACAGGCATAATCACCTGCAAATGGAAGACCTTTATTCTGGGAAAAACAGCTGAGCAACAAAATAAGAAAACCGATGGGGCACATTTTCAATATATTGACTTGTAGCCAAACAGAATCACGCTGTGCTATTGCTGTCTCTTAGGGGGGTCGGCCATTGTGTACTGCTGGTTGCACATGATTGATTTCTTTGCCCCAACCGCTTAAGAAGTGATTCACAAACAGAAAGAGAGGTTACTGGGTATATCTGTCTGTGTTTGCATGTATGGGGAAAGATGGTTTTGCGGTCGAAGTGATTCATTAATAGCATAAATGTGTTTTCTATTTTCTCTGCGTGTTTGTGGGCGGAACAATTTTCAGCCTCATGCAGTGCTGTCTGTGGGGGGTGGGGGACGTCCACCGATGACATCAGATCTCAGGCAGGAAGGAATTTTAAAGACCAACACTCAAAACCAAACCCAACCCACACTCCCTATAGCCCCCCTCCCCATGGCAAAAAAAAAAATGTACCTCCCGACACGCACTCACACCTAAACCAATGTGCAGGAAGTCTCTCCCGCAGTTGATTTTTTTCGACCACCACAACGGCAGAGGGGTGTTTCAGAGAGCGACAAGTTTGAGGTCATTGTCCAGATTCAAAGGAGGGCCTCTCTTTACGTGCTGTTTTATGATGCAGACACAGACAGACACCACAGGGTCGTCGTGGCTACAGTCTCCATGGGGTCAGAGATGGGGGAGAGGAAAAGCTATTTTTCACCACACACTAACATTGAACCAGAGCAAACAGTGGTCTCTCCCTGGGACCCGATGTAAAGGAAAGGCAGATACTACTTCATAGCTTCATGACATCTCATATTTCTTAGTGCTGGCTGATGTGGAAGTTTGAAATAAATGCAATTTGCAATACAACATTAGGAACATTTTAAATAATGATATTGGCAGCCTTCCTATTTTATGTTCTTCAGGCTGTGGGAATTTCCAGGGGTGTTATTCAGCTGTGTAATGTGTTTTTCCCAAATACAACATACAGTAACAGATCAAATAATGGGGCTCAATCTGCCAAACACACCCACATGCAGCACACACACCCCAAGTAGACACACACAAACAAGCACAAATCCACACACACACATACAAATCCACACACACACATACAAATCCACACACACACACACACACACACACACACACACACACACACACACACACACACACACACACACACACACACACACACACACACACACACACACACACACACACACACACACACACACACACACACACACACACAAATCCACACACACACACAAATCCACAAACACACACACACACAAATCCACAAACACACACACACAGTTCTGAAAGTCATCAGAATTCTCCCTAAACAGATCCAGTTCTTCCAATTAGGCTGCTTGCAGGTCTGTGGGCCCCTCTGGAGCCCCAGTGAAGCGTGGAACATTAATAATGGGTCTGGAGACAGGCCTTATCACTAGCTCTGCAGCCCCAGCCAACCTCAATTACCTCATAAATGCTTAGCAAGTCCAGCAAAACAATACCGCAGGGGGCGAGCAAGGCCACACTCACTGCACACACACACATGTACACACACACATGCACGCACAGGCACACAGACAGGCACACCTCCCAAAAACAACAGTTTCAGCACTATTCACTAATAGGCTATTAATACTCCGGTTGGGAAGTTCAGATCAAAGATACTTTGAGTTATGAGACTGATTGAGAATTCTAAATATATAGAATAGGAACATAGACAGGATATTATACTGCAATATAACAAATGCATAAAGTGTGGAAATATGAGCAAATATGTGGCAAATTATGGTGGAATTGCTTTAGTGAGAAGACGAGGGATTGGGGTTGTAATTTATGTGTGTACATGCATCTGCTGTATACTGTATGTGCATTTCTGTCTGTGTGTGTGTATACTCTGCCCTGTTATTTATTTCACACTGGACCCTCTAGTGTTTGATGGACAGGCAGTCTTTCCACGAGTGTGTGGACTGTGGAGGAGAGTGTTGAGCTCAGACACATAATTAGCCTCAGCCTCACCAGTTCTTAACACGGTCACACAAACATTGACCTTTACAATGCCAGCCATCTCTCGCTTCTTTCCTTCTTGGTCCAGCTCTCTTTTTCTACGGTATGCACTGTTTCTTTCTTTCACTTTATGTCAGTCTCTTTCTTGGTTTCTATATGCTTCCCCCTTTTCTTTGATTATCTCCATCTCTTTTCCTACATCTCTCTCGTTAGTTTTTTTCTCTCTCTCCCCATGTCTCCCTCTCAACACACAGAAACATACGTCAACCACACACTGTATGCATCCTCCATTATGCATCCTCCATTACCCAGCCAGTATCTTAGGCCGATCTGGCACTCTGTGTAACGTAGCAACATGTTGGGCTGAAGACAGAGGTTCAAGTGTGTAACAACCTTACCCTGCATTCCACCCTTCTGTCCTAAACCCCACCCACTCAGGATTTGGGAAAACAATGAGGAGAGACGGATCACAGACTTCTGGAAATGACCCCATGAAACCATTTTCCTTGTCCCCGAAGTGGAGAGGAGAGGGGAAATGGAGAGCGAGAGAATTAGAGAGCGAGAGAGAGACTGCTGAATGCTAAAGGCTGAGTTCACCAGGCTGGAGCTTGTTTGTGTTGCTTTACTTCAGGGATGGGCAACGGGTGACCATGTAGCCCCCATTTGTAGGAACTCAGTCAGGGTCTCAACTTACTGTTGAGAGTTAGAATAGTATAAAAAATATATTTATGTTTTATTGTCAAATACACTGTATAGATGCAGTGAATAGGGCCCCCAAAAGGCCAGGGCCGGCTCTGTGTGGCTGTGGGTACTGTGAACCCTCATGATGACTTCAGATTTCTTGTGGCCCCCACCCCCATCAAAGTTGCCTATCCCTGGTCTACTTCATGGTGAGTCAAAACACATATACCCCCATCATCTTTACACTCTTAGAAAAAGGGTTCTGTGGCTGTCCCCATAGGATAACCCTTTTTGGTTCCAAGTAGTACTCTTTTTGGTTCTAAGTAGAACTATTTTAGGTGCCATGTAGAACCCTCTGTGGCAAGGGTTCTACCTGGGACCAAAAGGGTTCTACCTGGGACCAAAAGGGTTCTACCTGGAACCAAAAGGGGTTCTTTAAAGGGTTCTCCTATGGGGACAGCCGAATAACCCTTTTTGGTTCTAGATAGCACCTTTTTTTCTATGAGTGTATCGCCATCACGATAAGGCAGGTCATAGACTGGTTCTGCTGGGCCTCGGCTACACGGGGCTGGCTGGGCTAGAGACACTCCCTAGAGATATTTGAACACAGACCCATATTGAACATGCTACCAAAGAACACAGTCAATCTACAGTACTGGATTCCTCGCACAGTCACATAGATTTACTAACTTGCCATTGCCTAACATGGCAAGTTAGATTAAAACTGTTTTACCCACACTGTAATATCAGAACGAAATAACTCAAATAACTAAAAGTTTGAGTGTTTCTGGGTGTATCCATACTATAACAGGTCTGCTCCTATGGGCTTCAGATGGATGAAGGTCAGGGGAAGTCACATACTGGGGGCTGCTTAGTGCTCTCTGGTGCATGCGGGGAAATTAGGTCATTCCTCAGCAGGAACAAAGTCATATTCAGGTGCCCTACAGGGAACAGGGAAGCCTATGGGAATGCATTATGCATGTAATGTATGTGTGTTTACAACTATATGCCAAGAGTGGTTAGCATTCTGGGTGAGGACCACTTTATACCCTGAGTCCCTGCCATATATCTGGTGCAGTGGCATGGAGGGTGGGTGGCTAGGTGGTTGATGAGGTGGCAGGGGGAGAGAGATCCTGAATCGTGCACCAGCTAGGCATGTAGGAGTGGGCATGGCCCGGACTGCTGGCTGCCTGCTCCATATGGTCTTTACATTAGTGGCACACTGGGAAAACTCAGACCAACACTGCACACTCCTCACACTCCTCACTAGGACACAAAAGAAAACACACGTACAGATGTAGGATCTTAATTTGAGCAAGTTTGCTACAGCAGGAAAGTACTCCTGCAGCAACAGGAAATGTGAATTATTATGTGGATTATAACTAATGGCCATTTTTTGTAGGGGCTGATACAGTTTCTGTTATGGCAAATCAAGTCTTACATTTTTAAGTGGAAATTACAAACTTTAGAAGCCTTTTTAAACATCTAATACATTACAAGTTTGCATTTCCTTCTGTGTAGAAAATTTCTCAGCAAAAAAGTGCTCAAATTAAGATCCTATAGCTGAATGCACATGTATACATATGTGTACTGTAAACACACATGCACACACACATGATCCTTGTGCTACTTTCCAGTGAAAGTTTCTCCTCTCCCCATTTCCACTGGGATGAATGTCAGAAAGCCTCGGTCCACACAGTCACTGCAAACCTAAACTCTCCTTCCTCTAAATCAAATCAAATCAAAATGTATTTTCCGCGTACACAGTTTAGCAGATGTTATAGCGGGTGCAGCGAAATGCTTGTTACTAGCTCCTAACAATGCAGTAAAATGTCAAACAAGTAAACAAATAAATAAATAAAGAACATCAGGACAAATCCAATGAACAACACAAATCGCACTACACAACCACTATAATGTACAAAAAGTTCCTCTGACTCAAACATGTTCAGGCCTTCTATGGAATAGATGACAGAATGCCATTATGTTAAAGGAAAGGCTACAACAACAGGAAGTATGAAGACAGAGACGCTTTGTGTCAATCAAGTGACACGTGCAGGCTAAGAAACAGATCCCATGTAACAGCAGCCACACACACACACACCTCCTGCAGCTCCTCATCCTAAGGAAGGCAGATGGCCATGTCTCCCAACACGTCAGTGCTGTGTTGGCATCGTGACCTGGGTCCAGATAGGCCACTTAATTAACAAACACTCCCCCCATCCCATCACACACACCCTGGCACACACCATACTGATTGACACTGGCGTATGGAATTCACAGGAGGGTTCTATTTCTGGGGCTAGGTGCTGACACTAAGGGTTACACCTTCACTAGCCAAACGGCCACACCTCAGGTGCAGGAGAAAGGTTTGCTTTGGCTGCTGCGTGAGGTTTTCCTGCTTTAATCTCATAGAACGCTGCTGACTCTCTGTCTCTTCATCTATCATGATATTATCTAACATCTGGTCTTTAAAAAAATTATCTTGCTTCCTTCTCTCTCCCTCTCTCAGTCCCTCCCTTTCTGTCTCTCTCTTTCTCAATCCCTCCCTCTGTCTCTCGATCCCTCTCTCCCATACACACTGTTTTCATTTCACTGTCATCTTACAAAAATGCCTTACTAACGTTTTTTGCACACTTAAGATTCACTGTTATACATCTTGAGGACTAACAGAATAACATCTCAGTGAGAAAGTGCCACAACAAGCCACAGAAGACCCCATTGTTTCCTCCAGAGAGGTATTAACATGTGTTCTCTTCCACCATTCCCTTTGAGAAAACCACACTGCCTTCGACATCACAGCCCTGTCTAGGGTTGCAAAGGTACCGGTAATTTACCAGTTACCAGAATCATCAGTAAATTTGGTAATTAATAGAAAATATATGGCAATCCATCGTAACTTTGGTAATTTATACTTGAATAACTTTTAAAGATGCACTACGCAATAATTGTTCCGCCATTTCCTGGTTTAAAAAATTCTAATAGTTCTCCTAATTTCAGTTTATGTGACAAAACAAGCAAGTGTAGTGTAGAGAATCATTGTACAATCTAAACCGCTGTGAAATATATTTTCCATAAGCAGAAATATTGTATTTTCAGCTGTTTGAAGCTGGCTTAGAAAACATAGAAAAAGAAGCAAAAACTTAAGCACGGGAAGCATAGAAATAGTGCACATAGAATAGATCTACAGCTTCTAAGACTTGCTTTCAATAAGAATGACAGATCTATAACTCAAATTTCGATGTGAATTTTGTCAGGTCACCCAAAAAGTTATATTGCAGCTTTAAAAAAATGTATTTATATAAAAGTATTCATTGTCCATTAGTTTTAGTAGATCTGGTTCTAGAGAAAATAGCCCAATTAATGAAAAAAGCATCTAATCAACAATTACATTATTTTCAATTACTTCTGCAACTCGTCCAACTAAATACTTTTTTTCACAAATGCCACCAGTTTGACGCCAAAACATTGACTACAAATACATATTGACATAGCAAAAACAATATAAAGGATATTCCATGCTGAAACCCTCATATTAAACACCAAATGTATTCAATTAGTTGATCATGTTATTCAGCTTTTTCATTCAATTTTTTATTTTAAAATCATCTTATTTAATTGTTTAATATATTTTACATGTGATAAGGCCAGAGATAATTAGACACCTGTGATAATATAAGGTACACTAGATGTTTTGTGATAGATTACATCAAATCCTTGAAAGATACCAGAATTCTGGTAGTTTACTGGTAAACTTTGAAAGTTTCCAGTAAAATACCCTCCCTTTGCAACCCTAGCCCTGTCACACTGAACAATGTCCTGCGCAAAGTAACCCACCCTGCCAGGGTCAGGTAGGACTCACCCTGTATATATGGAGAGAATCAGAGCACACTTGATGCAGATGAGAGCTGTGTGTGTGTCTGTATGTGTTTCTCCATGGCGTGATAGAGCGAGGCCTGCTCTGTGCAGCCAGAGGCCTGCTCTGTACCAAGGCTGCAGTTTTCTCCAGCCAGAGGGAGACGAGCACAGATACTTCATTATGGCCTCATTTATCACCCATGGGACATCTTGGCAGCGCTCCTCACTCCCACTCTTTCTCTCCTTTTCTACTTACCTCCCTCCCCAAATCTTTGTCCCTCTTTCTGTCTTCTCCCTCTCATACTTAACTCCCTATATCACCCCTTTAATGTAGTTACTTCCCTCCACCTATCCGGTCTTTTGGCTGTGGGGACGGAAGGTAGTCTAGCAGTTAAGAGTGTTGGGTCAGTAACCGAAAGGTCGTTGGTTTGAATCACCGAGGTGTAAAAAGGTGTAAAAATCTGTTGTTCTGACCTTGAGCAAGGCAGTTAACCCCCAACAACAACTGCTTCCTGGGTGCTGATGACATGGATGTTGATTAAGGCAGCCTCCCACACATTTCTGATTCAGGGGGGTTGGGTTAAATATGGAAGACACATTTTGGTTGAATGCATTCAGTTGTGCAACTGACTAAGTATCCTCTTTCTAAGTATCCTCTTTCTGTCTCTAAATGCCTCTCCTAGCTCCCACACCGTTCCTCCTCTCTGTTAACCCAATAATCCTAAACCTGTCAGGCTGTTTTCACTCCAGCACTCCCCCTTTCCTCCTCCTCCTGCTGCTCTCCGTGCCAGTGGGTGCCCTCTGCACTCTGCTTGCCTCATCTGTCCTCTGTGAGCATCGCGTGACAATTGGGAAATATGGGGAGTCACTGATGCATGTTCAGTGTGTGTGTGTATTGGAAGCCTGAGGGTTGTATCATTGGCACCTGGTGACGTCCAAAGCCTCATGGGTCCTGTGGGTGACATGTGGAAGAGGGGTGGGGAGCACAGTGAGCATCAACAGCACCTGGTGGGTGGCACTCGGAAGTCTGTGCTTTCCTGGATCTCCAGTCTTCTGTGCGTGTATATATACACCTTACGGAACGTTGCACACTGAAGCCATCTGCAATGCAGTCAGTGCACAGAGACCTGGGTGTCTACAGAGCCCCAAGTTCTGCCTCCATATAAACCAACCATCTCATAAAAACCCTGCCTCCCACCCACACCTTTTACCCCCCCCCTGTAAGCTTTAGGACCACAGGGGTGGCGACCACCACTACCTGCAATAACATATGGATGGCATTCTGTCCAATTAGTGCTCAGACGCTGTAGATGAACATCATTAGTCTCTCTGGTCCTGTATTTAACGTAGGGAAGCTTGACATTATAAACAGGAGATAAAAGGAGAAAGTATAACGACCGTAACGAGCCTGGGTCTGCTGTGACGCTGCTTCTCCTAAGAGACAGATGCAACTTCCCAGGATCCGTAGCAGCAGAGTTAAATGCCCAGGTTGTTACTCCACAGTGGGGTCATACAGTGTGTTGTGGCGTGGCTGATCGCAATTGGACATTCTGGTAAAGAAGCAAGCCCCACTTAACGTGACATCTGAATTCTTGGCATGCTATTTTCCTCCCTCCTCTCAACAGAGCCCTGACCCACTGCTCTTTGGCATGTGGTGTGGGCTATATAGAAACCTTTAAAACAGCCATGTCTGATGCATGTTGATGTCAGACAACAAAGCCAATAGAACTCCTTTACATTCTCTGAAGACAGAAAATAGAACTCCTTTACATTCTCTGAAGACAGAAAATAGAACTCCTTTACATTCTCTGAAGACAGAAAATAGAACTCCTTTACACATTTGTTCCCGAATGAAACCAAGTGTCTCTCTCTCTCTGACACTGGTCACATTGACATTTATTTTGTAAACATGGATCTCCACAGTCCCACAGCTCTAGCTAGCTAACCACCACCATGTCCCAGGCCAGATAGGCAAAGGAAGATATACGCCATGCCTTTGGGATTTGCTCAATGTGACCTTACATATGACACAACAACATTAACACATGACTCCAGGACTCATTTGCCCAAAGCACTCTGC
This sequence comes from Salvelinus alpinus, assembly GCF_045679555.1. Classification (NCBI taxonomy): domain Eukaryota; kingdom Metazoa; phylum Chordata; class Actinopteri; order Salmoniformes; family Salmonidae; genus Salvelinus; species Salvelinus alpinus. Next base: position 26,449,109 of record NC_092087.1, on the reverse strand, counting down.
TAAAGCCGGCCTGTCACAGTCTGACAAATGAGCACCCATCATCCAGTCATTCCAGGTTATAGGCCAATCTGTGTGGAATCAAGACAGAAATAGGAAATGCAGATGCTTGAAATATTCTAGGAGCAGAACCACAACCACCAAACTGTTCATTTAGTCTACTTTCCAGTGTAAACTGGTGAGCGTTAGGAGTGGTGTGCTTGGCAACTAGTATTCTGTCCCCTAAGCAAACATGAAGGAAACACAAAGAAATGATGGTTGGGAGTTAAACCCAATTAACAGAGCTTGAACACTATGGCTCAGTTGTGTCTCATCTTTTCATTAACTCAAGCAGAGAGATCTGAGGCTGCTCTCTCTCCAATGAAACTCCAATATAGCCTTTCATGTTGTCTAATGAACCCACAGTTAGGAGTAAGGCCTTACCAAATTAACAATTTACAATCCACTTTCACCAGAATGTAAAGAGATGGCTGACAGAGATAGTTAAATATCTGCATCATCTAAGGCTTCTTCAATGACTGATTATCTACACTATAGCTCAGACAAAGAGAGATCATTTGTGGGTGTGTGCGCGCATGCGTGAGTTTGTGAGTGAGTGAGTGAGTCTGTGCGTGCCTGCATATGCGTGAGCAATGCAGTCTATCAACTAACAGTCTATCTAAGTCACAATAGACTGACGTGACCATCCTCTGTAGAAAATGCAGCACTGGCAGATTTCAGTTTAATCTCTGTCAGCACAACTATAAAAAAGTTTCAGTCAACAAGGTAGAAGTAGAGGGGATGAAGGTCTTGAGTTCTGAGCCAACCATCTCACATTTACATTCCCGTGGGGGGAAATCTGCTAAGACTATTCTGTATAAAAGAAGCCCTCAGCAGAGAAAGCCCTATTGTAATGTCATTGGAGCTAGTTGGATTTGACATGATTTCCATGAGATTTTATGATAGTGTGTTTAATTCTATGAAACATAGTCTGGTTTAGCGAGGAAACTATCTGAAAATGAGAGGACTGGGTGAGTAGAGGGAATAGAAAAATGTGTTCTGGTTAGATCCATGACAGAGAGATGAGAGAGGAGAGGGGTGGTGTGGCTGGCACATAAACAGAGGGTCTCACTCTCTTTATCCCTCTTTTCTTTCTCTCCCACTTTTCCTTCTGTGCCTCCACTCCTTTCCCCTCAATCTGGCCTCATCGTTTCAGTATCCCTTCTTGCTTTCTCCCCCCCCCCCCCCATCTCTCACTCAGCACTCTCTCTCTGCACCTCACTCTTATCCCTCTCATTCAGCGCCTCCCTTGTCCTCTCCCACCCCACCCTCTTTACATTTATCTCTCCCTCACTCCCCCTCTTCCACCCTCAAATCAAATTCAAGCTGCTTTATCCTCCCTCTCTCCCCTCTCTAGAGTTGTTGAAGGAAGGCCTTGTGTTTGACAGACAGGTCCAGAGTGCAGTCACCTCCCTGGCCTGTGCTATCAGATGGCAGGCTTGGAAGTACTGAGTGGCAGGCTGGTTAGTCAGCCCGCTTTCTTGGCTCTCTGGCAGATTCAAGTGTGGTGGGTGTCGAGCCAAATACTGGAGACAAAGATACTGTTGGCTCACCACACAAAGAAAATCTAATAAAAATTAGGTTGGACATGTGTAATATAAACATACTAAATGTCACTCAGATGCAATTATTTGAAATTCCGTGTATAGATGGAATGAATTTGTTCATGTTGACGTTGGCGCACGCTTCTCTATTATCCCCAGTTACAAGCTGTAGGCCTACACTGTGACATCACCACAGAGGCAGTCTGCATTGTGAGCTCACTGAGGGGTTCCCGGCTCTGTTTCCATATCAATGTTGCTCATGTCGCCCTTGTTCAAACTCTTGTCAGTGGACATTTGACTGGCATGATATTTGGTTATGTTGTTATACTAGAACAGGAAGAGCTACAACAGTAACAGACTAAAGATGGATGATTGGCAGCATTAAACCAAAGTGTCTGAGATTAAATATGATTAAAGATTAAATCTCCCCGCTGGTCTGGCTCATGGCGAGCTGTGCCTGGGACATTGATCAGTAAACAGCATTAGAGCAGGAAATGGGGCTGGCAGCACACCCACTCTTTAAATCAATGGGCACACTCACCACCTGGAGAGCCTCTAAAGATCAACACACCACATCCATCCAGCCCATTGTCTTTCACTCTCTCTCCCTCCTTTAATCTTCCCCTCTGCGCCCAGCAGAGCCCTCTTCCTGGGGGTATTGTATTGAAAGGAGGCTGTTTGTCCTGGGTCTGTGTGGATTGATGCAGTCAGCACTAGCCTTCAGTGTGTAGCTCTAAGTAAAGGTTCAAATGGCCAGTTGGAACCCAAAATGGGATTAACTTTCCAAGATTCTTATCTAGCTGACAGTTTTACATCTGCCCCTGTTGATACCACTTTCAATCAAAATATCTGTTCTATTTTTCCTGGTTTAACAACTGGCTCTAAATCAGTCAACATGGAGGCCATTTTGGGGACAGAAAGGGCGTGTTCAGGAAGCCACAGCCTGTTATGTGTCAAACCCTATTCTTCTCCCTACTAGGCCTGTGCCAGCCACTCACACCCGGGTGCCATAAACATTGAGTGCAGCACATCTATGTGGAATGTACCTCGCGATTTATAGACACTCACACGGCCAATAAAGACGGCAGACCCAGCAGTGTATAGCTCAGATATAAACTGTACTTTAACTTGTCATATCTGACATGATTTGAAGCATAACACACACCAAAAGCTTTGATATAAATGCCTAGACTACCCTGATATTCACAGCCAACTACACACAACCTTAACACACAACCCTAATACACTCACACACCTTGTCCACATTGCTGAGACAATAGTCTGCTCCCTGTCCCTGCAATAGCCCCATATAAGTGGAGTTAAAAATAAAAGAGGAGGTATGTCACACAGCTGTGAGATGCAGGGAGATTTGTGTGCTGTCAGTCCACTTAAATCACAACAGCTGAGATGACAGGAGACTGCTTTTACACTGCCTTTTCCCTTCTCTCTCTCTCTCTTTTTCTCTTTCTTCCCGCTGTTTCCTCCTTTTTTCTGCCTCCCTCTTTTTACTGTACTCCCCCTTTCACTCTTTTCCAGCTCTCACTCTAAAGATAAAGCTACCCGCTCCCAACACCTTACCTGGCAGGCTCTACAGAGCAGTGCTAAGAGAACGGAAGGACATGCTTCAAAAGATGTTTACATCACAAATGGCACAAGCCTTTCATACATGACTGACACACACACACACAAAATCTGAATCCCACAAAATCTCATGACAACAAAAGGCTTATAGAGACACAGAAATGTATTTCCAAATAACCTAAAATACCAGTTGTGTACACACTTGCCTAAAGAAACACAAGTCAATCAATCACTAAAGGTATTAGACATAACAGAGAGAAAAGCTAGGAAACTAACATGAGTGTATCCGGGCAGAGATTCCATGGCTTTCAGTTTGTGTGTGTGTGAAATGGCATGTTTGCTACAGAGTTGAATTAATATGTAAAAGTTACTCACCACTTCCCCTCCAGCTGGCTGAGCATTGCAGGGACTGGGGATCATACAGTCAAACGACAGAGGCTCTCAGAGGATAACCACTGCAGCACGATAGCCTGAAGAAAACACTTTCAACGTTTATGTAATTGAAAAAGTCTGTTCCTCTCTCAGATGAGCAACCAGGAGAGAAGGGTGAGAGAGAGAGACTGACATGGAGATGATTGCCTCGAGTGTGTTGCTGACCTGAAGGGGAAGACTTCACTAGACTGCAACCAGTGGATCAACCATACGGGTGCATGGAGTGAGAGAAGGAGGGAGAGAGAGAGGGAAAGAGCTGCTCACCAGAGGAATGTGATCAGGGCTGATCACCAAGCTAGGAGCTGAGCAGGCAGGCTCCTTAGCCAGGACCCCCAGTTAGCATGGAGGTTAGATTGCCACAGTGGAAAGCTAGGGAAAAGAGGAGGAATCAACATGTTGTGCAATATAAAAGGACAGTAGAAGGTTAACTTCAGGTTTGATTGTGATATGTTAGACTCTCCTCTACCTACTGAAAAGACTGGAGCGGTAGCAGAGTGGAGAAACTGGGTACTGCTACTGCCAGCAACTTTTCACTGTAATCCACCTCTACTTCCACACATCTGCCTGCACAGTGCTGAACTGGATGGAAACATCTGCTATAATACTTTCTGTAGAGCCAGATCTTATGTGATGTGCAGCTAGTAACGCTCTATTGGTTTAACTACAGAGAGCTACAGTTGAAGTCAGAAGTTTACATACACTTTTTTTATTATATATTTTTTTATATATATATATATATATATACAGTGAGGGAAAAAAGTATTTGATCCCCTGCTGATTTTGTACGTTTGCCCACTGACAAAGAAATGATCAGTCTATAATTTTAATGGTAGGTTTATTTGAACAGTGAGAGACAGAATAACAACAAAAAAATCCAGAAAAACGCATGTCAAAAATGTTATAAATTGATTTGCATTTTAATGAGGGAAATAAGTATTTGACCCCTCTGCAAAACATGACTTAGTACTTGGTGGAAAAACACTTGTTGGCAATCACAGAGGTCAGACGTTTCTTGTAGTTGGCCACCAGGTTTGCACACATCTCAGGAGGGATTTTGTCCCACTCCTCTTTGCAGATCTTCTCCAAGTCATTAAGGTTTCGAGGCTGACGTTTGGCAACTCGAACCTTCAGCTCCCTCCACAGATTTTCTATGGGATTAAGGTCTGGAGACTGGCTAGGCCACTCCAGGACCTTAATGTGCTTCTTCTTGAGCCACTCCTTTGTTGCCTTGGCCATGTGTTTTGGGTCATTGTCATGCTGGAATACCCATCCACGACCCATTTTCAATGCCCTGGCTGAGGGAAGGAGGTTCTCACCCAAGATTTGATGGTACATGGCCCCGTCCATCGTCCCTTTGATGTGGTGAAGTTGTCCTGTTCCCTAAGCAGAAAAACACCCTCAAAGCATAATGTTTCCACCTCCATGTTTGACGGTGGGGATGGTGTTCTTGGGGTCATAGGCAGCATTCCTCCTCCTCCAAACACGGCGAGTTGAGTTGATGCCAAAGAGCTCCATTTTGGTCTCATCTGACCACAACATTTTCACCCAGTTGTCCTCTGAATCATTCAGATGTTCATTGGCAAACTTCAGACGGGCATATATATGTGCTTTCTTGAGCAGGGAGACCTTGCGGGCGCTGCAGGATTTCAGTCCTTCACGGCGTAGTGTCTTACCAATTGTTTTCTTGGTGACTATGGTCCCAGCTGCCTTGAGATCATTGACAAGATCCTCCCGTGTAGTTCTGGGCTGATTCCTCACCGTTCTCATGATCATTGCAACTCCACGAGGTGAGATCTTGCATGGAGCCCCAGGCCAAGGGAGATTGACAGTTCTTTTGTGTTTCTTCCATTTGCGAATAATCGCACCAACTGTTGTCACCTTCTCACCAAGCTGCTTGGCGATGGTCTTGTAGCCCATTCCAGCCTTGTGTAGGTCTATAATCTTGTCCCTGACATCATTGGAGAGCTCTTTGGTCTTGGCCATGGTGGAGAGTTTGGAATCTGATTGATTGATTGCTTCTGTGGACAGGTGTCTTTTATACAGGTAACAAACTAAGATTAGGAGCACTCCCTTTAAGACTGTGCTCCTAATCTCAGCTCGTTACCTGTATAAATGACACCTGGGAGCGAGAAATCTTTCTGATTGAGAGGGGGTCAAATACTTATTTCCCTCATTAAAATGCAAATCATTTTATAACATTTTTGACATGTGTTTTTCTGGATTTTTTTGTTGTTATTCTGTCTCTCACTGTTCAAATAAAGCTACCATTAAAATTATAGACTGATCATTTCTTTGTCAGTGGGCAAACATAGAAAATCAGCAGGGGATCAAATACTTTTTTCCCTCACTGTATATATATTTTTTTTTATTTTTTATTTTTTGGGGGGGTGGATCAGCTTAATATTGCGGAAAGAATGTTGTTTCCAATGTAATTGTCTGCATCATTTCCAATCCCCCATATTTTTTTGGGTAAATATATATATCCATTCACGTATGCATACATATACACATATATACATACACATACCTACATAGACATACATACTTTTTTTTAAAGAGTATACCTTTATTATTATTCCCTGCAAACCCTACCACCGATCCCCCAATTGGAGTAAACTGATAAACATTTCTGTTTTTACCTTCAATTTATACATCTTATACACATTTACAGACACAGTCTACTTTATAATAGTTCTCTCTTGTTTGTTCTTAGTCCTTCCTCTATTTCTGTTGTCCATCCAGTTTGATTTCCACTTGTAACTGTGCTATTTCACAATAGCTCCGCACCTATACACATTTCACAGATCCCGTATGCCCTACATTGTTTATCTTGTTATTAGTCCCACCCTTCAGCTCCACTCAACCTTTCCCATCTATCTTCCAACATCATCCATTTCGGATTTTTATTTGCCATATATTTTTCAGCTGTGCTGTGATGCTTCACAAAAGATTTGAATCTTCCTATTCTCATAGCTTCCACGGATTGTAAATTAAAAATAAACATTTTTGCTAAAATAATTATTATATTATTGATTGATTGACTATGGCTTTTCAAATCCCCCAGTATTGCTATCTGTAGCGTTAGTTCTACGCAAATGTTGCAATTCTTCAACCATTCCTGGACCTGTGACCAAAAACGAGCTACATGCGGACAATACCAAAATAAATGGTCTAATGACTCTGCCTCCTCACAGCAGAATCTACAGAGCTGAGAAGATTGTATCCCCCATATATATAACATTCTATTAGTTGCAAGAATTTTGTACAATAATTTAAATTGAAAAATTTGAAGTTTTGAATCCGGCGTTGTTTTGCGTATCAATTCATAAACCATGTGCCATGGAATGGGTACATCGAAAATCTCTTCCCAACTATTTTGCAATTTATATGGCACAGCTGTAAGTTTTTTGGTCCTTAAATGAAATTGGTATATGTTTTTATTTATCACACTTTTCTTTAACCATTTATGTTCTTTAATATAAGGCCGACATACAAGTTCCTTACTTTTATCCCCTTCCACCTGCCTCTTCCATTTTTGTGGTAATGCTGCAATTAATTGGTTGTAATTTTGGGTAGAGCAGACATTTCCATATGTCTGTGTTAGCTGCATGTGTGACATTACTCCACCAGTCCTATTTATGATATCATTGACAAAAATTATACCTTTTTTAAACATTTCTTCGATAAATACAGTTTTTTTATCAATTACTATATTTGAATTTAACCACAAGATTTGTTGTACTATTTGTTCCGTCCTTTCAGGTGGATTAAACTGAAATTGCAACCAACTTTCTAAGGCTTGTTTAAAAAATAAAGATATTTTGGAGATTATTTCCTTTTCAAGCAACCGAAAGTGAGCAGGTGTAATCTGAATAAAGGGAAAAAGGCCCTTCTTGAACATAGGATGAGACATTCGTACCAATCTACTAGAGAACCAGTTTGGATTTAAGTATAACTTTTGTATGACTGATGCCTTTAGTGAGAGGTCTAATGCTTTAATATTTAATAATTTCTGCCCTCCGAATTCATATTCGTTATATAAATAGGCCCTTTTAATTTTATCTGGCTTGCCGTTCCAAATAAAATTGAATATTTTTTGTTCATATAATTTAAAAAGCAGGTCACTAGGTGTAGGCAAAACCATAAGCAAATAGGTAAACTGTGATATGATTAAAGAGTTAATCAGGGTGATTTTCCCACAAATAGACAGGTATTTTCCTTTCCATGGTAGCAAGATCTTATCTATTTTTGCTAACTTTCTATAAAAATTTATTGGAGTGAGATCATTTCTTTCTTTTGGGATTTGTATACCGAGTATGTCCACATCACCGTCAGACCATTTAATTGGTAAACTACATGGCAATGTAAAATGTGTATTTTTTAGTGATCCAATACGTAATATGGCACATTTATCATAATTTGGTTTTAATCCAGAGAGGATAGCAAATGTATCTAGATCCTCTAAGAGGCCGTGGAGAGATTCTAGTTGTGGTTTTAAAAGAAAACATGAATCATCAGTTTACATACACTTAGGTTGGAGTCATTAAAACTAGTTTTACAACAACTCCACAAATTCTTGTTTACAAAATATAGTTTTGACAAGTCGGTTAGGACATCTACTTTGTGCATGACACAAGTAATTTTTCCAACAATTGTTTACAGATTGTTTACAGTTCACTGTATCACAATTCCAATGGGTCAGAAGTTTACATACACTAAGTTGACTGTGCCTTTAAACGGCTTGGAAAATTCCAGAAAATGTCATGGCTTTAGAAGCTTCTGATAAGCTAATTGACATCATTTGAGTCAATTGGAGGTGTACCTGTGGATGTATTTCAAGGCCTACCTTCAAACGCAGTGCCTCTTTGCTTGACATCATGGGAAAATCGAAATAATTCAGCCAAGACCTCAGAAAAAGATTTGTAGACCTCCATAAGTCTGGTTCATCCTTGGGAGCAATTTCCAAACGCCTGAAGGTACCACGTTCATCTGTACAAACAATAGTACACAAGTATAAACACAATGGGACCACGCAGCTGTCATACCGCTCAGGAAGGAGACGCGTTCTTTCTCCTAGAGATGAACGTACTTTTTGCACTTTTTGCACCATCAATCCCAGAACAACAGCAAAGGACCTTGTGAAGATGCTGGAGGAAACAGGTACAAAGGTATCTATATCCACAGTAAAACGAGTCCTATATCGACATAACCTGAAAGGCCGCTCAGGAAGGAAGAAGCTACTGCTCCAAAACCACCATAAAAAAGCCAGACTACGGTTTGCAACTGCACATGGGGACAAAGATCGTACTTTTTGGAGAAATGTCCTCTGGTCTGAGGAAACCAAAACAGAACTGTTTGGCCATAATGACCATCGTTATGTTTGGAGGAAAAAGGGGGAGGCTTGCAAGCCGAAGTACACCATCCCAACTGTGAAGCACGGGGGTGGCAGCATCATGTTGTGGGAGTGCTTTGCTGCAGGAGGGACTGGTGCACTTCACAAAATAGATGGCAGCATGAGGAATGAAAATTATAAGGATACATTGAAGCAACATCTCAAGACATCACACAGGAAGTTAAAGTTTGGTCGCAAATGGGTCTTCCAAATGGACAAGCATACTTCCAAAGTTGTGGCAAAGTGGCTTAAGGACAACAAAGTCAAGGTATTGGAGTGGCCATCACAAAGCCCTGACCTCAATCTTATAGAACATTTGTGGGCAGAACTGAAAAAGCCTGTGTGAGCAAGGAGGCCTACAAACCTGACTCAGTTGCACCAGCTCTGTCAGGAGGAATGGGCCAAAATTCACCCAACTTATTGTGGGAAGCTTGTGGAAGGCTAACCGAAACGTTTGACCCAAGTTAAACAATTTAAAGGCGATGCTACCAAATTCTAATTGAGTGTAACTTCTGACCCACTGGGAATGTGATGAAAGAAATAGAGGCTGAAATAAATCACTCTCTACTATTATTCTGACATTTCACATTCTTAAAATAAAGTGGTGATCCTAACTGACCTAAGACAGGGAATTTTTACGAGGATTAAATGTCAGGAATTGTGAAAAACAGAGTTTAAATGTATTTGGCTAAGGTGTATGTAAACTTCCGACTTCAACTGTCATACATCTTAAATGGAGTGTAACCTCACCTCACCTTACCTCTCCATGCCAAACCTAAACATCTTCTCTCCCCAAACTGCCCCCTCTTCCGCCACCCCCTCTCCCCATGCCAATCACATGACCAATAAATATAGGAACAGGACCTGTCGAGCATGTGAGTACAGGTTAAATCAGAGCCATTTATCACTAGAGAGCCAGAGTGAGGTTTCTGGACCTGTCAGTAGTGTGCTGTGGGTAGAATATGATTGGTTCTACAGCAGCGCTCTACACTGTACAACTACTGTGATTCATTCCCATAAATCCATATGGATTTCTGTGGTGGAAGACAAGGAATCACGCCAGGAAAGCAACACGCACTCATACCTGACAACTAGTGCCAGTGTTCTTACGACCATCATCACCCTCATGCGCGCACACACACACACGCACACAGTACGATGCCAGGGTGAACAGCCATGAACATTCCCCAGCAGCGTGTGTGTATGCCACTTAACATTAATGTACTGTATATTAGCCCAGTACTAGGCAACAAGCCACACTCACCCTCAATGTCTCATATGTTGCTATTTTTTGCTACTATGGAGAGCTGCCTGCTAAAGTGCATCATAATTTATGCATGACACTGAGAAATACCTAATGTCCAAAACAAGCTTAGGATCACTAGTAAAGACTCAATTTGGAAAATACTGGCAGCTGTGTTGATGTCTTAACTGGTGTTCGTATTATAGTCGAGCCACACGATAGTATGCATATGTTGAAGCTCAATGGTACATTCAAATCTCCCTGCCATCATATCTAAGCCAATATAACATCAATGTGGAATTCGCAAATCAACTTGGAGGTACACAACTCTCCCCACCTCTCGTGATGATCCGTCCGGCCTTTACCGAGAACCACTATACCAGATTTTTGACTGGGTCGTTAGCACTACGGTCGTCAGATTGTTTTTGTTTCCCTAACCTAGCTCAAATTCTAGACGTTTGATTAAAATGAGGCTACAGCACTCATACGGTGACCATTACACTTAGATCCATTGGACTGAATAAGTTTGTAGGTGCAACAGTTTTTATTAAATTCACCACTATCACGTGCACATTTCTGCCCAATATAGGGGCCTATTATCAGCAAATATCACTCCTGTGTTCCAATGGCATGATGTGTTAGCTAATCCAAGTTTACCATTTTAAAAGGCTAATTGATCATTAGAAAACCCTTTTGCAATTATGTTAGCACAAAAACAATGACATTTCAAAAACAAGTGACCCCAAACTTTTGAACGGTAGTATATACTGTATATATATAGATATATAGATATATATCATTAGGCTGTATCTATTTTTAGATATAGGCCGATTGTAAATGTGTATTATTGTAGTGTCATCATCTTTATTGCAAAAATAAATACAAATAGCAGTGTTGTAGCACTTGAGACCAGTCTTGGTCTTTGGGTCTGGTCTTGAGACCACATTGGGTGTCTCGGTCTTGTCTTGGTGTCGGATACATTTTTACTCGGTCTTGAGTCGGTCTCGGAAAGGGAGGACTCGTCATTTCTTCCAGAGACCAGCGGAGTAAAACAAACTCTGAATTATCAGCTTCCACTCAGTCAGTGCATAAAACCGCTTCGCCAGGCCAAATATATACACTCCATTCTTGAAACATGAACATTTTACTGCATTGGGCTAAATCAGGATCACACAGAGGTATTCTTGGTAGTCTTAAACAAATATACTTAGAAACAAAAGTACAGTATACACCTCACACACATGGTTATGGCATTACAAAAAGTAGACACCTGTACCATGTCAGATATAGAGTTTACCTTTATTCAATTTTGAGTTTGCATCCCAATATTGCACTTTATATACATCACATAATACTGAAATATAATAACACTGTTTGACAAACACCAGATTTTTTGTTGTTGTATATAAATATAATCTTTATTAATTATGCAAGTACAGAAATGTTAATAACATAAAGTAACGATGTTTATTACAGCAACAGGGTAAAGGTACAGGACGGCAGGCAGAGTGGTCTGGCAGGCAGGCTTAGGGTCAGGGTCAGGCAGAGTGGTCAGGCGGGCGGGCGGGCTCAGGGTCAGGCAGAGTGGTCAGGCGGGCGGGCTCAGGGTCAGGCAGAGTGGTCAGGCGGGCGGGCTCAGGGTCAGGCAGAGTGGTCAGGTGGGCGGGTTCAGGGTCAGGTAAGGCAAGGGTCAAAACCAGGAGGATGAGAAAAGAGAGACTGGGGAAAAGCAGGAGCTGATACAAAAACTGCTGATGACTTGACAAACAAGACGAACTGGCAGACAAACAGAGAACACCGGTATAAATACACAGGGGATAATGGGGAAAATGGGCAACCACTGGAGGGGGGTGGAGACAATCACAAAGACAGGTGAAACCGATCAGGGTGTGACACACACAAGTTATTTTCAAAGATAAAAAACAATTCCACCGCCACTCTTGTTGTTGAAAGTTATTCTTGAAAAGGGAGAAGCTAACAAATTAGCAACAACATCCTCTTCGATACACCTGCTGGAGCCGCTGCAAACGAGCCTACAATAAAAGCTAGCTAGCTAGACCGTGGGAAAACTACTGCTCACTATTGCACAGTGTTTTTATGTTTTTGTGAAAACAGTCCCACCCATTTCAAGTCAAAATGTGATTGGTTGATTACACTGTCACTCAAAAATGTTCTCCCTCTTGGCGCACAGATCCCTTTAGTGGGATCATTTTTGTAAACATCCGCTGAATTGCAGAGCGCCAAATTTAAAAGAAATTACTAAAAATATTTAATTTCATGAAATCACAAGTGCAATATACCAAAACACAGTTTAGCTTGTTGTTAATCCACCCGTCGTGTCAGATTTTTTAAATATGCTTTACAGCGAAAGCAATCCAAGCGTTTGTGTGAGTTTATCGATCACTATGCAAAACATTACAAACAGCTAGCAGCAATGTAGATTGGTCACGAAAGTCAGAAAATCAATAAAATTAATCGCTTACCTTTGATGATCTTCGGATGTTTGCACTCGCGAGACTCCCAGTTACACAATAAATGTTCCTTTTGTTCGATAAAGATTATTTTTATATCCAAAAACCTCCATTTGGTTGGCGCGTTATGTTCAGTAATCCACAGGCTCGTGCAGGTCATGAAGGGCAGACGAAAATTCCAAATAGTATCCGTAAAGTTCGTAGAAACATGTCAAATGTTTTTTTATAATCAATCCTCAGGTTGTTTTTAACATAAATAATCAATAATATTTCAACCGGACGGTAAACTATTCAATACAAGAGAGAAAGAAAATGTTGAGCTACCAAAATGTTGAGCTACCAAAATGTTGAGCTACCGCGCGCATGAACTAATCCAAGGACATCTGATATTGATAAATCTCGCTCATTTTTCATAATAAAAGCTTGAAACTATGTCTAAAGACTATTCACACCCCGTGGAAGACAAAGGAAAAGGATTCTGGTTGATATCCCTTTAAATGGAGAAAAGGCAGGCAATGGAACAGGGATTTTTCAAAATAAGAGGCACTTCCGGGTTGGATTTCCTCAGGTTTTCGCCTGCAAAATCAGTTCTGTTATACTCACAGACAATATTGTGACAGTTTTGGAAACTTTAGAGTGTTTTCTATCCTAATCTGTCAATTATATGCATATTCTAGCATCTGGGCCTGAGAAATAGGCAGCTTACAATGGGAACGTTATTTTTCCAAACATAAAAATACTGCCCTCTAGCTTCAAGAGGTTTTAATACAGTTGAATGGCAGATGCCTTCTATCTAGCTTCTGATGCCTAGCCAATGGCTGACTTGGCTGGCTAGATTTATCTCCCCTGAGAGACCACCAAAGAAAAATCCACATTGGATCTTTTTTCTCTTTAGTCTTAACTTTCCTTTCCAACAAAAACTGAAGAGATTAAATCAGAACATCATTGAAAAGAATAATAATAATAATATTATTTTATAAATCCTTACCCCTTCTTTGAAGGCATAGAAGGCCCTCATTGTTTCCCACTGTGTTTGGGTTAGTAATAATTTGTAGACTGTCTCTATTTTCCCTCAGCATACATTCTTTTTACACCATTCTGAATGTCTAAAGAACCCATATGTTGTTCTGAAAAATGAACACAGAAATACTGGACATTATGAACTCTGTTATGGTGGCAATTTGACAAAATTGGCACCATGAATTGGACTCGCATTTTTCTGGTCTCGGATCCCTCGTCCCCCTCCCGGTCTGGACTCGGTCTCGCCCCCTTCTGGTCTTGGTCTTGACTCGGACTAGATTTGCTCCGGTCTTGGATCGGTCTCACTTTAGGTGGTCTCGAACACAACACTAACACATACACACATAACTTTAAGCTGCTACATTGTCATATGACAGAGGTAATGAACTGTCCATTGTTCAGCACAGCAATTGATAAAACAGGACCATGTTTGAAAAATATTACTCTGGTAAGCTAACGGTTACAGAAATTAGGAATGCAGACAGGCTCTATAGACCTCTATATCTTTATGAGTGACTGTGTCAAACACACCACCTCCTGTTATGTTGGGTACCTACTGACCCAAAAATGTGTTATGAAAAATATGTATTTTCAATGACATGTATTGTTAAAATAAATATTTAAGGAAATACAGGCAGGCACCACATTACTACAAGACAAAACAGCTCACTCAATCAAGCCTGATGGTGTTGTAAGTATAAAACTGAAGCTTGATTTCATATTAAAAAAAATAAAAAAGAGCTTGAAATGGTAGTGGGGTAATGTCTTAGTGTGGGGTGGGAAGAATGCTATACATTACCTTGTATCTGGTATAAATCACATTATTGTGGGAGAACCTCCTCTAAGAGTATGAATTAGGCTGTTTGAGAAGGTTTGAATCCTAAGCAACATGCCTACACATTGTTGGAAGTACAATAGACTGTAGGCTGGAAAACCTTGGTAGAGCATGGGTGAAGTACGCATAGTGTTGCTCATGTGAATTTCAGACCAATGCCGACTTCTCACTGAAAACATAGTTTTTTGCTTTTAATTGCAAAAAGGTTAGTGTATGGGGTCATGCAGAGGAAATGCTAAAGACGTGACTCTCCCCTCCTCCACCCCATCCCTCCATCACTCATCCCCCTGCCCACAGAGAGGTTAACTCGTTGTCTGCCCCTCAGGACTAAATTAAGTGATCAATCAATTGCACAGTCTCACTGAGAGAGGGGAACATGGGCCAACAGCACACACATACTGTAGAGTGGTGGAGGCAGCTAACTGCCCGAGTGAAAGGAGAGTGTGTGTTTATCACAAGCTGTTCTGAGATACTCATGAGCCATCTGCCTTATAAGGGGACTTGAAAAAAAGACACATGACTATCTATTATAACATGCAAAAATAAACAGCATGGTACAATGTAATGCAAATGATAAAAAATGTCACAGACTACTTATCAAGAGTCTTTGATATACCCATAGTGCACCAAAGAATTGTGGGTTGGCACCTTGGCAAAGGGAATCAATGGTGACGGAAGAAATGTAGAGCTGGTACAAGATAGTTAGTGCCTACATATCTGAGTCAATATTCTCTTCTCAACCATACCGGTGAAAAGAGAGAGCAAAGACGAATATAACACAATAACACGGCTGTAGCTATTAAAGCCATCTCTCACCTCCACAAAGTAAATGTGTCACGCAGAAAATGGGCTTTGACATCTCATACACATAACAGAGAATCATCATGATTAAGAACTCTGCATCCGTCACTTGCTGGGAATCTGCTTTCTTCTCTGATTCTGAAGCCATTAGAGAGACAGCTGGCAGACAGAGTGACATGGTACAATAGAATATCAAAAGAACCCCAATGCTTCAGCCTACAGTATAAGCAGGAGTCTAGACTGTAGTAGACTATTAGGAGCTCATATAGAGCAGAATCCTGTCTGAGACTATCCTGATGCAGAGTCTAACCACAGCAAGGAGTGTGCTAAGGATGGAAGCTCTGATCCAGGCTATCCACACTGGGCCAATTATGGGCTCGGACTGTCAGCTCACTGGCACATTACCATGCATAGGTTACCCTTTCAGACCCCAGACAAGAGGCTTGTTTAAGGCGTCCTCATGCTTCCCATCCGAAACATTTAGAGCATATATTATGAAAACATTGTGACGTTTTTGTTCCTTTAGGTCTCCGGCAAGGGTTTTTTCATCTGTTTGTGCACACAATGTTTTTGCTGAGGCAAGCCCAAGTTTGGTAACTGAAGTCTACGCCCCATCGTCAGCGATTGATCAACAGTAGGGAGTCTTCAATTAAGTGTTTGTCATTCAACAAGAGATGACTCGTTTTCATAAAAATGTTTTCACTTGAGAAATACTGCACCAAACATCTTGTTAGATGTAAAATTGTGCGACTAAGACCTTCGCAAAAACAACAACATTAATTATCTTAGGTTAGTTCTGAGAGACAAAAAGCACTATTGCTGCTTTTTCCTTGTTTTTCAAGGGAAGGTCTTTTAAGGGAGTAGGCGAGGCACAGACGTACACTTCACCTAGCCATTCTGCTAGGAGCAAACCAAACCTAGTACGCCTTTAGACCACAGACTGACCGTCAGCCAAGATGGAGAGAGAGAGAGGGGGGAGGTGAAGAAAGGAAAGGAGAGAGAGACCAATCCCCTCCTCTCTGCACTGCCCTGGCAGTGAGCCCTTTGGCAGGCCCTCTGGTATCCATTGCGTCTGGGTAATACTGGGGGTGGAAGGCGATGCGGGAGGGGGCTGACAATCAGCCAAAATGTCAGATGAGGAGAGAGCAAGGTTAAACCAACACTGAAACTTTGGAACGAGTGTCATGCAATCCACTGAGAGAGAGACACAGAGAGAGAGAGATAGAGATATAGAGAAAGACAGAGAGATAAAGAGAGATATAGAGAAAGACAGAGATAGATAAAGAGAGATAGAGAGAGATGGGGGGACTGAGATCTACAGTATGACTGCAGAACAAAGTTAGCCGAGGTCAGAGAGAAGACAGATGTCTCTGACAGCTGTTTCCGATCTGTTTATTTTCAGAACGAAGGGAGATGAGAGAGGTTGAAATGACAGAGGTCAACCTGGGGAAAGTCCACACCAGAACCCCTGAGGCAAAGAGTCATACTGTATATAGATAAACTACTGTATGTAAAGGCAATACGTCTGCCCCTGTAGTGCAGAGTTCAAGGGGTTAAAGTCCTCTGTGAGTTCCAGCGGTGTTCCTGCCACTTAGTTTCACAATGCCAAGCTGTTTGCCTCTCCAGAAAGCCAATGAAAATGCCAGGCTGCGGTTTAGACGTTCCAGAACACAGGGGGGACTCTGGGGACTGGGATCAGAGCTGGGGATCAAGCCACTGCTACAGAAGGCTCAAGTCCATCCTCTCATCCCTCCCTCCACCCTTCCTAGTCTCCTCCTTCCATCTACTCCTCCTCTCCAGACATGTCCTCTCTCCAGGGATAGTTGGACGCGCGTACACACACACAGTCTGTGACAGTAAAGAGGCAGCCTCTGTCCCAGACTTGTCAGTCAGTGAGTCTTTATTAACCGCTGCCCGGCTGAGCCACTCCCCTCCCGACAGAGAAAGAAAGCTCACAGTACACACAAGCTAATGAGCTATACACAGTAGTCGCCACACCTGTCAATCACACTCAGCACAGAGGCGGGGAGTCGCATAGAGAAATCAGTGTCTGTTTAAAATAATATAACGAACTGGTCGATTCTGGGGACAGCGTGCGTTGTAGCAGTGATCGTTATTATGTTGATGAGAGTTTATAATTTTGTAATTTCAGTTAGTGGAGGAGACAGAGAGAGTGATAGAGAGAGATTGAGGGAGCCTTGACCTCATCCTAACCTTACTCCATAAACAGACAGTGATGATACAGCCTGGGTGTCTCATCTCATTCGCCCTGTCTACTGGCCACACGTTTCACCTGAAAGGATAGGTCAAAGCTATTGAACATGGTGGAGATAGATCGCTCCATAACTATGTAGATGAAGCTCCAGAAAACTGCTCTCTCAAGTGTAGCACTCTTTCAGATCTGTGGTCACCAAAGGAAATGAAAACAAGACTAAGTCCTGTTAGAACCCTGATCTATCCATGGAGTTGGGAGTGTTCTCCCCACAGTGAACAGGAGGTGAGAGGGTCATGGGGCTGGGACTCCTGAGTCTGTTCCCGGCAGCATCAGACATCTGTAAGTCGTCCTCGGAGGGAGGGAGATACTGACTGCAGAACCACAGAATGCAGTCAGCCAGTCAGTCAGCCAGCCAGCCAGCCAATCACGGCTGAATCCCGGCTGAGCTACAGCTCTAGACCTCTGCTGCCACTGATTATAGACCGCCCATCTGCTACACATTCACAGGGTGGGCATTGAGCATGATCCATTTACTGCCTCATCTCTGCTGCATCCTTTATTATACATCATGGGATTCAGTCAGAGAGGTTGTTAGAGGCAGTGGCTCTCAGAAGGTCTTCAACCACACTGAGGTCAGATCCAGAGACACATAATCTAGCTACCCCTCCCTAACCTACAGCAGTGAATGGGCTATGCACTAAGTAAGCAAACTCTAGTTAGCGTGTTTGGATTATCTCTCTCTGTGTTAAGGGGGATGATGAAGGTAAGTCTTCTATGAACAATGCTCTAATAGTGTACACACCTCCACTGAGAGTCATGATGAAAGGACAAGGGTAAGAGGCATCTGAAAGGTCACAAATCAACAAGACCCACTGAGAGAACGACCAAGCTTATTTCACTGGAGTCTGGGGCGGCAATAAAATACAGAATATGGAAAGAAGATGATTTTTGCTTATGTGTCTTCCACACATTTGAGATGCCTTAGTTTGGCAGCCAGAGAGCGTGTGATGAGCTGTGGTAAAGACCACTGCCTCGCGAATCCTAACAATGCATTTTCTTCTGAAGTCCTGGGGGTATAAACAACACATTAAATGTTTTTTTGCTCATCAGCAAGCACATCTGAGAACAGCCAAACAAAACTCTCCAAACCCCATCTACAATGATGCAAAACACATGCTCCCTCCTTTCCTTCCTCCTCTCATCTAAAACACATTGCCTCCCTCAAAAGTGGCCCGAACAAATGCAAGTGGTCGCGGCCATAAAATTGAACAGTCCCATATAAAATTCTCTTAACATGAATTTCCCATTGTGGCAGCAGGGCCAGTGGCTCTCTCATCCAGGATCACCGGAGTGTCCCCAGACCCATGTGTGGCCCCAGCCCAACGACAGCTTTGCCTCTCTACCCCCCCCCCCCCCCCCCCTTGCCCCCCTCCTCCCCTGGTCACTGGGGACCGGCACTGTGTGACACGATGACACTATCAATCAGCAGATATTGGCTCTATTGACAGTGTCCATAAGAGTCCCTGATGTTACCACCCACTCTTCCTCTCGTCTTCCTTCATGCTTCTCTCCCTAAACATTTCATCCTCTATCTTTGTCTCTACATCTTTCTCTTTTCATTTTCACTTCATCTCTCCCTTCCTCACATGCTCAGTCTATAGAGCCTGTCTACTAACCCAATCAGACAGCACAAAATGATACTTTCCTTGGGGGCCACTGTGTATAGCCTTATGAATATTTAATTTACTATGATTCACTTTCGGTGCATGCATAATGCACAGGTTAGCATTCTTTGTCATGAATCTTGTTCTTGAGGCAGCTCTGCAGAGTGGTCACTAGCTGGCACAGTCACAAAGTCATAAAATCTCATTTCAAACCTAACCCTAGCCACACTGCTAACCTTAACGCCTAACCCTAACCACACTGCTAACCCTAACCCTAACGCCTAACCTTAACCACACTGCTAACCCTAACGCCTAACCTTAAATACATTTTTACAATGTAGCCTATTTTGACTTTGCAGCTGGCCTAACTAAGGGGGAAATCGCTCAGTTCTGCCTCCAGGACAAGACTCATGACAATAAATATCAACCTGCGCATAATGCAGTGACTGTTTAAAGAATATGGTATCAAATTAGGGAAAATAAGATCACAGTAAGCTGGTAAGGCCCGAAACCCCTAGAAAAAAAACTGATCTCTCTTTTGACAGAACTGCTAAGATGTAAGCAATGAGGGAGAGCCATTAGTGAGGCTAAAAGCTGAACTGGACAGGAAGCAGAGGGCGAAATTACACTCCAGAGGAAGACAGAGCCGTTTTACACACTATCAGATGGATGGAAAAAGGCAATAAGCTCCCTGACAGCAAAGTGTAAACTTCATGAAGCCAGTGTCAGCTCCTCTCCCAGTTCCGCATTAGCGATTTTTATCTCTCAGAAAAGCACGGTCCTCCTCACGCCTATCATACTGCTCCCCCCACACCCCCCATCCCTCCGCACAGAACAGAGAAATACCGGTGATGCATTTACATGTGCCACATGGGATGGCCAGAATCCAATTTCACACAGACAGATGTCATATATCAGACTCTCCAAGGAAGCCAAACATCCTTTCCTTTGAGAGAGAGAACGAACAGACAGAGAAAAGGAGTTAGGGAGAGAGCTAGAGCAAGGCCATAGAGCTTCCCTCTGGTCTTTGGGGCAGGCATGTAGGAGAGGAACAAATGGATGATCAGTGGGCCCTGGAAAGCAGGCGCTCAAAGGCTACCTTTGTCTGTGAAGTGAGGAGCGGGACAGCAGGCCCCAACACACATGAACGTAAAAGAGAGAGAGAAAAAAAAAAGAAGAGACCTCGGAATTATTTAATAATAGGCAATAGAAGCAGCAACAGGGTGGGGTCACTACACAGTAATGTGACCTGGCTACTGTAGCCATATATCCCTCTTTCACAATTACACTAGCCAGCCAACCAGCCCCTTCTCCCTACTATTCAATCACTTCTCCAATGAAAGGCTATTAAATTGCTATTTTACTTTCTGGCGTATTTAAAGAACTTGACACAATAAGTGGTTGTCAGATCAGCTATTATGATGTGATGGTGCCGACCTGTACAAGTCAGTTTGAAAGGAAAGGGCTGGATGGGAGATGGAATAGGAATACGTGTAATCAATTGAAGAGCTGGTCCTCAAAGACATGCGGGATTTGACTGGCTGCGGAACAAAAATCTGCTCTACATGACTACATAACCATTAACACCAAAATAATAGGATGTATTTTGTTTAATGATGTATACTATGTAGTCTAATATTTCAAGACAAATATTCGATACAGGAAACAATCTCATTATGCATGCACAATGTAGGTAAACTCGTATAAGGACCCTCTCAAATAGGCATCCATATCTGTAATGACTGTCATATGTCAGCTGTGGGATGAGAGACAGCAGGCAAGACACCACCAAGTGAGCTGACGCGAGACATCTCTCTATGGACCTGGGGGATAGTGATCGCTCACGCACGAACGAACGCACGCACGCATGCATGCACACACATGCCACTCTCTCCCGCTTTCCCTCAGTGCTGGTGTGTTCTATCTGGGTCCAGGTCTGGCTGTTCATGGTTCAGGGGTTCTAACTCTCTCAGATGAGCTGCTGATTCCCTAGTGGCAGAAAAATCTTATTAAAAAGTATAATCTGTTATCACCACCCTGGTGAAGGTTGAACATGGGGAGAAACACAAATTCAGGGAATGATTAATTTTAGATTTGGAATTCTGCCTCTCTGGCTAGGTCCTTCTACAGTACAGTATGTGCTGGTAGCACAGTGCGTACTGAAGCTGTCCTAAAACATGTGAGGGGAGCAAGATACATTTCTGGAGACAGAAAAGGTGAGTCAAACAAGTGAAAATCCAGAGGGAGAGAAAATAATATTAGATAGGATTATCCTTACTTTATTTTCTCATCTCCAGATTACTCAGTCTTCTCACTCACTCTAATTCCCTCTGTCTTTCCCTCTCTCACCCACACATCACTTGTTTAACCCTTAATGTCTTGAGGAAGGCTGTAGTGATCTAGTTGATAAACTAATGGACCTCTGTGTCTAATAATTTTCACCCTAACATTAGGACTAGGTCTGCCCGATCAGACCCTGCAGAGCCTTATAAAGTACACAGATCTGATGTTTGAAACATTGGACAAATGTTTAAACACACAGACAGAGAGAGACAGAGAGAGGGAGGCAGGGATGAAACAAAGCTTTATCCTGCCCCAAGGCAGTTTTACAAATGACTTGAATGATTTGATGATTGGAAAAATGGATGAGTGGAATGAATAGTTCATTAGATATTTATATGGATCTGCACATTCGTGGAAGATAAAAATACAGTATCAGGTGACGGAAAACACTACCATCTTATCTCACTCCTCCTTTTGTGCTGTTTAGATCACAGACCAGTCTTTTCTCCACAGCTTGACAGTTTATACTGTACACACCAGACAATTGATACTGCTGAAATCCACAATGTAGCACAAAGTATAGCTATCTTGGAAGATAGATCTATGCTTTTTCATGTTAAATACTGCATCTGTTTTCTGCCTGACTGATGAGTATGAATGGAGAGGAGCAGACAGGACTGGTGAAAAGGGATGAGCGAGAGGGGGCACATGGGGTCAGGTTAGATAGCTGTCATTGTACTGATCCTGATTCCTGAATCACGTCTGTACCATGGAATCAAGCATTCAGGATAGATTCACCTCTCTGCCTCATTCCTTCTCAGGCTCAATGTCTTCCCTGCCTCCTTCTTGCTCCAGGGTTCCATACTGCGATCAAAACAGTCAAATTTTTGACCGTTTAATTGGCAGTGCAATACACATTTTACTGGTTGCCAGCAAAAAAAAGTTTTTACCTGGTAACGTTCGTTTTTGGTTCAGAATTAACTTTTTTTATCATCATGATTTATTCAAACAGGAATGTGCAATTGACCACAAATAAACCAACTTTATGAAAAGGCAACAACTGCATGGGATTGTCCCGTCTGTGTCAGGGCTCGACATACAGGAGAGGTTTTGGAAAACCTCTGGGCCAGCCGCCAGTGAAAAAAATATTGTAATAATGCTATTTTTAATATAGGCTATATAATTGATTATAAAAAAACTGATGGATCCCTGAAGCTGTTCATCCATTTTGTTGATTATTTATCACACACGCTGCACCCTCGTAGCCTATAGAAATGATATTGGGCAGAGAGAGCTCGCTGCTCTCAAACAGCTGGTTGTTGCGTGGAGTGAAGACCGACAGCGGTAAGGATATGAAAGCGGTAGAAATGTTCCTCCAAGTTATGATATATACCAGTAAATAATAAGGTAAGAATGGGTATGCAAAACAGGTATTTAAAAAGTTCAAAGTCACAGTTGAATATTGCGATGTGCAATTCAGTCATCATGGAAAATCCTACCTTGAAAATCAGACATTTCCTCTAGGCTTTTCCATCCATAAAAAGTAATTGAAGTTACAGTACCTTCAGAATGTATTCACACCTCTTGACTTTTTCCACATTTTGTTAAAGCCTGAATTTAAAATGGATTGAATTGAGATGTGTTGGTCACTGGCATACAAGCAATACCTCATCATTATGTGTTTTGAAATTTTTACAAATTAATAAAAATGAAAAGCTGAAATGTCTAGAGTCAAAAAGTATTCAACCTCTTTGTTATTTTAAGCTACATTCAGGAGTAAAATGTGCTTATTAACAAGTCATAATAAGTTGCATGGACTCACTTTGTATGCAATAATAGGGTTTAACAATATTTTTGAACCAATTATCTGTAAGTTCCCTCAGTCAAACAGTCAATTTCAAACAGAGTCAACCACAAAGACCAGGGAGGTTTTCTAATGCCTTGCAAATCCACCTGTTGGTGGATAAAAAAGGTTAAAAAAACAAAACAGACATTGAATATCCCTTTGAGCAGGGTGAAGTTATTGATTACACTTTGGATGGTGTATCAATATACCCAGTCACTACAAAGATACAGGCATCCTTCCTAACTCAATTGCCTTAGAGGATGGAAACACCACAGGGATTTCACCATGAGGCCTATGGTCACACAGTTACATAGTTAATTGCTGTGACAGGAGAAAGCTGAGGATGGATGAACAACATTGTAGTTACTCAACAATACTAATCTAATTGACAGAGTAAAAACAAGGAAGCCTGTACAGAATAAAAATATTCCAAAACATGCATCCTGTTTGCAACAAGGCACTAAAGTAATACTGCAAAAAAATTGGCAAAGAAATTCACTTTTGGCCTGAATACAAAGTGTTATGTTTGGGGCAAATAAAACACATTACTGAGTACCACTCTCCATATTTTCAAGCATAGTGGTGGCTGCATCATGTTATGGGTATGCTTGTAATTGGGGAGTTTTCAGGATAAAAAAGAAACGGAATGGAGCAAACACAGAAAAAATCCTAGACAAAAAATCTGGTTCAGTCTGCTTTCCACCAGACACTTGGAGGTGAATTCACTTTTCAGCAGGACAATAACCTTAAACACAAGGCCAAATCTACATTGAAGTTGCTTACCAAGAAGACAGTGAGTGTTCCTGTGTGGCCGAGTTACAGTTTAACTTAAATCTGCTTCAACATTTATGGCAAGACCTGAAAATGGTTGTCTAGAAATAGACAACCAATAGATAGAGCTTGAAACAAACATTTTGAAAATAATAAATTAGCAAATGTTGCACAATCCAGGTGTGGAAAGCTCTGAGACGCACCCAGAAAGACTCACAGCTGTAATCGCTGTCAAAGGTGGTTCTAACATGTATTGACTCAGGGGGGTGAATACTTATCTAATCAAGGTATATTAGAGTTCTATTTTTCATTGATTTTCTTTTTGCAAATGTTAGAATTTGACAACAAAATGCGTGAAAAAAGTCAAGGGGGTGTGAATCCTTTCTGAAGGCACTGTATGATAGTCGGTTTAGAGGTTCTACTGCTCCACCTAATTATTCTGGGATTTCATATCTGTTTCCCACCGTTTCAATGGAAGGGTGTTGCGCTGGTCTGTTGTGCTTGTTGAGGTAAAACCATGTGCGGTTATTATGAGCACGACAACATCAAATGTTGGTTCAACTTGGTTTTCTATACAAACCGTTCCATTACAAAAGGGAACACGGTTTTTGGACGCTTTCTGGTTTTAAAACATAATACAGTAACCCCTCAAAACTCTTCAACATCTGAAATGGCGTGACTGACTAGCTACCACATGCACAAACTTCATTAGTGTGTTTGTGCTGGGAGCATGCATGTATTTAGTCAGGCAATGTCCACATTACTATGACATTTTAGAATGTAAAAATGGTGAACGCCAATGCATAATGCCATTGGGTAGGCCTATTAAAGAATACATTAAGTACTAATGCATACTTTTTTGCATACATTTTCCATAAAGACAATTACATATAAAATGTAGCAGTATTTTTTTCATTCGCCACAGTAGCTTTCAGTTGGCACTGGACCGGTGTGCCACTGACAAATTGACCTGACTGTGGAGCCCTGCTGTGTGCGTAGGGTCTATTTGTCTACCACTTTGTGTATCCATTAGTGATGCTAATGATAGCCTAACCTTTTCAGGTAGATGGAAAGGCTATTAATAGGTAAATACAAAGTAGCCTATGCCTACCTGGCAGAATCTTTATTATTTGCATCAATCCAGCGGCCATTTGTTTTGAAAAATCCCTCACAGGTTTGCTACACATGATTTGAATTGAAGGGTAAATATAACCCCCCACACATTTTTTAAAAATATATATTTTACCAGACCTCCCTGATGTGGTTTAAGCATTGTTGTGTGAATTGGATGTTCTATTAAAAAAGGGTGATTTTGAGAGCAAAAACCTGAAAAAAACTTGGGTAACAGTCCATCCCCATCTTCTTCATTTTGGTATGAGTATAATATTTTCAAATTCTGCCCTTTTCGTAGAAAAGAACACATGGCACTTTAAATTCTGCAATAAAATATTTTGAACTTTATTTTAACAGTGTATTTTCTTTATTGTCACAGTAAACCTATCCAAATAGGGCATGCTAATTTAAAATATGGCTTGTCATTATTAGACTGGTTCTGTTTGGAATGCATGCACATTACGGGACATAGGCCAGCTCATTATCAATTACAGATGTTTTTGTAAAACAATTGGTGAGATCAAATCATGTGCTGATGCCACCAACTGAATAAGTTGGTAGCAGCAGTGCCACCAGTGGAAAAAGTTAGTGTAGAAACCCTGCCTTGCTCCCTCTCTCGGCCTCTCTTTCTCCCTCACAGACCTTCTTTCTCTCCTTCACTCTCTTAATCTGCCCATCTCTGCTAACCCCTGGCTATACTCTCTATCTGAACAGAAATCATCAATAGACAGATATTTGGCCCCGCATTTCACACACAAAGGAAGGATGACACTTTATTGAAAGTCTATTTCAGAGCTCAGACAGCCATAGACTGATGTCACAGGCCAAGTACAGCAGCACAGCTCTCTCTAAACAGTAGTCCATGATGACACAAAGTTACAGACTAATAAACTCTCAAACAAGATGGCCCCATTTCACAAAATATATTCATTACACTAGCATTGCATATTTTTCACCTGAAAAAAAGCCTGCCTCGTTCCTAAAAAATATAAACATTTTGGGAAATGGGAGCTCATTAGCTGGAAGTGAACTTGGGTTTCTTTTTGCACTACAAAGGTTAGCAACTAACAGATGCAAATCAATGTGAGCGAGAGATAAACAGAAAGAGGGCACAACTTCAAAGTGTTGGCCTGGTGAGATAATGATTTCTTCTGTTGATCATGCAACAGGTCATCATAAATACCCCTTCCCATGGAGACTTACCCAGACTCTGCTGTAAGCAGCCAATTTACACACATAAAACGTGCATATAGACACACACACGGAAGTGCAAACACGAATGCATGCACACGCACACACACCAGCAAAGCCAATCTTTTCTTCAGGAAGTAGCTAAAGTTAAGGGTTAAGGTTGTGAAATATCCAGAGCACCAACTTTTCACACTTTCAACGATGATTTACGTTCTGCTCCCTTGGACCTGCAGTCAGAGTCCATTTCCTTCAGTTCAAAGCAGACTGACTGCAGCGTGGCAGTGCGGTGGGTTCTGTTCTTGACAGACTGCATCTCCTCTGAGCCAGGTGGACTAATTAAAGATGACATTAAATAAAGCTAACACCGTCCACTTGGCATCTGCCTCTTACCTAGATCCCACCCAGCCTCCCTGTTTCACCAGCCTCACCCAGGCTACCTGCCCTGTTTCTCCCAGGTTTCACACCGGGCTGCCTGCTCTCACACTCCAGGCAGCCCATTGGACCAGAGAGGAAGCTCAGACAGGGAAATGGCTGATGAAGCCCACCTGGGTCATTACACCCAATATAGTCAGATTCTGACTGGTGAAGGAGAACAGCCAACCTACACTGTACTTACACTCACACCAACATTGTGTTAACACAAATACACAGTCCATGTGGTGGAGCCGTTTTATATTAGCCACTTGGAAGGTCAACTTTTACAGACATGAGGGGTGCACACCGTTGGCTTATGCTGCTGCTCTGACAGGGTTTGTGAGCAGCAGCATATGGGAGATACATTAGTCACAACACAAATCACTAAGTAGTTCAGTCTGTTGAGCAGAGCTCTTGGCTTCGATGCTCCTCAACTCCAGGATTTGAACAATGCTGACGCTGGAGAAAGCTCTGCATACATCCCCAGACTGTACCCTCCATATCCTTCACTGTGTCCTAATGAGGTTTAAGGACAAAGGTATTAGGAATGGACTAGTTTTTCATTCATTACCATCTCTGTGAGAGCTTGGAAAGATCCACAAGGCTGAGCCTGCCAAAATGCTGATTTTATTTTTAGCCTGACTTCCAGCTCGGTGCATTGTGTGCATTTGTGTTACTACTGTGTGTGTGTGTGTGTGTGTGTGTGTGTGTGTGTGTGTGTGTGTGTGTGTGTGTGTGTGTGTGTGTGTGTGTGTGTGTGTGTGTGTGTGTGTGTGTGTGTGTGTGTGTGTGTGTGTGTGTGTGTGTGTGTGTGTGTGTGTGTGTGTGTGTGTGTGTGTGTGTGTGTGTGTGAGCCAGTGAGATGGCACAAGAGTGGAACTCTGAAAAACACATAGCATATCCAACACTATAAGGCCCATGCAGTGCAGAAGCCTGCCAGAGAATCTCTTTCACGACACCTTAACTTTTCTCCACAGAACCCCCTAGGAAAGATGATGTTATCCAACCATTTTGGAATAAAACAAGGTTGAGATGTGTTAGATGTATAAAATCTATCCCAGTATGAGAAATCTCTCCCTCAGTCAAAGTATGAAAAATACTATTCAGTCTGCCTCGAATGGATTCAAATGTTTTCTACTTAAAATAACTACAGAGAACAAGTGACCTAAGACCCCACCAATCCACCAATAATAAGACCAAGAATGCGGCTCGTAATGACCTCCTTCCATCTGATGTGAGTCAAACACACACTGCTCAGGCTCAGCGGAGAAAGAGCGAGAAAGACTACATGAATGTGTCCGATTGGCCATTGAGTAGGTCTTGACCTGGACTCTACTGTAGAGGCATCTGATTGGTATTAGTAAGCAGAACGATGACTGGTCTTGATATGAGCGTGCTGTCATTAGACTGGGAAGTGAAGGCTACAGGGCGCTGGACAGGGGCTCACTGTGGGGTCCTACAGCCTCATACTGACTTCTGATTAATGAACTTGGTAGCCATTACCCAGCAGGCCAACGAGACGATTGTCAATTACAAATCGAAATAGGTCAAATGGCCTAGGCCTATGTAAAATGATATGTTGTCCTGCAAGCTATCCGTTAAGAGCATGTAGAGACTGAATGAAGTCCGTTTCCACCATGATTTCAGATAACCAATAATTTCTCACAAACACAACACATTCTACATCCATCGCTACAGTGTGTCTACTTTGAAACCTGAGTATGTGCCCCCCCCCCCCCCCCCCCCAACACACACTCACACCAAAATAGCTTCCACATGTGGACCTTTGACTAGTGCTTGACCCTATTAACCCAAAACAAGGTCTACTAATGACACCTCACTCCTGGTCCCAGCTCAGCTGATTCACTGACTGATAGTCACACACTGACGGACAGACAGAGACAGCCAGACAGACGGGGCCTATCAGAGCTGGTTCCTCATCCGCTCTATGTTAACCAGGAGGAGGTCAACCAACAGATGGTGGGCAAAGAATTACTGCAAACTCTGTCACAGTCGAGTTTAAGTTAAGCACAGCTCTCCAGCGCAATCAAAATCTGAAGAACGACTTGTTAAAGAAACCCACCCAAATACAATGAAGAACTCTCATCATGTAACCTTTTGTTTAGAGGACCCTAATCATACACACATGTTCAGAAAACAAGGATCTGGGATTGGCTGGCACAGAACCAGGAGAGGCTTATCACCTATACATATGATATCAAATCATAACCAAACACCAAATCTGATCTACCCAAGCTATGGAACCCCCTATTACACAACCAAAAGCCTGAAAATCTACCTCAGAGATTTCAGTTTTTTTTTTTTTTTAGCTCTCTATGGAGATTAGAAATATTTTGATCCCCCTCAATTGGAGAGCATTATCACACCATGAAGGAAGGGAGGCACAGGGAGGGTGAAGGCTTTGAACAGGGGAGAGGGGGGAATCATGGCGAGTCTGAAAATAGCCTGATAATTTGTGGTCTGACACAGGTCTGATGTAGCGGATGGATCCACAGCTCTGAACTCAGAGGGGAGAGAGGCCTCTTCAGAAAGACATCAATTCCAGGGTGCAGAGAGCACAGATATCCAACAGTCTCCGCTGGCTTGATCATCAGCATTAGAGGCTTGACTATAAACACACACAGGCCACCACAACAACCTGGCTTGCTGAGAATTATACCCAGGTCAATCAATACAAACGTCAGACTGAAGGATGTACAAATGAATAGCTCCCACCCAGGTATTGTGCAAGTACAAAATGCCTCAACAATAGGTGGGTGAAAAGCTAGGAAACAACCTTTTAGGAATAGAGGAGTCAATTATTACACTTTTGTAATGGTTTTGAAATCAACATTGTCATACGCCCCATAATTTTGCACTAAGGTGCTAGGTAACAGAAAAACACAGACCAAACCATTGTAACAAGGTTGTATGGGAGCAATAGCTATGTGTAGGAACATTTAGTTTCTTTTTACTTTTGTAATAGCTGCCATGACGCAGTACTGTGGCTTTGAAATTCCAGCGGTTCTTAGCCAAGCACACTGACTTCACTGACTTCAGGGTCTTTAGCCAAGCTTTAGCCAAGCTAAAGACCCTGAAGATCACTTACAGCTGTCTGCCTGAACACAAACCCCTGAGAAGCCCCTCTGAAATAATATTATGATTGTGGCCCTTTGGGGCCCATTTCCAATACAGAAGGACTGTGGTATATTGGTCTCTCCCTCATCATTAGAACCTACTGGAGTTCACAGGTGCTGGCTGCTCCAAATCCAATTCTAGCAGGCCAGGCCTGATAACTGTCTCAGTGATGAGGCTGCCTGTACTGGGCCAGGGTCTTTGTGGGTGTAGAGACAGACTCTTTGTGTTTGGGCAGAAAGCCTGTCCACCGACCACTCAATTGTCTCACAACATTAAAATCAGCCACGACAGTTCCATTGCCTCTGGCTAATATATACACTGGTTTCTTCTATGGCTAACCCAATGAGGCGTGCACACATGTACAGTTGAAGTCGGAAGTTTACATACACCTTCGCCAAATACATTTAAACTCAGTTTTTCACAATTCCTGACATATATTCCTAGTAAATATTCCCTGTCTTAGGTCAGTTAGGATCACCACTTTATTTTAAGAATGTGAAATGTCAGAATAATAGTAGATAATTATTTATTTCAGCTTTTAATTCTTTCATCACATTCCCAGTGGGTCAGAAGTTGACATACACTCAATTAGTATTTGGTAGCATTGCCTTTAAATTGTTTAACTTGGGTCAAACGTTTCGGGTAGCCTTCCACAAGCTTCCCACAATAAGTTGGGTGAATTTTGGCCCGTTCCTCCTGACAGAGCTGGTGTAACTGAGTCAGGTTTGGAGGCCTCCTTGCTCGCACACGCTTTTTCAGTTCTATCCACAAATGTTCTATAGGATTGAGGTCAGGGCTTTGTGATGGCCAATCCAATAGCTTGACTTTGTTGTCCTTAAGCCATTTTACCACAACTTTGGAAGTATGCTTGGGGTCATTGTCCACTTGGAACCCATTTGCGACCAAGCTTTAACTCCCTGACTGATGTCCAGAGATGTTGCTTCTATATATCCACATAATTTTCCTGCCTCATGAAGCCATCTATTTTGTGAAGTGCACCAGTCCCTCCTGCAGCAAAGCACCCCCACAACATGATGCTGCCACCCCAGCGCTTTACGGTTGGGATGGAGTTCTTCGGCTTGCAAGCCTCCCCCTTTTTCCTCCAAACATAACGATGGTCATTATGGCCAAACAGTTCTATTTTTGTTTCCTCAGACAAGAGGCAATTTCTCCAAAAAGTACAATCTCTGTCCTCATGTGCAGTTGCAAACCGTAGTCTGGCTTTTTTATGGCGGTTTTGGAGAGGTGGCTTCTTCCTTGCTGAGCGGCTTTTCAGGTTATGTAGATATAGAACTCGTTTTACTGTGGATATAGATACTTTTGAACCTGTTTCCTCCAGCATCTTCACAAGGTCCTTTGCTGTTGTTCTGGGATTGATTTGCACTTTTTGCACCAAAGTACCTTCATCTCTAGGAGACAGAACGCGTCTCCTTCCTGAGAAGTATGACGGCTACGTAGTCCCATGGTGTTTATACTTGCGTGCTATTGTTTGTACAAATGAACGTGGTACCTTCAGGCGTTTTGAAATTGCTCCCAAGGATGAACCAGACTTGTGGGGGTTTACAATTTTTTTCTGAGGTCTTGGCTGATTTCTTTTGATTTTCCCATGATGTCAAGCAGAGGCACTGAGTTTGATGGTAGGCCTTGAAATACATCCACAGGTACACCTCCAATTGACTCAAATGATGTCAATTAGCCTATCAGAAGCTTCTAAAGCCATGACATACTTTTCTGGAATTTTCCATGCAACAAAGTAGATGTCCTAACCGACTTGCCAAAACTATAGTTTGTTAACAAGAAATTTGTGGAGTGGTTGAAAAACATGTAAACTTCCGACTTCAACTGTACATGTACACACACACACACAAAAGCCATAGTTTTTAGAGACTGTTGACTGACAAATATTGATCCTTGTTAGTAAAAGAAGGAATTGTCACATTGAGTCACAGTAGAAGAGAAGACTGGGGGTTATTCCATTCAAAACCGTCACCTTCTGGCCTATATACACTAACAAAATGCACACACACGCACATACACATCAAACATTCTCCTTGTAGTCCAAATGCATTATTCACTGTAAAAGGTGCACAGCTTGCCTGAGTTTGAGCATTTACAATTCAAACAGGGCAGAGGCTGAGTCTGCATTGAGAGAGGCTGTGGCTCCAATCTCCATACAGGACGTGCCTGACTTACCAGATGAAGAGAAGGTGAGAGACCCAGAGAAGAAAAGGGAGGGGAGGGAGATAGAGGAACAGGAAGCAAGAGAGAGAGGAAGAGGAGGGATAGTGAGCAAGAGAGATTGAAATAGAAGGGAGAGAGAAATAATCTTTTGCTCGTGGTCTGCATAACTGAGGCTTCACATGATATGATGTCTGTCACATGATGTCCCTCGCTGACGTAGGTGGAGGCTGAGGCCTTAACAGTCACTAGGCGATTTCTCTGCTACCCTTACAAACCTGGACCCCTGGAACAAAGACACAGTCTGTGTGTGTGTGTCTACTGGGACATTGCAGTCTCAGCCACCAGTTCATTGAGATGGATTTATTTTAGATGTAATAATAAAAGGTCAACTTTGAGACAAAGATAAGGCCACTGTTCCTCTCAGGAGGACCAGCTTCACATTTACACAACACAGACCTTCATGCCCAGGCCAACAGTCCCTACAGGCCAGACAGACTCTGGGGCTCCCATAGACATCCATCAAAACACACTGAATTGGACCATATGAATGGATAGATACACAAGCTGACAGAAGACCCGTGTCAAGCATCAACTCTTTAACAATTAAGATATGGAAACCCCCTCCTAATATGGAGGAACACACACACAAACCTTTGGACGTCCTTCTGTCACAGGACGAGATCAGGCATTGAGCACCTGCTCACACCCCCAGCCTGTACAGATGTAAGATATTCATTTGAGCCAGTTTGCTGCAGGAAAATAATCCTAAGGCAACAGGAAATGTGAATTATTATGTAGATTATAATCAATGGACATTTTTGTAGGGGTTGATTCCTTTTTCATAAGGGAAAATCAAGTCTGAAATTTCATAATAAATGACAAACTTCAGAAGCCTTTTTAAACCTCAAATACACTAAAAGTTCTCCTGCAACAGGCAGATCAAATTAATATTAACATCTGTACCCCACCCTACTCTATGATGACACACACATGCCACCAAACCCCACCTGTCAGAGTGACAAAGAGAACACCTCGGACAGGAGTGGAGCAGGACGATGTCAGACCCCACGCCTATCCTTCTCCAATATACAGACACCTCTTCTGCCAACACAACCCATAATGACCCTACATTTAAACATATCACTTTCACTCTTTTGTGTCCATCTGGAGTGAAAGGAAATATTTTGGACCGCTCAGCCCAGAGTGGATACCAGTGCAGGAACATTTACACAGGCATCATGGCTCTGGATCCAGAGTCATCATAGTCAGCCTCCCTAGTAAAACACATTAGGAGACAAACAGAGATTCTGATTCAAACCAGATGGCCAGATGCAGCAACAGAGCTTGGTGAACTGCACTGTGAAACCCATACGGGCCGGTTGAGGTTAAGTCACCGTTTATAGGTGATATTTCTCAACACGACATGACAGTGACATGACAGTGGATTCCCAATTTATAGGTCACAAAATGCCTTTTTATGGCTAAGGCGTCACCCCTTTTACCTAAACAGTTTACATTTTACTCAGCATACTTGTATACAGCATTCATTATATGTCTATTTGGCTTCAATCAGCAGACATTAAAGAGGCAAAAAGAGGAAGAAGAGGATTTGAGTAAGTAAATAAATAAATAAGACCAGGCCTGCTCGTTAGAATCAAACGAGAAAGAAATTACACCCCAAAAAGACTGTTAAATATGTGAGCCTTTGATCTCTGCCCTAAATGAGCAAGATCCACTCTACAGAAAGGAATGTGTGCGTGTGATGATATAGACTGAGGCTTGCTTTACAGAGAGGGGTTTAACTGAGGTAAAGCTAACCTAACTCTAAAAGTATGCAGCACAGAGCCGTGAGTCAAGAGCACAGACCCAGAGACCAGGGAACTATTAGTCTGAACATTCAGCAGTCTAGGTGTTGACAACTTGAGGAAACACTTCACCTCTACCGTATAGAAGAAAGTCTGATGAAGATTTAGTAGAAAGGTAGAGACATTTTGTATAATAAGGTTTAAACTAGGGTAAAGCGCAAATAAGTGTCAATGCTTTTCATACTGTCTCGTGCAGTAAAATATTGTCAGTATCATTCGGTATCTGTTTGTTATAACATTGGATTTTTACTGTATGTTCATGAGAATGGAGATCGGGATGGTTTTCCAATACTTTACTGAACAGAAAGCCAAGTTCGTCACTTGCTTTGTAGCTGAAGTAGTTATCGTGAAGCATACCACTGGATTATAGGTACACTAGACCACTATGGAACATTCACAACATTGCATGTGTCTGACAGGATCCAGCCTGGTGAAATGTAAACAGAGTCCCCCTGGCTTGGCCTGCCTCTCTGTCCACTGTCCTGTGTGTGAGAAGACCACAGAGCAGAGGATTATGGAAGGGAAATGGAAGTTAGTTAAAAGCTGACCTCTGACATTGATACAACAGTCTTTTGATTCGCTGGATCAGGATGTTCTGTTCTCTGGTGTGGGCTTTAAATGCAAGCTGTCACTTAAATAAAGTCATTATCTAGGTTTTGTCTGAGCGTCAACTGGATAAAGTTGGTAAATCCCTCCCCAATGTGATTCTGTATGGTTTGTTCTATTCGTGACAGAAAGCCAAACAGACAGTTGTCAGATTGTTTGTTTGAAACTGCCAAAAGCATAGAAAGTGCTGTTCCACATTAGTGACACCACATCAGCATCCTGCGAGAGTGTGGTTAGAGAGTGATGATTTCACACCTACGATGTGTAATCTCTCCTCCATAATGTGCAATGACGTCTCAGTCCCCAGTGAGCCTGCAGTATTCTTCTGGTTAACTTTAACACATGACAAGCTGCATATTCATCACTCTCCTGGGTCGGTGGCAGTGTGGTGGTACTGAACTTACAATAACCTGTGATGCCATGAACTGATAGATTCTGGTCGTTAGATATGACATCTTCTGAATAGTCAAAGCTAATTTGAACACTTTCAACTTCAAACTGAGTGAAAGAAGAACGCTCCCGCCAGCTCAAACTACAAGGATATCAGGTTGAGAGA
The DNA here is from genome assembly GCF_045679555.1 of Salvelinus alpinus. Taxonomy (NCBI): domain Eukaryota; kingdom Metazoa; phylum Chordata; class Actinopteri; order Salmoniformes; family Salmonidae; genus Salvelinus; species Salvelinus alpinus. The sequence goes on along the minus strand of NC_092087.1, from coordinate 26,413,911 downwards.
AAAATCACTGAGTGGCCTAAACATGAAAAATGGCCTTGACTTGTTAGTTATATAGTCTCCTATTTCACAAGACACAAGATCCTAAACTTTTCAATTGCAAGGCATACTTTATGAGTTCAATAACTCTATGTGACTCTGCTACACTGAGACAGTCCAGACAAACTGTGGGTCATTTATTTACATACCAAACTATCAACCCCTCAACAGACCAATAAAGGGTCTGCTTTTCACTGTTAGATACTACTGCACTGTTGGAGCTAGGAACACAAGCATTTTACTACACCCGCAAAAACATCTGCTATATGTGTGTATGCGACCAATACCATTTGATTTGATTTGATTCTGCTGTGTCAATGACACATTTTAGGAGGGGACCCTTACCTGATGTCAATTACTTGAAATTAAACATACTCTATCCCTCAAAGTGCTTCATTCTTAGAACTGTCTGGCTTATCTTTAAAAAAAAGGTGAAGGTTCATTGAAGCTTATCTACATGAACTCAATCCAAGTTCCTCACTCAGCCTCAACTTTACAGCAATGCAGTGAGCTGGACCAAGCTAACGCTGAAGAGCAATACTGAGCTGTTTTCAGACGTGTAGTAGGACTAAGCAGATGAATAGGACAAAACAAGGTCACTGGAGTCCAAAGCCAATTCAATTCACAAAATAGCTATTTTTCCTCTGTCCTACTGCCTTCCTTCTTCTAACTGTTAATCTGGTTGTGTTGTATTGCTGCTTGTTGGCTCTAAGACCATTGTAACCCTAATAATGGTAATGCCTGTTATTCTGGGCTGGCCAGTTGTCAAGGCACCAACAGACACCAGCAGTCACTCACACACATCTCCTTGGCAATTAGTCAATTTACACAAATAAACGTGTCCCTACAAGAGAGAGCATCTGCGTTGCATTCAAATCTGCAGTGCTATACGGAGTTGCTGGAGCAAGAGTTTGGGTTTATTGTGCAGTATTTCTGCTTTAGGAATGGAGGATTTAATAGGGTGATATTGGTAAGGCCTACTAAATGAACCCCACATGGTGCTCATTCTGAAATATTCTTAGCGCTGCCTCCCATCAACGTCTCGCTACCGCAGGGAGACATGCACGTACACACACAGCCTTTTAAACATGTTACATCCATAAACATGGTGTAGAATAGTCTTAAAAGTTTCCTGTTTTCTCAAGTTTCAGGTGGAAGACCATTACAGTGCCCAGTGGTGCCATTACTATCAAACGGAGTTACACAGGTTACACTATCCTTGTGGGGACCTAAAATCCCCAAATGGTCCCCAAAAAGATAGTAAAATTGTCCCTTGTGGGGACATTTCCCACACCCCCATGAGGAAAAAGGCTATTTTAAGCTTAGGGGTTAGGTTCAGAGTTCGGGTTACGGGTTAAGGTTAGTGTTGAGGTTAGGGTTATGGTCAGGGTTAGCGGTTAAGGATTTTGAATGGAAATTCATTTTAGGTCCCCACGAGGATAGAAGAACATAGTATATGTGTGTGTGTGTGTGTGTGGGTACATGTTTGTGTGTGCGTGTGATTGTGTTGGCCTGAGTGTCAGGGTGTTCAGTGTCCCTCATGGGGACATTTCCCACATCCCCATGAGTACAAAGGCTATTTTAAGCCTAGGGGTTAGGTTGTTATGTTTAGAGTTACAATTAGGGTTACAATTAGGATTAGGGGTTAGTGGTTAGGTTTAGGTGTTAAGGTAGGGTTATGGTTAGGGTAAATAGGTTTAGGGTAAATAGAATTATGAATGCTAATTCATTTTAGGTCCCCACGAGGATAGAAGAACATAACGTGTGTGTGTGTGCGTGTGCAGGTACATGCTGTTTGTGTGTGTGTGTGTGGTTGTGAAGGAGAGGATGTACGTGTTTGTGTTGGGGTGTTCAGGATCTCTGGAAGCCGTACGTTGTCCCTTCTCTGATCACAGGAAGCTGGCAGTGCCTCAGACCTCCTATTAGATGCAACTTCCTGACCTCTCCCTCTCCTTTCAGATGGATTGATAAGCAGAGTCCAGAAGGGCAGAGCGGCTACTCTTTCATCTGTGAAACACAGGGCTCACTAGCATCCTCCTGGCTATTAATAGACACACACACACAAAGTATGGACACTTAAACACCTCAATATGCATAGCCAAGAGAAAAATGCTTCTGTATGCACAGAATAGAATCTTTGGGACATCATAAAATGTTGACCGGTGATGAAGGATCTTTCTGGTCTCTATAATAACCCTCCTCTGTTATGTTGTTGAGCTTTGACGATATCTGCGACTGCGTCACTCATGGATTCTGCTGTGTGCTTTGAGTCATTGTGAGCTGTGGATGTGATGGGGACCAAAATAACACTTCGCCCACTCCTCAGATGATGCAGAATACGCAGTATGAAAAGCCTGAGCATGAGGGAATAGATGCAACACAGCCCGCAAGACATCTTGGGCCAGATACAAGCAAACCTACACACCAGAACAAGTTCATTTTAGCTTATAAACATTCATTTATTACACCACTTCAAATATGATTTAACATTTAAACAATGTGAAATACCACTGTGTTGGTTAGATTGAATTCTACCTTGGTCATGCTTGCAGCTCAATACGCTACTAAAAGGAACCAATATCCAGTCAGTTAGCTAAATCAATAAACCAATCAAATACATCAACACTGACTGCTGTGTCATCAATCATTTTTTTGTGACTAAACAAATTAATACTGCTCCAATGGGATTCAGTAACGTAATGAAAATAGGAAATGCCATAATTTTCCATCCCAGAGGGAAACATTTAAGTGAAAGTGTGAAAATGTATATTGTTTTGTCTTTTAGCCACCTGACTTGGGGCACTCTTCTGATTTGTTTGTTATGTTGATTATATATATACACATTATATGGATATATATATATTTTTTTTTAATCGACAGTGAGAAGCTAACTTTCTGGCCATATTGATGATGAAAATGCCAGGCGATAACGTCAGATACAACACTGACCTCTGTTGGTGACTCTGCGCTAGAGCTGAAATCTATTCTAATACTTTAAATAACAACTAGGTGGTGTAACAGCAAACTCATCATCCTGCGTAAAAGGACTAATCTGAGTTCACCAGAGCAGAGTAAGGGGACTGTAGATGAACAGAAGGTAAAAGTTAGACTGCTGAACGTGCCAATAATCACAGGAATGTCATGGGAAGCGGAGAGGGGCTGGTAATTAGGTGAGGGGACAGAGATGGAGTTAGATACACCAGACACACAGCTGTGGCGGTATCTTAGCCAGTGTGTGTGACAGTGTGTCAGCGCTGGCCTCTGACCCTGGCCTAAGGGACACAGAGATAATGACTGCATCTCCTGATGTTAACGGGAGAACATGTAAAGGGACGTGAATGAACAGTGCAAACCCTAACAAGTGTGGCGGGTGGAAATTGTAGGCTGTGGAACGTAGTGAAGTCAGTGTGGGGCTGACGGCTGCGAGACTCCCCCTTTATTCCAGGTGACAGTTCAATAAGCCAGGATCAGCACCAGTGGAGACGCAGGCTGAATAAATCCTCTAGACTCCAAAGCAGAGCAGAACACTGCCTTCAAGGCTAGAAACTACTGGGGATGGAGCTCTCCGGCAAATCCATCAAGGGGGAGAGTGCATTGATCAATTTATTTTCCTAATTTCAGAGTGGATCAAACATGCAAACAGCAACCACAATGTTTGTATGCAAATCGAACAAAATCACGAGGACGAATGTTTTCCTACAGGAATGTAAAGTTACACTAACAATGACAGTCAAAGTTACAAATCGATTCAGAATACCAAATGCACTCCAGACATTGGGATTCACTTGCCCTCTCCCTCTCTCCTACATACTGTAGATAAGCTGGTCTACATCACTATCTAGTGAGTCTGACTTCATCCTCTTCTCCAGTCTCTCTCTGGGTCAAAGAGGGATTTTCTGATGCCTATCTGTCTCTGTCCAATACCCAGAGTGCTTGGCACCTGTTCAGTATGACCTCTAATAACAGTCTAGGAAAATAGATGGGTATCAGACTAAAGCAACAAGACACACAGATACCCCTAGTCTGGCACAAGATTACGATATGTTTTTGTTCAGGAACCAGCTGTGGAACACACAGTGCCATGAGGACCATCTCTCCTGGTTGTTAAAAACATTATGTAATCGCATATCACTATTAAGAAATGATAACACAATAATAAAAGCTGGGTGACTGTTCCATTTTTAAACATCCATATTTGATATCTATTGCTGCAAACGAATTGCCCTTTAGGACAAAGGATATGTACTCCAGTCTAGTCTGTATGAGACATGTTCGCCTCCCTGTGGAAAAACAAATGTGTTTCTACACAGACAGTAAACACAAACAACTAAGTGAAGGTGGAGAACAAGGCTCCTCAGAGCTTAAAACAAGATTTGGTCCCATAGAATCAGAAAACAAGGAATGTTAGCCCCAACACTGAATAAAAGGCTTTGAAGGTCCCAGAATGAAAAGCACCTACTCAAAATGCAAGTCATCACAATGCCGAGTCAAAACAAAAAAAGCCTGTTTTGGCTTGTGACTTCTGGGCTCTCTGATTATGTGGGTTTTCTGTCACTGGCACACTGGTCACTCCACAGCGTCAAAGTCAGGGTAAAGAGACGACTTCTGTTGTCTGTCCGGGCCAAGACTTTAAACAACAGCACTTCAATTTTGCTTTATGGCTGTTTAGAGAACTTGATGCACAAGTAGATGGGCTGTAGGAATGTGAAGCCTTATACACTACCACAATTATAGTATAGTTAAAATTTGCACAGCATACACTAATGACTTCAAATATTTAATTTAGGTTACGGAGTAAACGTTATTTATAATAAGGGTTACATGGATGGTCAGCAAAATGTATTGTACCTAAACCCTCCCTGAATGCTTGAAAAAAACAAAAAAACAAGTGACCCTCCTTTATACCCTAAATAATAATTAAAACAAAGTGGATAGCAGAAAACATGTCTACCATTTACCCTCACTTCTTGGACAGACCTGAGCCATAGATATGCGTTTTTTTTAAACTGTTCTTCATCCTGTAAGCGTTACATGGCAACACAGGAATTTTGATAGCGCACAGGGCTGCGGGCCAGAAGGTTGTGGGTTTGCAGACCACTGTGGACAAGAATAGGAGTGGAAAGATAACTTTTATAGTAAAACTATTGTATGAATCTATCATCGTATTTGCAGTTTCGTGTTCGCCACGAAACTGTCCCTGTTGGCAAATAATTCAATTGAGACGTCATTAGGAGTCTGATGATGGTACCAATGCAGAAACATTAAGCTTTAATTTCTGGCTACTCTTCTTCCGTGGCTTAACCCAACGAGAGGTCACAAGTTTTTCCCTAAAAGCTGTCTGGGTTTTAGGGCTGTCCCCAATTGGTACAAATTTTAAATAATGTCTTCATCCATTTTTTTATATTTAACTAGGCAAGTCAGTTAAGAACAAAATTATTTTTTACAATGTCATATATAGACACACCCTATGTGTTTTAATGAAATCAACTATATACAGTGCCTTCGGAATGTATTAACACCCCTAGACATTTTCCACATTTTGTTACGTTACAACCTTATTCTAAAATGGACTAAATAAAAAACAGAAATACCATATTTACATAAGTATTCAGACCCTTTGCTATGAGACTTTCAAATTGAGCTCAGGTGCATCCTGTTTCCATTGATCATCCTTGAGATGTTTCTACAACTTGGAGTCCACCTGTGGTAAATTAAATTGATTGACATGATTTGGAAAGGCACACACCTGTCTATATAAAGGTCCCACAGTTGACAGTGCATGTCAGAGTAAAAACCAAGCCATGAGGTCGAAGGAATGGTCCGTAGAACCCCGAGACTGTGTCGAGGCACAGATCTGTGAAGGGTACCAAACTATTTCTGCAGCATTGACTGTCCGCAAGAACACAGTGGCCTGGATCATTCTTAAATGGGACAAGTTTAGAACCACCAAGACTCTTCCTAGAGCTGGCCGCCCGACCAAACTGAGCAATCAGGGGAGAAGGGCTTTGGTCAGGGAGGTGACCAAGAACCCGATGGTCACTCTGACAGAGCTCTAAAGTTATTCTGTGGAGATGGGAGAACCTTCCAGAAGGGCAACCATCTCTGCTGCACTCCACCAATCAGGCCTTTATGGTAGAGTGGCCAGACGGATGCCACTCCTCAGTAAAAAGGCACATAACAGCCTGCTTGGAGTTAGCCAAAAGGCACCTAAAGACTCTCAGACCATATGAAACAAGATTCTCTGGTCTGATGAAACCAAGATTAAATTCCTTGGCCTGATTGCCAAGCGTCACATCTAGAGGAAACCTGGCACTATCCCTATGGTGAAGCATGGTGGTGGCAGCATCATGCTGTGGGGTTGTTTTTCAGTGGCAGGGACTGGGAGACTAGTCGGGATCGAGGCAAAGACGAACGGAGCAAAGTATAAAGAGATCCTTGATGAAAACCTGCCCCAGAGCGCTCAGGACCTCAGACTGGGGCAAAGGTTCACCCTCCAACAGGACAACGACCCTAAGCAAACAGCATAAACAACGCAGGAGTGGCTTCGGGAGAAGTCTATGAATGTGCTTGAGTGGCCCAGCCAGAGCCCGGACATGAACCCGATCTAACATATCTGGAGAGACCTAAAAATAGCTGTGCAGCAATGCCCCCCTCCAACCTGACAGAGCTTGAGAGAATCTGCAGAGAAGAATGGCAGAAACTCCCCAAATACAGGTGTGCCGAGCTTGTAGCGTCATACCCAAGAATACTCGAAGCTGTAATTGCTGCCAAAGGTGCTTCAACAAAGTACTGAATAAAGGGTCAGAATACTTACAGTGGGGAGAACAAGTATTTGATACACTGCTGATTTTGCATATTTTCCTACTTACAAAGCATGTAGAGGTCTGTAATTTTTATCATAGGTACACTTCAACTGTGAGAGACGGAATCTAAAACAAAAATCCAGAAAATCACATTGTATGATTTTTAAGTAATTAATTAGCATTTTATTGCATGACATAAGTATTTGATACATCAGAAAAGCAGAACTTAATATTTGGTACAGAATCCTTTGTTTGCAATTACAGAGATCATACGTTTCCTGTAGTTCTTGACCAGGTTTGCACACACTGCAGCAGGGATTTTGGCCCACTCCTCCATACAGACCTTCTCCAGATCCTTCAGGTTTGGGGGCTGTCGCTGGGCAATACGGACTTTCAGCTCCCTCCAAAGATTTTCTATTGGGTTCAGGTCTGGAGACTGGCTAGGCCACTCCAGGACCTTGAGATACTTCTTACGGAGCCACTCCTTAGTTGCCCTGGCTGTGTGTTTCGGGTCGTTGTCATGCTGGAAGACCCAGCCACGACCCATCATCAATGCTCTTACTGAGGGAAGGAGGTTGTTGGCTAAGATCTCGCAATACATGGCCCCATCCATCCTCCCCTCAATACGGTGCAGTCGTCCTGTCCCCTTTGCAGAAAAGCATCCCCAAAGAATTATGTTTCCACCTCCATGCTTCACGGTTGGGATGGTGTTCTTGGGGTTGTACTCATCCTTCTTCTTCCTCCAAACACGGCGAGTGGTGTTTAGACCAAAAAGCTCTATTTTTGAATCCTCAGACCACATGACCTTCTCCCATTCCTCCTATGGATCATCCAGATGGTCATTGGCAGATGGTCACGGGCCTGGACATGCGCCTGCTTGAGCAGGGGGACCTTGACTTCCGGCGCCGAAAAGAGATGGCCGCCTCGCTTCGCGTTCCTTGGAAAATATGCAGTATTTTGTTTTTTTATGTGTTATTTCTTACATCGGTACCCCAGGTAATCTTAGGTTTCATTACATACAGTCGGGAGGAACTACTGAATATACGATTAACGTCAACTCATCATCGTTCCTACCAGGAATATGACTTTCCCGAAACGGATCCAGTGTTTTGCCTTCCACCCAATACAATGGATCTGATCCCAGCCGGCGACCCTGTGCGACGCCGTAAAAGGGGCAAACGAGGCGGTCTCGTGGTCAGGCTTCGGAGACGGGCACATCGCGCTCCACTCCCTAGCATACTACTCGCCAATGTCCAGTCTCTTGACAATAAGGTTGATGAAATCCGAGCACGGGTAGCATTCCAGAGAGACATCAGGGATTGCAACGTGCTCTGCTTCACGGAAACATGGCTAACTCAAGAGACGCTAACGGAGTCGGTGCAGCCAGCTGGTTTCTTCATGCATCGCGCCGACAGAAACAAACATCTTTCTGGTAAGAAGAGGGGCGGGGGGGTATGCCTTATGATTAACGAGACGTGGTGTGATCATCATAACAACACACAGGAACTCAAGTCATTCTGTTCACCTGATCTAGAACTCCTCACAATCAAATGTCGACCGCATTATCTACCAAGGGAATTCTCTTCAATCATAATCACAGCCGTATATATTCCCCCCCAAGCAGACACATCGATGGCCCTGAACGAACTTTATCTGACTCTTTGTAAACTGGAAACCACACACCCTGAGGCTGCATTCATCGTAGCTGGGGATTTTAACAAGGCTAATCTAAAAACAAAACTCCCTAAATTCTATCAGCATATCAATTGTGCTACCAGGGCTGGAAAAACCCTAGATCATTGTTATACTAATTTCCGCGACGCATATAAGGCCCTCCCCCGCCCCCCTTTCGGAAAAGCTGACCACGACTCCATTTTGTTGATTCCAGCCTACAAACAGAAACTAAAACAACAAGCTCCCGCGCTCAGGTCTGTTCAACGCTGGTCCGACCAATCTGAATCCACGCTTCAAGACTGCTTCGATCACGCGGATTGGAATATGTTCCGCATTGCGTCCAACAACAATATTGACGAATATGCTGATTCGGTGAGCGAGTTCATTAGGAAGTGCATTGACGATGTCGTACCCACAGCAACGATTAAAACATTCCCAAACCAGAAACCGTGGATTGACGGCAGCATTCGCGTGAAACTGAAAGCGCGAACCACTGCTTTTAACCAGGGCAAGGTGACCGGAAGCATGACCGAATACAAACAGTGTAGCTATTCTCTCCGCAAGGCAATCAAACAGGCTAAGTCCCAGTACAGAGACAAAATCGAGTCGCAATTCAACAGCTCAGACACAAGAGGTATGTGGCAGGGTCTACAGTCAATCACGGATTACAAAAAGAAAACCAGCCCCGTCGCGGACCAGGATGTCTTGCTCCCAGACAGGCTAAACAACTTTTTTGCCCGCTTTGAGGACAATACAGTGCCACAGACACGGCCCCCTACCAAAACCTGCGGGCTCTCCTTCACTGCAGCCGAGGTGAGTAAAACATTTAAACGTGTTAACCCTCGCAAGGCTGCAGGCCCAGACGGCATTCCCAGCCGCGTCCTCAGAGCATGCGCAGACCAGCTGGCTGGTGTGTTTACGGACATATTCAATCAATCCTTATCCCAGTCTGCTGTTCCCACATGCTTCAAGAGGGCCACCATTGTTCCTGTTCCCAAGAAAGCTAAGGTAACTGAGCTAAACGACTACCGCCCCGTAGCACTCACTTCCGTCATCATGAAGTGCTTTGAGAGACTAGTCAAGGACCATATCACCTCCACCCTACCGGACACCCTAGACCCACTCCAATTTGCTTACCGACCCAATAGGTCCACAGACGACGCAATCGCAACCACACTGCACACTGCCCTAACCCATCTGGACAAGAGGAATACCCATGTGAGAATGCTGTTCATCGATTACAGCTCAGCATTTAACACCATAGTACCCTCCAAACTCGTCATCAAGCTCGAGACCCTGGGTCTCGACCCCGCCCTGTGCAACTGGGTCCTGGACTTCCTGACGGGCCGCCCCCAGGTGGTGAGGGTAGGTAACAACATCTCCACCCCGCTGATCCTCAACACTGGGGCCCCACAAGGGTGCGTTCTGAGCCCTCTCCTGTACTCCCTGTTCACCCACGACTGCGTGGCCATGCACGCCTCCAACTCAATCATCAAGTTTGCGGATGACACTACAGTGGTAGGCTTGATTACCAACAACGACGAGACGGCCTACAGGGAGGAGGTGAGGGCCCTCGGAGTGTGGTGTCAGGAAAATAACCTCACACTCAACGTCAACAAAACAAAGGAGATGATTGTGGACTTCAGGAAACAGCAGAGGGAGCACCCCCCTATCCACATCGACGGGTCAGTAGTGGAGAAGGTGGAAAGTTTTAAGTTCCTCGGTGTACACATCACGGACAAACTGAATTGGTCCACCCACACAGACAGCGTTGTGAAGAAGGCGCAGCAGCGCCTCTTCAACCTCAGGAGGCTGAAGAAATTCGGCTTGTCACCAAAAGCACTCACAAACTTCTACAGATGCACAATCGAGAGCATCCTGTCGGGCTGTATCACCGCCTGGTACGGCAACTGCTCCGCCCACAACCGTAAGGCTCTCCAGAGGGTAGTGAGGTCTGCAGAACGCACCACCGGGGGCAAACTACCTGCCCTCCAGGACACCTACACCACCCGATGTCACAGGAAGGCCATAAAGATCATCAAGGACAACAACCACCCAAGCCACTGCCTGTTCACCCCGCTATCATCCAGAAGGCGAGGTCAGTACAGGTGCATCAAAGCAGGGACCGAGAGACTGAAAAACAGCTTCTATCTCAAGGCCATCAGACTGTTAAACAGCCACCACTAACATTTAGCGGCCGCTGCCAACATACTGACTCAACTCCAGCCACTTTAAAAATGGGAATTGATGGAAATTATGTAAAAATGTACCACTAGCCACTTTAAACAATGCCACTTAATATAATGTTTACATACCCTACATTACCCATCTCATATGTATATACTGTACTCTATATCATCTACTGCATCTTGCCATCTTTATGTAATACATGTACCACTAGCCACTTTAAACTATGCCACTTTATGTTTACATACCCTACAGTACTCATCTCATATGTATATACCGTACTCTATACCATCTACTGCATCTTGCCATGCCGTTCTGTACCACCACTCATTCATATATCTTTATGTACATATTCTTTATCCCTTTACACTTGTGTGTGTGTATAAGGTAGTAGTTGTGGAATTGTTAGGTTAGATTACTTGTTGGTTATTACTGCATTGTCGGAACTAGAAGCACAAGCATTTCGCTACACTCGCATTAACATCTGCTAACCATGTGTATGTGACTAATAAAATTTGATTTGATTTGATTTGTGTGCGCTGCAGGATTTTAATCCATGACGGCGTAGTGTGTTACTAATGGTTTTCTTTGAGACTGTGGTCCCAGCTCTCTTCAGGTCATTGACCAGGTCCTGCCGTGTAGTTCTGGGCTGATCCCTCACCTTCCTCATGATCATTGATGCCCCACGAGGTGAGATCTTGCATGGAGCCCCAGACCGAGGGTGATTGACCATCATCTTGAACTTCTTCTATTTTCTTCTATTTTCTAATAATTGCGCCAACAGTTGTTGCCTTCTCACCAAGCTGCTTGCCTATTGTCCTGTAGCCCATCCCAGCCTTGTGCAGGTCTACAATTTTATCCCTGATGTCCTTACACAGCTCTCTGGTCTTGGCCATTGTGGAGAGGTTGGAGTCTGTTTGATTGAGTGTGTGGACAGGTGTCTTTTATACAGGTAACGAGTTCAAACAGGTGCAGTTAATACAGGTAATGAGTGGAGAACAGGAGGGCTTCTTAAAGAAAAACGAACAGGTCTGTGAGAGCCGGAATTCTTACTGGTTGGTAGGTGATCAAATACTTATGTCATGCAATAAAATGCAAATGAATTACTTAAAAATCATACAATGTGATTTTCTGGATTTTTGTTTTAGATTCCGTCTCTCACAGTTGAAGTGTACCTATGATAAAAATTACAGACCTCTACATGCTTTGTAAGTAGGAAAACCTGCAAAATCGGCAGTGTATCAAATACTTGTTCTCCCCACTGTATGTAAATGTGATATTTCTGGTTTTTATTTTTAATAAATTAGCCAACATTTCTAAAAACCTGTTTTTGTTTTGTCATTATGGAGTGTAGATAATAAAAAAATATGTTTTAGAATAAGGCTTAAACCTAACAAAATGTGGAAAAGTCAAGGCACTGTATGCATTGAGCTTGTCTGGTGCTTTAAGTTCACTGTTTGATGAAATAACACTCAAATGACTCAAGAGGGAGCCAGAGATCTTTTTTATTTTTTATTTTACCTGACCCGACTATCATCTTGCTCCTACTGGTTTTCGCAGATTCTGCCTTACTCTCCGGAAGTTGCCGGTAATAGGCTACACGAGGAGTCAGCAAACTTTCATGTGTAATGCCAATTTATCTTACCATTTCTACTGATCTGCGTGCCAGTTATGGTTTTCATATATACATTTGTAGAACGGTTTCATTTCATTATTATAATAAAGTCTTTGTATCTCAAAATCACTGTCACGTGGTTAATCAAAATTCTATCTAAATGAAAATGATACAAACCTAAAAAGTAACTTCTATTGCCATTGCTAACTATGTAAAAATAGCATATAAAGCCAACAAATAAAAACATTGCAGCCTGCAGGTAGAAAATATCCTGATAAAAATAAATATATCACATTGGCTATGCACGGCCTGTCTGCAACGAACTTGAAACACTGTATCACGTTGGGTCTGGCCTGAAGCTTCTTGCAACACTGTATAACATATTTTGGGCCCTCAGATTTACCAGAGCCAGTGAGCTTAGGACAGATACAGCTGTAGGCTATTTGCGCAAGGGATAAGAAGTAATCAGGTAGGCCTATTTTATGACGTTTCCACTGGGTCACAACACAGTCATCAGATTACCATAGCACAAATAAGAATACAAACACATCCGTCATGTAATCATTAGCTTAAATGACGACACCCTTGTAACAGAAAACACACATACACGAATTTCATCTCCCTGAGCAGCGTACAGCATCTGTTGCAGTGGTGTCATAGATAGCAGCATCATTACTACATGGATCTCATCCAGACTCAAGATATAATTTCCCCTCTCCAGGTAGACAAACACAGAAAGACCATAAAGAGCAGTGCTTACAACACAATATTTCAATATGACTGGGGATCAAAGGAGAGCACTGGATAGGAGAGACACTGAACTAATAAAACAGGCTCTTATCTGGGGAGGGGTCTTTCCACAATGACCTCTGTTTGCGTCACATGGGGTGACTTTTAGATGCAGCTAACCCTGGTTCATCTCAACTTTTAACATGCCACTTTATTGGAATTCACGAGCCGTCCGATTGGCCCTCGGTGTCTCAGCGGGCTACCACATGCTTCCCCGTTTCCGTGACCACCATATCTAATGGAAAGTTAAATGTTTTATTTTTTTACAGCCAATCAAAGACAGCCTCTCCCTCTTGAGCCAATAGAGAAGCTTTCAGAGAAGCAACTGATCTTAACCCAGCCTTTGATGCATAGAGAGACAGAGGAGTAAGAGAGCGAGTAGGAGAGATAGAAAGGGAGGGGAAAAAGAGGGAGGATAGGCTCCCAACCCTGTCAGAGGATCTGTAAAGGTCAAACTATGATTAATTTCAGGGTTAAATAGTTCTCTGGGTTTGTATTATTGCTGAGCAAAAACCCTCCGGCGCTGTCAAAACACAGACATTTAAAATTGGATCCTCTTAAACGACAAAGACAAAACATTCAATTTACACAATAAAAGCCGACATCTCCTCATTTGCCTCCTGACCTAAATGAGTGTTACCACGCGGCACAGATGTTGCTGCTTTCCACTTCAAAGGACACAGGGAGTGGAGTGGAGGAGATAGGGATTTGGTCCAATAATTACCAGTAAACCTCTTCAGGGCTTTCACTGGAGGTTGGCATCTATCTCCATGCCAATACTGAGACTACAGAGAAGAGAGGAATCATGGTAAATCCAACAGGCCTATTGTGTGGTGGTGGCCACCAGGGTCATAAAGTCATAAACAGCGCAATGCTTGAAGCACAGCGACGAGCTGCTGGCAAAACGCACAAAATTGCTGTTTGAATGAATGCTTACGAGCCTGCTGGTGCCTACCATCGCTCAGTCAGACTGCTCTATCAAATCATAGACTTAATTATAACATAATAACACACAGAAATACGAGCCTTAGGTCATTAATATGGTAGAATCCGGAAACTATCATCTCGAAAACAAAACATTTATTCTTTCAGTGAAATACGGAACCATTCCGTAATTTATCTAACGGGTGGCATCCATAAGTCTAAATATTCCTGTTACACTGCACAACCTTCAATGTTATGTCATAATTACGTAAAATCCTGGAGGTCCAAACTGTTGCATATACCCTGACTCTGCGTGCAATGAACGCAAGAGAAGTGACACAATTTCACCTGGTAAATATTGCCTGCCAAATCAGTGTCCAAAAATACCGATTTCCGATTGTTATGAAAACTTGAAATCGGCCCTAATTAATCGGCCATTCCGATTAATCGGTCGACCTCTACTCCATATCCCCTCTCCTCTGATTTTACTTCAACTTGGGTTTCAGCTTAGGCCAGTGGTGCATACAAGAGCAGGCTCTTGTTTTCAATGATGAAAGGCTGTTGCGCAGCAACTCACTGCCTTCCTGAAGACAAACAATGTATACGAAATGCTTCAGTCTGGTTTTAGACCCCATCATAGCACTGAGACTGCACTTGTGAAGGTGGTAAATGACCTTTTAATGGCGTCAGACCAAGGCTCTGCATCTGTCCTCGTGCTCCTAGACCTTAGTGCTGCTTTTGATACCATCGATCACCACATTCTTTTGGAGAGATTGGAAACCCAAATTGGTCTACACGGACAAGTTCTGGCCTGGTTTAGATCTTATCTGTCGGAAAGATATCAGTTTGTCTCTGTGAATGGTTTGTAAATTTCGGTGTTCCTCAAGGTTCCGTTTTAGGACCACTATTGTTTTCACTATATATTTTACCTCTTGGGGATGTCATTCGAAAACATAATGTTAACTTTCACTGCTATGCGGATGACACACAGCTGTACATTTCAATGAAACAGGTGAAGCCCCAAAATTGCCCTCGCTAGAAGCCTGTGTTTCAGACATAAGGAAGTGGATGGCCGCAAACTTTATACTTTTAAACTCGGACAAAACGGAGATGCTTGTTCTAGGTCCCAAGAAAAAAAGAGATCTTCTGTTGAATCTGACAATTAATCTTGATGGTTGTACAGTCGTCTCAAATAAAACTGTGAAGGACCTCGGCGTTACTCTGGACCCTGATCTCTCTTTTGACAAACATATCAAGACTGTTTCAAGGACAGAAAATCAGAAACTTTCTGTCCAAAAATGATGCAGAAAAATGTATTCATGCTTTTGTTACTTCTAGGTTAGACTACTCCAATGCTCTACTTTCTGGCTACCCGGATAAAGCACTAAATAAACTTTAGTTAGTGCTAAATGCGGCTGCTAGAATCCTGACTAGAACCCCCAAAAATGATCATATTACTCCAGTGCTAGCCTCCCTACACTGGCTTCCTGTTAAGGCAAGGGCTGATTTCAAGGTTTTACTACTAACCTACAAAGCATTACATGGGCTTGCTCCTACCTATCTTTCCGATTTGGTCCTGCCGTACATACCTACACGTACGCTACGGTCACAAGACGCATGCCTCCTAATTGTCCCTAGAATTTCTATGCAAACTGCTGGAGGCAGGGCTTTCTCCTATAGAGCTCCATTTTTATGGAATGGTCTGCCTACCCATGTGAGAGACGCAGACTCGGTCTCAACCTTTAAGTCTTTATTCAAGACTCATCTCTTCAGTGGGTCATATGATTTGAGTGTAGTCTGGCCCAGGAGTGTGAAGGTGAACGGAAAGGCTCTGGAGCAACGAACCGCCCTTGCTGTCTCTGCCTGGCCGGTTCCCCTCTCTCCACTGGGATTCTCTGCCTCTAACCCTATTAAAGGGGCTGAGTCACTGGCTTACTGGTGCTCTTCCATGCCGTCCCTAGGAGGGGTGCGTCACTTGAGTGGGTTGAGTCACTGACGTGATCGTCCTGTCTGGGTTGGCGCCCCCCCCCTTGGGTTGTGCTGTGGGCTATACTCGGCCTTGTCTCAGGATGGTAAGTTGGTGGTCGAAGATATCCCTCTAGTGGTGTGGGGTCTGTGCTTTGGCAAACTGGGTGGGGTTATATCCTGCCTGTTTGGCCCTGTCCGGGGGTATCATCGGATGGGGCAACAGTGTCTCCTGACCCCTCCTGTCTCAGCCTCCAGTATTTATGCTGCAGTAGTTCATGTGTCGGGGGGATAGGGTCAGACTGTTATATCTGGAGTACTTCTCCTGTCTTATCCGGTGTCCTGTGTGAATTTAAGTATGTCCTCTCTAATTCTCTCTTTCTCTCGGAGGACCTGAGCCCTAGCACCATGCCTCAGGACTACCTGGCATGATGACTCCTTGCTGTCCCCAGTCCACCTGGCCATGCTGCTGCTCGAGTTTCAACTGTTCTGCCTGCGGCTATGGAACCCTGACCTGTTCACCGGACGTGCTACCTGTCCCAGACCAGCTGTTTTCAACTCTCTAGAGACAGCAGGAGCGGTAGAGATACTCTCAATGATCGGCTATGAAAAGCCAACTGACATTTACTCCTGAGGTGCTGACTTGTTGCACCCGCGGCAACTACTGTGATTATTATTATTTGACCATGCTGGTCATTTATGAACATTTGAACATCTTGTTCTGTTATAATCTCCACCTGGCACAGCCAGAAGAGAACTGGCCACCCCTCATAGGGGTTCATGGATTCCTCTCTAGGTTTCTTCCTAGGTTTTGGCCTTTCTAGGGAATTTTTCCTAGCCACCGTGCTTCTACACCTGCATTGCTTGCTGTTTGGGGTTTTAGGCTGGGTTTCTGTACAGCACTTTGAGATATCAGCTGATGTAAGAAGGGCTATATAAATAAATTTGATTTGATTTAATTTTTCCAAACAGTACTGCAAATACCACGACTAGCCTACTGTACCACGTGAATTAAGGTACTGGCAAGAAGAAATTACTGCAAATGGGAACATTTTCCAGGAGTTACAGTAAAATTACTATAACTGCCCTAGTATTAACTACTGGTCAAGTGTTAACATTCAAGCCCCATTATCATTGGCAGTGGTGAGCCAACATGCCTTGGCAGTGCGTTGTGCGAGTTATTGAACACAGCTTTAAAAAACACCGGTGGAGAGTTAAGTGGGTCACACGATCAGGCTGATCAGATATCTGCTCTCACACAGTGCTCATGTTAATAAGCTCTGTAATGAGTCTCATTAGCACAAAGAAAATCAATCAAGCCAACGGCTAGCATTAATAATTCAAAGGAGCGCGTTGTGCAAGTTAAATCCACTCCTGTCTTCCCCTATCCTAACCTACCCTGCCTAGAGCTGCCAACTCTGGTTACACAGCTACACTGGCTCTTTAGTAATGTGCAGCTACTGTTCATCAGAATATATTTTCATTATTGAAATGAACAGATTGAATTGTTCTGAAGCCAGAGGCAAATCAAACTAATCGCCTGAATCAATACAACTAGGCATACAGCAGTCTATTCATCCTGTAGTCTATTCATCCTGTAGTCTATTTAGAAGACTGTAGCTCACAGTAACGCATAACATATTACAGTTTGCATACATTGCTTTTCTGAGAACAAATCATGTTATACTAAAGTGACAAATTCTTATTGGAGTTTTCCTTTAGTCAATCTTTTTCAGAAGCCATACTGAGTGTGATTGGTTGGATTAAAGCTCAACGGTGAAGAATCGGTGAAGAATCTGGTCAGTAGTAGACCTGAGTAATTTAAAATGGATGGCACTTGACTGGGCCTTCAATAGGACCTGAATGGGACCCGCCAACAATAAAACCACTGCGGAAGAGTAGGCATAAAACCCCAGGACACCAGCTTAGCGGAAGCTTCTTTATAGCACGGAAGAAGGAAAGAAGAAAAAAACTGGCACAAACTCTTCCTGAAATCTCAAGCTCCTGAACATTTAGAAAAGCATCAATATTTTTGAGAATTCTGGAGATACACACGTTAAAGTGTAGGGAATTACTTAGCCCAGTCCCTTTTACTGTTAGTTATTCATTTCTGAGAGTTCAACCCAGTTCTTTAAATGGCCTGGCTTTCCCAACCTCCTTGGCTTTCCTCCAGACTCACACAGTGGAGGTCATCAAAGAGGGTTCTGTTGTGCAACTATGTCTGACATCAGCAACAGTGGCTGTTTAAGGGCTGTTATAGAGAACCAGATTTTTTATTTTTTTAATTTTAAATAGCCCAGTCCCAAACCACATACACATCATCATCAATAATTTCCCAGGGAGACAATTCAAGGTCTGATTTTGGTAGTCTTGCAAGTCACTGTGTTGACTTAGTAGTTTTGTCACTCTTAGTTAATAAACAGCAGGGTTATATAGTAGCCTAGCTACAATACTGTCTATCCTATGTACGCACCTGCCTTCTCCGATTACCTAATCTCCAACACTGAGGTCAGCTAAAGTCCACATTCAAAATAAAACACCCATATCTATATCAATCGGCATGAAAACATGCTTTGCTGAGAACCAGAGAGGAAGAGACTGGTTGGAGTGTTTTCTTTTAGGAAGGTACAAAGGAGTTCAGTGATGTTCGTAGCCATAAAGTTCCCTCGTACTGTTCTAGCTTCTGCACACAAAGCAGAGTTTTCAAGGCCGTCTGTAAGAAATGTCTGCCGTTGGGTTGGTTTGTCGGGAAAAGGTTTACTTTTATTGTGGCACTGCAAACACAGGCAATTAAAGGCACATTCCAGAGGTTGGCTGTTGCCCTGTAATAGTTTACAGAACGGAGGCCTGATGAGCCTCTGCCTAGACTGGCAGCCCCTCCTCTCTCATTGTAGACCCTCTTTTACAGACAGACCAGGCTTGGCCTTCATTAAGGCTGCTTACATTGCTGATAGAGAGGACGTGTCACATAGAGGGATGTCTACTTTTTCTTGGAAAAAATTAAACCACCATGTAGAGGTAAAAGTTATTGCTTTCAATAATCGATGAGTGCCCCGATTTAACAGTGAATAGAGCTTTTGCTTGTCACACCCACACACAGCTCAACTATTTTAAACAATTCTGGAAAATGAATGTTGTCTTAATATTTAGCTTCATAGTGAATCATACCTAAACACAATACAGTTTATAAGTGCGGCATATGAAAGTCTACCCAACGCTCATTCCTTTCACTCTAACACAAATACAAGCGGAGAGTGTGTGTAGAATGACTGCTTAAAATATCCCATACTGCATGAATGGCTTTCTTAAAGTCAACTTATGTTAGGGCACACAGATCATGAACAATGCCTTGCTGACTCTGATATGCATGGCTGAGTCCATTAAAAACCTTAACACATGAGGGCTTCAGTAACTCACAGGTGTCCTCCAGACCAGTGCTCTAGCAGAGAAGGAAGTGTCCAATGCCTCAAACTGGAATAGAGATATGGTCTATACTATTCAAGAGCAGTATGTATTCAGAGTTTCCTCAGGATGTTTTCTCAAACAAGGAGCAAGCACTATTCCACCTTACCAACTACCACCACTGAATCTTTTAACTGATACTGACTGAAGTTTTTGGCAGGGAGGGAGTAGAGAGATGCCCTGCAAAAGTAAGTGTATAAATAGAGAAGGAGAGAGAGAGGGTCCCTACCTCCATTGTTGCAGAGTGAAGCCCGGTCACTGGTCTCCACACACGTTACACAGCTGTTCACTCTCTGGGTGTTCAGCTAGTGACCGAGAGAAGAACCAATATATGATACCTCCTTGTATCACGCATCTCTTCATCAAACACATACAGTATGCTGTCTCTCTGTCTCTCACATGACAACAATTCACATTGGGACAGAGTAGGTTTACAGATTATCCCGAAAGGCATCGGAAAATTGAGACATTACAATGACATAAATCCAGGTGCATTAGGCCTACTCCCTTTGAGTATATGACCTGGGCCACATTCCCCCAAAATATCACTGAATCAGAGAAAATATGTTGAAAAAAATATAGTTTCTGTGCCTCTGTCTAACAGTTCATAAAACCAGAAGTCTCTAGGAAAGGTTTGACAAAGTATGCGTATTGGCGTAGAATACAAAACCAGCTATTCATCAGCGGGCCAATTAATGTGACTTAATTCGTCTTTGATTTGTACTGGTGGATGCGTTATCTTTCCTGAGCAGATGTAACTTCCCCAGGGAAACGGTGCAAAGAGGAATGCACTACTTTGCCGATTGAGAAACAAAGTCCACAGACTGCATTTACACAGCACAGTGTTTGTGGAAACTGGTAACCACACTGATGCTGTTGTCATGCAACCATCGTTTTACTACATTTCTGCCCAAACGTGGGATCCTATGAAAAACGACAACTTGCATCACTCACCGTTCTACTGGATACTCTCTTCTTGGAGCTGCGAGGGAACATGCCAGTCTTGTTCCAGGACAGTGGGATGAGAACTGAGACCAATAAAGCAAAAGGTACACTTGAAGAGTGTCCGCACACGTTCGTAAACAAATCCTGGCGCTCGACTTTCCTCAAACAAACAGAGAGCCCTGCCCTCGCGTTTCATTCATAAATGAAGAAGCGCGGTTTCCGGATACTCCAGCTCTACCTTATTGCCTCCAATAGAAGCAGCAAATTCCGCAGACTATATTAATCTTGACAGCTAAATATTGCAAGTAACACTTTACACTGTCATTATTAATTACATTTCTAAAATTAAAGTGTTATCCATACTCACTACGTTCATTAGGCTACATAGAAACAAGTGAATTGTCAGAGAGTATTTTTCTATCATATAGGCCTACTGTATGAAATAAGCTAAACAGTAGGTCAAAGTTGGAAAACTTTGTCATTGCCTTTGAATCCTTCATGAGTTTTCCTATGCTAATGTTTTACCATCAGACTGTAACCAAGCCAACCCAAGAAACTCCCCTTCTCAAACACAGAACTGAGGACTCACTTTACTGTATTCTCTCCAAGTCACATTTGGCCAGAAATTATACATTTTACCCCCATTTGTTTGATGAAGTGTCCAACTTTTTCCTCCCACTCTGGAATTTCCCATTTCAATTTCCTGTGAGGTATTGCAGGCAGAGTTGGCTCTCCAACAAGTGCTTGCCATTTACCACCAGAGAAAAGCTTTGCCGCATTACCAAGACAGGCAGACAGACTCAATGCACTCAAGAGAGCTTTGAGTCCCAAGGCCTTTCCTCTCAAAGGAGAATTCTTCACAGAGAGCAGAGCCATGTTAAGAATATCACTGCAATAATCTCCATGCTCAGGGCTCTATTCACTTTACTGGGCAATCGTATATTTATTTCTCTTACAATTCATTCAAAGGATGGTATTACTGCCTAATATATTATACAACTCCTTGAATTCCCTCTTGGCTTTTCTCTATCTTCAACATGCTCATGTACCACTCAATTCACTACAGTTCTATGTGCTTAGCTTGCTTCACTTCCCACAATGTTCAGACATCTGTTTTCAACACTTTTGAATCTGGAACAAGGTTGCACTACTATGAAGAAGCAGCACTGAGGCACAGATGATAAAATAAAGATAGTCAGCGCTGTCTACTGTTTCTAGGTGAGAGCTTTGACCTTCAGACTTCCTCACTCCTGTGGACTAAAACATCCACAATGTTCCACATCAGCATCAGCAGGCTCTATACAGACATAGAGAGATAGAAAGAGAGAGAGGGGTGGGGGGGTGAGAGATTGAGTGAGAGAGAGTCCTGCAGAGGAATAACTTAACCCCTGTCTAACACATACACACGAAGGTCCACATTGTTTGTGTATGTACAGCAAGCTAGAGGCTAATGAAACCTCGTGTTAGTTCAAAGCTGTGTGTAATTACCCAGGGGAGTGGTGATGGTGGTGGGGGCTGTTCTACAAGGTGTTTTATCTGACGCTGGGTTTACGATAATCCTGATGTTATCTAATAACAGGATTGAGGATCATCATGGCCGAGGTGTCTAATAGTAGCCACCTGTATATTCTTCAAAAAGACACATGGACAAGTATTATACCAATGGTTACAAATTATTAGGGCTATGTTCCAAATCAAAGGAAAATCATATTTTTTCCCCCATACTTATTTTTCCCAGGCCATGCCATGAATTTATACCTCACAATTTTCAGTGTTCAGAAATAAAATGTCTTTAGGATAAAGGGCACATGTGTTGGGAATGTACAGTAGAGCCCCAGGACCTATAAGGACTGAGGTCACTGCTTTAATCTGGGTGGGAAGATCTGGGAATATGTCTGATTTGAGCACACACAGGCACAGACACGCAAGCACGGGTACAGATACAGACACAGACAACCACGACCCCCCCCCCCCCCCACACACACCTGATTCTACACGATGGTTAGATATAAACTGTAGTTCAAAATAAAAAATACAAAATACAAACATGGAATAGAAATTGATTCTAAATATTCACTCCAGTACAAGGTGATGATATGAAACAGTGTAATCTATACATAATACACACAAAACACATATTCCACATTGACAGGGGACTTCAACCACTCCCAGCATTAAATGTGCTCTAAAAAATATGAACACGCAGTCTGCACAGCTCTACGAGGTTAGATGAAGGAAACAGCTAAACTTGCTCTATTGCATAATTCAGAGGTAACTCTCTCTGCACTGCTGCAGGGGGAAATGTCAAAGCTTTTCAATGGAATACTGCATACTAAGGTGGTTTTAGTAGCAAACCCACAAAGGGGTTTTCTGTCTGTTACCACTTAGTTAGCATGGCACAGGGCTCTGGTTGGTGATACAGGGTGCAGTGATGCTGAACTCGCCCAAAGGGGAGGAGGCAACAGTTCAGGTGGGACACTGCGGCTGCTCTAACCCTAGGCTAAACACTTTACCTGGATAACTATATCAACCCACTTATTTAGCCGTCTGTTCCAGATTGAGTATTGCCAGAGGATATGAGTGAGCATGTGAAGAGCGGTGTCACGACTTCCGCCGAAGTTGGCTCCCCTGCCTGTTCGGGCGGTGCTCGGCGGTCGTCGTCACCGTCCTACTAGCCGCCACCGATCCCTTTTTCGTTTGTCTGTTTGTTTTGTCTTATTAGTTTCACCTGTGTTTCTGTTGTTTTCGTAAATGAGCTTCCCTATATTTAGTAGGTAGACCCGCCATTGTTTTGTGCGGGATTGTCTTTATGTTACATGTGTGTGTTTTAGGTAGAGGTGTATTATTTTTTCTATTTACTTGGTACCCTGTGTTTTTGGGTTATCAAGTTGTTCTCTGCGCCCTGGATGTTTGGGCTTATAATTTTTTGTGCATTAGTAAAAGGAATATTTTTTCCAAGTGGATCTCTCTCTGCGTCTGATTCCTTCACCCACCTAGTCCCGCGTGACAAGCGGTTGTGTATGAATTGCTGATAAGGTTAGATTGAGCTCAAGTCATAACATACAAGCACCTCATATAAGTACCCATGAAAACAGATTCCATGTGATAAGAATACAAATAAAAAAGTAGATAAGTGTCCACTGAGAGATTGGAACTCATCAGCATATTAGAAAGTGATTGGAGAAACAAGTTCACCTATTTTAAAAATTACCCAGTTTACCTTGTAGGTGTCAGAGTAGTTGTTCGATCGAAGTTGGAGCTGTGAATGACAGTGTGATCCTAGCACCTGGGCTCCGTAGACTTACAGGTGTTTGCTGGGTCTTGTTAAAACAGAACATGCCTACGTGAGGAGGGATCCATGGAGATGGTAAACAGTAACCATACCAGGTGAGTTGAAGGGTCCGCACGCACGCACGCACGCACGCACGCACGCACGCACGCACGCACGCACGCACGCACGCACGCACGCACGCACGCACGCACGCACACACACACACACACACACACACACACACACACACACACACACACACACACACACACACACACACACACACACACACACACACACACACACACACACACACACACACACACACATTCTACTGGCAGAGGTGTCATTCTAAGTAACATAGCTACACATGCTTTTAAAACGATCAATAAAATGCTCATAACCATTACAGGTAAAGTAATCTATTTTTCTGGCATCATGTTAGTGCTGAACCAATGACCATAACATATTGCAGAGGACCTACCTCCTACATTGGAAAACATGACATTGAATGGGCTGTTTAATTTAACCTGAGGTCTGGGGGAATGTTCATACATCTGGTCAATGTGGGCTGCTACAGTATATTGGATGTTATCTCTCTGAGGAGAGATCACTCTGCCAAAGACCAGTGGTTTTGTTTAGATAATGACATGGTCAGGGAACCATCCTTGTATGTTAGACCCACAACATACCTACAGAAGTGGTACATCACAAACTGTCTGGACACTAAAACAACTGGTTTCAGACCAACCTTATTACATTGAGTGCAATGTCTACTGTAGGCTACTGTCGTGTCTTTGGCATCATTAAAAGTGAAGACTGTTATTTTATCAAATCAATTCTCTGTAATTATATTTCTGTGATTAAACTAATCATGTGAATGTAATTAACTAGGAAGTCGGGGCACCAAGGAAAATCTTCAGATTACAAAGTTATAATTTTCCTAATATAACTCTTCAGATATTTTAATATCTGATCAATTAGTCTTCTAATTAATGAATTATTGTTTATCTCACGTTAGTCTCATTCCAAACGTCGTAAATTGTTGGTTATCTGCACGAACCCAGCCTTTACTATGAATCATCCATACACCAATTGGCTTAATCATTTATTTACTAACTAACTAAATAGAATGCATAAAATAGAATGCATCACAGAAATGCATAAACAAACAAACAGTAGATATGGTTACAAGGAAATGATAGAGGAGGTTCCCTAGTGGGCTAAGCCGATATGACGGCTTGGTGGACAAAGGGAAGTGGGTGTGGACTGACAACATGCGGGAAAGACAAAAGGAATCACTATACAGTTGATAATTATATTAATTGAAATGCTAATCCTTTGCACATGAACGCTCACTCATTCAGGAATAATTGCAATCAATATATATTTACGCCCAGTGTGTCGTCGTGATTTCTGTTGGAACTCGGTCCTTCTGCGGAGAGTCAGTTCATCAGCATCTCTCTCAGCGTCGCTTCCCTGAAGATCAAAGTCTTCGTGGTTAGAATGGATACTTCAGAGTACCATTCAGAAATGTTCTCATAGAATAGATGTTTCGGCGGTTGTCTGTATTCGCATCCCAGGTTGACATAATTTCTAGCTACAGACTAGTAATTAGTATCTAAGATTAGCTCTTATTCTGTTGGGATTGATAGTCTCAGAGTTTAACCATTTCCACCCGTGTAGCCAATACTCCACGTGGTATCGTTAGGAATTCAACAACCATTGCACCCTTAGCTTACGCTTTCCTCAGGAGGGTTTTTTATTCGTAACACTAGGAAAGGGCGGTTCATGATGCCAGATCATGTCTGTGCTCACGGGGGCGGGCCAATGACTTAGTTAAACTTTAAAGGGAATACAATTCTCTCACATTAAAGGTTTAACATCACATTACATCATTTCACAAATAGTTTCATCTTTACTCATTCATTTTATACAAGAATTAGATGCAAACCTCATGATTTAGAAATGTACACATTCAGAGATATAGTTATGTGTGTTTCCTGTCCTCTCTGAGGTCACCAAATGAAACACACTCATCATACCCGTCCCAAGCTAGGGGGCAGTATTTGGATGTTTGGATAAATAACGTTCCCAAAGTAAACTGCCTATTTCTCAGGCCCAGATGCTAGAATATGCATATAATTGGCAGATTAGGATAGAATACAATCTAAAGTTTCCAAACCTGTCAAAATATTGTCTGTGAGTATAACAGAACTGATATTGCAGGCGAAAATCTGAGGAAAATCCAACCAGGAAGTGCTGTTTTTCTGAAACTACTCTGTTCCATTGCCTGCCTATCCTCCATTTAAAGGGATATCAACCATATTCCTTTCCCTATGGCTTCCACAGGGTGTGAACAGTCTTTAGACATAGTTTCAAGCTTTTACTCTGAAAAATGAGCGAGAATGATCACATCGCGTCAGTGGACTGCAAGATGTCCTTAGATTTGTTCATGCGCCACTGGTAGCTCAACATTTTCTTTCTCTCTTGTATTGAAAAGTTTACCGTCCGGTTGAAATATTATTGATTATTTATGTTATAAACAACCCGAGGATTGATTATAAAAAACGTTTGACATGTTTCTACGAACTTTACGGATACTATTTGGAATTTTCATCTGCCCGTCGTGACCTGCACGAGCCTGTGGATTACTCAACAAAACGCGCCAACCAAATGGAAGTTTTTGGATATATGTAACGGATGTGAAATGGCTAGCTAGTTAGCGGGTATGCGCTACTAGCATTTCAATCAGTTACGTCACTTGCTCTGAGACTTAAGTAGGGTTTCCCCTTGCTCTGCAAAGGCCGTGGCCTTTGTGGAGCGATGGGTAACGATGCTTCGTGGGCGACCGTTGTTGATGTGTGCAGAGGGTCCCTGGTTCGCGCCCGTGTCGGGGCGAGGGGACGCCATAAAGTTATACTGTTACATATACAAAGAATCTTTATTGAACAAAACAAACATTTATTGTGTAACTGGGAGTCTCGTGAGTGCAAACATCCAAAGATCATCAAAGGTAAGCGATAAATGTTATTGCTTTTCTGACTTTCGTGACCAAGCTACTTTGCTGCTAGCTGATTGTAATGTTTTGTCTACTGATCGATGTCCTCACACAAACGCTTGGTTTGCTTTCGCTGTAAAGTTTTTTTTTCTAAATCTAACACGCCAGGTGGATTAACAACAAGCTAAGCTGTGTTTTGGTATATTGCACTTGTGATTTCATGAAAATTTTATATTTTTTGTAATTTCATTTAAATTTGGCGCGCTGCAATTCAGCGGATGTTGACGAAAATGATCCCGCTAAAGGGATCGGTGCGCCAAGAGGTTTTAAGTGTCCACGGACCATTCCCACAAGTGGACATTTTGTTTCAAATTCCCATTTTGGGGATTTAGGAGTTTGCCATGTGAAATCCTTCGTTCTCTCTGTGTCTCTCTGCATGGCCAGGGGGAGAGAGTCTCCGCCAGGAATTCATGGCCTGAGATAAGAGAACCTGGGTATAGGAGAGAGTGTGAGAGAGAGAGAGAGAGAGAGAGAGAGAGGGGGGGATGCCACGATCTACACCCAGAAAGGGCCACGTCATGACACTACCTACCAAGAATAATTTCCCTGTGAGCATGAAATCTGTCATGTCATTTCCAGGAACAGCTCTGTTGAAACACAAGGTATTCTGGCATGGCCCTGTCAGATCCTTCTGCTTGGTAGAATGATGACTTTCTCTCTCCCTCTTTCTCTCCTCACTTCTATGCTACTGTAGAAACTCTCTTGCTTTTAATACAGTCCCCTGGATCTGTTGACAACTAACAGCTAAAAGAATCCGCAAGCTCCCTACAATACACCTGAGATTTGGTGTATTGTAGGCTTGAACAAACTAGCTGGAGCCTCAGCACACAACTTATTTGAATGCATTTTCATGGCGCCCCATGGTCATAGCATTGCCTTTGTATTCCCAAGTCCCTTTCATGTATGGTTACTAAGCTACAGTATGACAGACAGTCAACAGCACATGGTCACAGTACTGCATATCTTAGAAAAACCTACCAACCAGTAATTACACCTGGAGGACCAGGTGAGTGTCTAGAGAAGACCCCCATAGACAAACAAAGATGGGGGGAGGGTTCACTGAAACATATGCACAGCGTAAATCTGTTCTTTATGGTATGGCGGGGAAAGTGCAATAATGTTAAAGTGACCATCATGAAAGCAATGACCACTTTATGGCAGAGGCATGTCTTCTCTCTTGTCTATTCATAGCAAGATCATAGCTATTATTACTTATATTATTATGTGTTATTACGTTTCTATTATTTCTCTATTTTCTTTCTCTTTGCATTGTTAGGAAGGATCATGAGTAAACATTTCACCGTTGGTCTATACCTATTGTTTACTAAGCATGTGACAAATAACGTATGATTTGATATTAGACTTCATAGTGTGATACATCAAGGTTTGTGTATGAAAATTATGTATTAGCATAAGATGTGCTCATAGACAAGGATGGGCTGTGTCAGTCACTTTATTTCCTCTGATTCTATTATCTCATCTCATACATAATTCAGACATTTCATATCGCAGCATTAAAACTATTTCACATATTATGCAGACATGACACACATATAAATATAAACATTTGCTGGGTGAAATGGTTTGCCTGGACCATCTAATAAAGAGGTATGTTTTCTTTAGGGCATATAACTGTATTACAATAATTTATAAGCCAATGTACATTCAAAGGAATAATACAAACTATCACAACTTAAGCAAATTAAACAAACACATGTATATAATTTATTATTATAATACTTTTAAATTAATTTAAAACTACAAAAAATGTAAACAATGTGGCAAATGTGGAATAAGATATATAAATTGTTACATAAATATACTGCATATTGTTAACATAATCAGTTCATTTTAAAAACCTGAAAATACATGTGGAATCTGGATCGTCAAATATTAACAGTCAGACTATAGAATCAATCTCTTCTGACTGGAAGATTTGGACAATAAAACATTTAACATTAACATTGAACATTTTCATTTCATTAAATATAAACGAATACGATTTTTTTTTAACTCATTTTGAATGGCTATCAGATACAACGGTGTGGAATTCCTATTTAGCTGAAGGTTAGATGGAAACATGACGAAGTATAGGTGCACCGTCATGAAAATATCCTGCTGATATTCTCAAGGTATCATTTATAAAAAGGCTAATATGGCAAGTATGGCTTTGTCCTCAAAATATGTCCCCCAATTATTATTGTTTTTCTTATTTTTGTCATTCATTTTCTATAAAAGTCTATCAAAAATCTCATGGAAGGCATAGGTCGCATGAGATAAAGCAAACACCTTCAAACAGAAGGTAACGTGATTGTGAAAACACCCATATGAACACTGGAATGACAACATATCCATAACATCATATGGTAATAGAGAATTATGGAAATAAATCTGGATAGACTGTTGAAAGGAAATAACATAAAGGATGAGAAACAAGTGGAAGTTGTTTGAGTGGAGGTACAGTAGAGTAAGCAGTTCCTACAGGCAGCATTTGGACAACTAAGACGTTTAAGGCATCAACTCTCTCAGTTGAGTCCTCAACTTTAAAAGGACAGCTATATCTTTAACCTACTCTCTCCCATTCTTCTCTGGCCCACCTCAGGGTTGTTCCTCTGTGGTAGTATCACCTGGCTGAGTCTGCGTCCGCAGCAGCTGCCTGTGATAGCCTCGGCAACACCAGATCAGTCTGTCTTGCTATGCTTCACTACACCACATTTGCAAGGGCACCTGACTAATGTACCATCCTACTGCTCACTGCTGGTGACTGCGTGTGCTGCTTTAGACCAGGTAACGGTCATTACAAGAACTAAAGCACAGGTAGGAACATAGCACTTACTACACTGCTCCATAAACACTCAGCCACTGAACTAGCTTGGATAGTGACACCACAGAGCATAGGTAAAACAGGGCTGAAGGATGCAGAGACTGTAATACAGCTAAGAGTGTAAGAGAGAAAGTACATACAGTGTGTACACATTCATACACATACCCAAAACTGACAGTCTTCTTCTGCCTCATTAGACAAAGAAGAGCCAGGCCGTAACACTGCCATAATATGAGAGAAAAAACACTGCCAGAAACACAAAGCAGCTACAGTACACTGGACTGAATATGATGATACATATTTCTAAGGCACATTTTTATGTTCTAGTGCCCTCAATCTCAACTCTGGACCTCGAAGCCAGTTCCACTGCGTTTTTTCATTGGTCACCTCTAATCAGGGACTGATTTAAACCTGGGACACCAGGTGTGTGCAATTAGTTATCAGGTAGAACAGAAAAGCAGCAGGCTCCGGACCTCGTAGGGTCAGAGTTGAATACCCCTGTTCTAGTGTATGGTGAAGGGATGTGGATAGATACACAGTAAATATAGTACACTGTGTTGTTTGTTGGAGAGAAAAAAAAACAATTCTTAAATGATCTTACAATGTAAAAATACATTTTGAGTATATCGTATAATAAATAAGTAATTTACCATGTTATGTACAGTACTTACACCTGTTCTATTGACATATTTACACATTGGAGGGAATAGAGGTCATTTGGAGGATGGAACCCTCGTTACTTTAGCACCACTGAGAGGTTGGATATCTTGGCTTGAAGAGCAGCCGAAGAGAGCTGTGAAGAGAGGGAGGGATGCCAATACAGAGGGATGCCAAAACCACATACACTTAGAAAAAAAGGTGCTATCTAGAACCAAAAAGGGTTCTTAGGCTGTCCCCATAGGATAACCTTTTGAAGAACCTTATTTGTTTCCAGGTAGAACCCTTTTGGTTCCAGGTAGAACCATTTGGGTTCCATGTAGAACCCTTTCCACAGAGGGAGCCCAAAGGGTTATTACCTGGAACCAAAGAAGGGTTTTACCTGTAGCCCAAAAGGGTTCTCCTATGGGGTGAGCCGGTAAAAACCTTTTGGAAACCTTTTTTCTAAGAGTGTACTATGGATACAAACACAATACAGGTGACATGTTTCATGTTTAGGAGGGAAATAGTGGTACATATAATAATAGATTGGAGCGATAAAACACTATATATTTCTAAGAATAGTTAGTAATATGCACACGGTTAAACGGTCAATTTAGGCCACTGTGATGAGCAGGCCAGACCCAGAAGACGGAGTGCATTTCCCACAGTAACCCCGACACATTAATGTTACTCTGCTTCCATCATGTGGACAAACAAGGAACAATGTTTACACTGCTATAATAAACAGGATACAGCATGGTTTAGTAACAGTAACACAAATCATGATGTATCCACTCATCTACCATGCCATCTCTTTTACAACTGGCCATGAGAAGAAAAAAACCCTGTTGAAGGTGGTTTTAGGCTCTGGCCTTTTGTGAGGTTCTCTGTCACAACGTTATAAAGGTATTAAAGCAAACTGTAAAATGGGGCCGCTGAATGAATTACATATACACTACCGGTCCAAAGTTTTAGAACACCTACTCATTCAAGGGTTTTTCTTAATTTTACTATTTTCTACATTGTACAATAATAGTGAAGACATCAAAACTATGAAATAACACATATGGAATCATGTAGTAACTAAAAAATGTTAAACAAATCAAAATATATTTTATATTTGAGATTCTTCAAATAGCCACCCTTTGCCTTGATGACAGCTTTGCACACGCTTGGCATTCTCTCAACCAGCTTCACATGGAATGCTTTTCCAACAGTCTTGAAGGAGTTCCCACATATGCTGAGCACTTGTTGGCTGCTTTTCATTCACTCTGTGGTCCGACTCATCTCAAACCATCTCAATTTGGTTGAGGTTGGGGGATTGTGGAGGCCAGGTCATCTGATGCAACACTCCATCACTCTCCTTCTTGGTAAAATAGCTCTACACAGCCTGGAGGTGTGTTGGGTCATTGTCCTGTTGAAAAACAAATGATAGTCCCACTAAGCTCAAACCAGATGGGATGGCGTATCACAGAGAATGCTGTGGTAGCCATGCTGGTTAAGTGTTCCTTGAATTCTAAATAAATCACAGACAGTGTCACCAGCAAAGCACCCCCACACCATAACATCTCCTCCATGCTTTACGGTGGGAAATACACATGGGAAGATCATCCGTTCACCCGCACCGTGTCTCACAAAGACACGGCGGTTGGAACCAAAAATCTCCAATTTGGACTCCAGACCAAAGGACAAATCTCCACCGGTCTAATGTCCATTGTTCATGTTTCTTGGACCAAGCAAATCTCTTCTTCTTATTGGTGTCCTTTAGTAGTGGTTTCTTTGCAGCAATTCGACCATGAAGTCCTGATTCACACAGTCTCCTCTGAACAGTTGATGTTGAGATGTGTCTGTTACTTGAACTCTGTGAAGCATTTATTTGTGCTGCAATTTCTGAGAAAGGTAAATCTAATGAACTTATCCTCCACAGCAGAGGTAACTCTGGGTCTTCCATTCCTGTGGCGGTCCTCATGAGAGCCAGTTTCATCATAGCGCTTGATGGTTTTTGCGACTGCACTTGAAGAAACTTGAAATGTTCTGTATTGACTGACCTTCATGTCTTAAAGTACTGATGGACTGTTGTTTCTCTTTGCTTATTTGAGCTGTTCTTGCCATAATATGGACTTGGTCTTTTACCAAATAGGGCTATCTTCTGTATAACTGATAACAGAATTTTGTTCTTCAGGTTCATAACCCAATTTAATTATATTACTCAGTCTGCAAACCAGAATTTGTAAGATCCTGGTCGAATGAAACAGACGGAGACCCAGCTAAATAGTCAAAAAGGTTTATTCACGGGAACGTTCTAAAGTCAAGAATACAAAACAATTCATTTTATACCGACTTTTCACGCCCACACATTCACACAACCATACGCACAGACGCACACACATACACACAAACAGACGCACACACACACATACACACAAACAGACGCACACACATACATACACACAAACAAACACACACACATGTCCTGCTACCCAGCCGACAGAGATTAGTGACCTTGTCCTTGAGACGTACTCCCCGTTCTCTCCCAAATCTCTAGACAGGTCGGCACCAAGCTCAGACAGTCTGTGTTTATAATACCATAAAGACATATTGTCTTTATCCTAATTCTGACTAGACTACACATTTATTGATTATGATTTTATACATTCTAATCACTTCCATACAATTATATGTTTCAGGGCGGAATATTCTAATCATTCAATTAACAGATCATTCTCACCTAACAATAACCCCCCCACAAATTAACTTTTAAGAAGGCACACCTGTTAATTGAAATGCATTCAAGGTGACGACCTCATGAAGCTGGTTGAGAGAATGCCAAGGGTGTGCAAAGCTGTCATCAAGGCAAACGGTGGCTATTTGAAGAATCTCAGCTATAAACTGTATTTTGATTTGTTTAACATTTTTTAGTTTCCTACATGATTCCATGTGTTTTTTCATAGTTTTGATGTCTTCACTATTATTCTACAACGTAGAAAATAGTCAAATAAAGAAAAACCCTTGAATGAGTAGATGTTCTAAAACTTTTGACAGGTAGTGTAAATGCACAGTAATCTAACAGCATTTGCATAAGCGATGATGTGGAACACTTTCAGCTTAATACACAGGATAGTAAAATGCAACAGAAATCTATCCCACGGAATGAAAGGAGCGGCATCTCCTCTGTAGTTGGACAACACTTATCGTGAGTGCCCTCCACCGCACTTGACTTAAAACAACCGGTATTCAGTTAACCAGCCTTGAGTGTCCAGAGCTCCACTGGCTTTGAGACAGATTCAGCGTCCTCAGCCTGATCTCCATTACAAAACCAGGAGGGCCCACTTCACCGTGCAGCTGCCCAATAAGGCTCCGGTCTCTCAGGGCACTTAAGGCACCAGAGGATTCTGGGATACAGAGCCCACTTGGGCCAATGCCCAGAACAGAGAACCCTCTGGAGCCAAGAAGAAGGAAGGGAGGGAGGGAAGGATGGATGGATGGATGGATGGATGGATGGATGGATGGATGGATGGATGGATGGATGGAAAGAGAGAGAGAGAGAGAGAGAAGAAAGGAGGGAAGGAGGGAAAGTGGAGAATGATGTTGTCTGAAATCAGGAAAAGCCTGTTGGGTATAACACTGGGGTAAATCTCAGATGAAAACTCGCCATCATAAGTGACCAAACATGAGGCTGTGATGTGCATCATGTTCTTGCCTGGGATTTGTGTATATCAGCAGCTACATAGTTTCCTTCGGAGATCCACTTGGTTTCCTCAGCTAGCTGGAAGCCTGTTGATGAGAGGTTGATGCTGAATCGACCCTGAGGACACAGCGAGGGAGGGAGGGAGGAAGGAAGGAATGAGAGAGGGAGGAAGGAAGAGAACGAGAGAGAGAGATAGAGAGGGCAAGGGAGATATCAGCACTAGGGTTGCAAAATTCCGGGAACTTTAATAAATTCCCTGATTTTCCCGAAATCCCGGTTGGAGGATTCGCGGAATCAGGAGGGAATAAACTGGAAATCCGGATGTCTCCAACCAGGATTTGTCACGCCCTGACCGTAGATTGCTTTGTATGTTTCTATTTTTAGTTTGGTCAGGGTGTGATATGGGTGGGTATTCTATGTTGTAGGTCTAGGTTTTCTATTTCTATGTGTTTGGCCTGGTATGGTTCTCAATCAGAGGCAGCTGTCTATCGTTGTCTCTGATTGAGAGCCATACTTAGGTAGCCTGTTTTCCCATTTTGAGTTGTGGGTGGTTATTTTCTGTTTAGTGTTTTTCGTCACCTTACAGGACTGTTCGTTTGTTGTTTTTGTTGTTTTGTTCAGTGTTCAGTTGTTTTATTAAAATAATGAACACTTACCACGCTGCACCTTGGTCCTCCACTCCTTCTCCCGACGATGTTCGTTACAGGATTACTGGTAAACCAGGGAATTTATTGAAAGTTCCCAGAATTTTACAACCCTTTCAGCGCCTCCCCCATAAGGCCAACAGAAGGGAGCAGTAGAGAGCAGTTCAATTACATGCCACAGCTGCATTTAAATTTCATCAAAGCCCAGATTATATATGCCTGCCAAACCCCAGCGACAAATACCAGACTCTTTACAGCACAAACAGCTATAAACAGAGGTTGTCTCTTGGAACTCTCTTATGGAAGCATAAGTATTTGTCAAGTTAACAGAGCATGGTGAGTAGTGTATTACTACTGTAAATGTGTGCATACGTTTTCTGATTACAAGGTGTGTTGTGTTAATGGAATTAAAAAATATGTTCAATAACTCTTGGGGTCCAATGAAATATTTATTTATTAGCCTATCAAAACCAACATGTTTTGGTGCAATAGTTTTCATTGGGGTATTTTTTGGTAGTTGGAAACACATGGCCTCAGCCACATCTCCTGAAATGATTGAAACAATTACATTTACATGGGTTGGCACCGTGTCTCACTGGGCCATGGCCCCAGCGAACCTGCTCTCACTTGGGGCCAAAGCCAGGCCACTGGTACTTTTCAGCTTGCATTTACATAACACTGGTTAACTGTGAACTTTAACACATTCTTACAAAGCAATTGTTTTGATTATGCAGAGGTTGTTGATTCTGCTCTTCACAAGTCCTCACTGCCAGCCCTAGCTATGGGAACACAATGTCCCTAGTATAACATAAGGCTAAGGTAACACTGGAGTTACAGTCGAAAAGCAGCATCAAGAGGGGAGGGAAAGTGGGGGGAAAGTGGGTGAAATGGTGTCTTTGAAGGATGTTTCTTCCTGTTTTACTGGCTTTCCCTTGTGGTGGGCTGCAGTCTGCGACACTCTGGAGACTCATCATATGTGCCGCACATTGGGAGCTGGCTGGGACTGTGGGAAAGGTGGCATATACACACACATACAGATAGAACCCCTTCTTCATGCACTGGCTGAAGCTCATACACACACACACACACACACACACACACACACACACACACACACACACACACACACACACACACACACACACACACACACACACACACACACACACACACACACACACACACACACACACACACACACACACACACACACACGTGTGTGTACACATAGAAACATACATGCATGGACAGCACACACATACGGTGCCTTCAGAAAGTATTCATACCACTTGCACATTTTGTTGTGTTACAGCCTGAATACAAAATTGATTCAATTGATTTGTTTCCTCACCCATTTACACACAATACCCCATAATGACAAAGTGAAAACATGTTTTTAGTCATTTCTGCTAATGTATTGAAAATGAAATAAAGAAATATCTCAGTTACATAAGTATTCACACCCCTGAGTCAAAACATGTCAGAATCAGCTTTGGCAGCGATTACAGCTGTCAGTCTTTCTGGGTAAGTCTCAAAGAGCTTTGCACACCTGCATTGTACAATATTTGCACATTATAATTAAAAACATTCTTCAAGTTCTGTCTAGTTGGTTGTTGATCATTGCTAGACAGCCATTTTCAAGTCTTGCCATAGATTTTCAAGCCAATTTAAGTCAAAACTGTAACTAGGCCACTC
This sequence comes from Salvelinus alpinus, assembly GCF_045679555.1. Classification (NCBI taxonomy): domain Eukaryota; kingdom Metazoa; phylum Chordata; class Actinopteri; order Salmoniformes; family Salmonidae; genus Salvelinus; species Salvelinus alpinus. The sequence goes on along the minus strand of NC_092087.1, from coordinate 26,377,689 downwards.
AGGAACATTCAATGTTGTCTTGGTAAGCAATTCCAGTATATTTTGCCTTGTGTTTTAGGTTATTGTCCTGCTGAAAGGTGAATTTGTCTCCCAGTGTCGGTTGGAAAGCAGATTCAATTTTTCCTATATGATTTTGCCTGTGCTTAGCTCTATTCCGTTTCTTTTCATCCTAAAAAACTCCCTAGTCCTTGCCGATGACAAGCATACCCATAACATGATGCAGCCACCATCATGCTCGAAAATATGAAGAGTGGTACTCAGTGATGTGTTAGATTTGCCACAAACATAACGCTTTGTATTCAGGACATACAGTTCATGTCTTTGCCACATTATTTTAGTGCCTTATTGCAAACAGGATGTATGTTTTGGAATATTTTTATTCCAAAACATGCTTCCTTCTTTTCACTCTGTCATTTTAGATTAGTATTGTGGAGTAACTACAATGTTGTTGATCCATCCTCAGTTTTCTCCTGTAACTGTTTCTCCAGCAACTAAGTTAGGATGGACACCTGTATCTTTTTTACATTTTTATTTAACTAGGCAAGTCAGTTAAGAACACATTCTTATTTACAATGACGGCCTACACCGGCCAAACTCGGACGGCACTGGGCCAATTGTGCGCCGCACTATGGGACTCCCAATCACGGCCGGTTGTGATAGTCTGGATTTGAACCAGGTTGTATGTAGTGACGCCTCTAGCACTGAGATGCAGCGCCACTTGGCAGCCCTCATCTTTGTAGTGACTGGGTGTATTGATACACCATCCAAAGTGTGATTAATAACTTCACCATGCTCAAAGGGATTTCAATGTCTGCCTTTTTTTATTTTAACCATCTGCCAATAGTTGTCCTTCTTTGTGAGGCATTGGAAAACCTCCTTGGTCTTTGTGGTTGAATCTGTATTTGAAATTAACTGGTCGGCTGAGGGACCCCACAGATAATTGTATGTGTGAGGTACAGAGATGAGGTAGTCATTCAAAAATTATGTTGAACATTATTATTGCACACGGACCATGCAACTTATTATGTGACTTGTTAAGCACATTTTTACTCCTGAAATGATTTAGGCTCACCATAGCAAAGGGATTAAATACTTATTGACTCAAGAAATTTCAGCTTTCATTTTTAGTGAATTAGTGTGTAAACCAGTGACACAACATCTAAATGTAATCCATTTTAAATTCAGGCTGTAACAACAACATGTGGAAAACATAAAGTGGTGTGAATACTTTCTGAAGGCCCTGTTTACAGATACCCTCCACAGTCATATACAGGCGCACTCCGCTGTCTCTGATAGACCCCAGATGAGAGGCAGACATTGCACAACATCATGCAGAGAGACATCATGCAGAGTTATTACAGTCTCACACACAGCATCAGTGGTGAGGGGAGAGAGTGGAGAGTGTGTGTGTGTGTCTGTGTGCCAGCCAGCCGCCTCCTCTCCACAGGCGAATAGGATCTGCAGAGACTGGCCCAGGCAGGGAGTGTGTCCAAATCTCCCATCAGACAGACGGGCCCCTCTGTCCTCAGGACATGTGTGTCTGCTCTGCTCGGTCCCCACTCACAGAAAACACTCCTGCTCCCTCTGTTAACAGTATCACCACACTCAGCACCTCACTTACCTCTTGAGCATGAGGCTCTGCTGGAACTTAGCACACATTGAACTCAACAGCACAGTTAGATGGTCAGACACTAGTGTTGTCACGATACGCATCCGACCACAAGGGGCTACAGAGAGTAGTGCGTACGGTCCAGTACATCACTGGGGCCAAGCTCCCTGTCATCCAAGACCTCTATACCAGAGGAAGGCCCTAAAAATTGTCAAAGACTCCAGCCTCCCAAGTCACAGTCTGTTCTCTCTGCTTCCGCACCGCAAGCGATACCGGAGCGCCAAGTCTGGGACCAAAAGGTTCCTGAACAGCTTCTACCCAAAAACCATAAAACTTACTCAACAGTTAATTAAACAACTACCCGGACTTTCTGCTGTTCACCCCTACCTACATGTACTTCAATTATTGTGTTACTATTTTATTTTTATCTATTTATTAATATTCATACTTTTTAACGGCATTTTTGGGAAAGGGCACGTAAGTAAGCATTTAGCAGTCTGCCATTATCTACACAGTCTACACTTGTTGGATTCGGCGCATGTGACAAATAAAAATGTATTTGATTTGATACCAGTATCGCGATACTAGGAAGTAAGGAAGCAAAGGAAACTAAATATAAAGCAGACTCAATTTCTTGAGGAAAACAGTCCTGGAAAAAACAGCTTTATGTTTTCAGTCATAGTCACATTTGTTTATGTTTCAAGCTATAGCACACAATATTTTACAAAAGTAAGTTTTAAGGGACCATGGAGTTAAGTCTGTTTCGTGTTTTCTAATTTGCCAAGGAAAATCTGGTATCATAGTATCGCAATTCTGGTATCGTGACAATACTATCAGACACACTGTCAAAGACACACCTAGTAAACAAGATGAACCTAGATTCATGAGGTCAATAGAAGTCTTAAGTCCTAACCTCAGAACTCACACCCTAGTTCTTACCTGTGAACACCAGGGGGCACTGTAACAGTCTCCAGCTGTGGCGAAGGGAACTCTGTGGCCCTCGCGTGTGAAAGCAAACTGTCAGTCTGTAGCTGAATGACAAGTGAGAAAAACAATGGCAGAACATATTAGTAGACACGACAAATACTTCGTAAAAATGAATCTGGAACATAGCTCAATCTTTTTGACTGGCCAGCATTGCTATGAAAACTCATATACCAGCAAAATAACAACGTGCCTCTTCCAAAATGAGTACACTTTCACATAACCTAAATCGAACCTTGCTTTTAGGGTCACCATAATGGCAATATCAGTATAATTCCATCTACTTAGTGCAATTTAAACTGATCCCCCCCAGGCCCTTTAATTGTGTGCTACTAAATGACCCTAAAAGACATCTTGATCCCATTAACCCCACTCTGCTTGGACTTAATGAAATGTCTCTGTGAGGAGGGGGAGAAGAGGAGGCTCTTATTTCACAGCATGTTGTGGGAGTCAATCATGGTACTCTGACACTACGCTACATTCAAGTTAGCGTAATTAACTATGATGTAGTGTGTGTGTGTGTGTGTGTGTGTGTTGCAATAATTGACTATAATTGGTAGGGTAGTCTACATGGCCTTGCTGCATGTGTTCTGCAAGTGGTTTTGACCTACTCACTGATGATGTGCATCTTGCTGAGGTCTAGTCATACACTTGTGAAGGTGGAGAGGCCAGCAGCGGTGTAGTCTCTACTACACTCACAGTCCTCTCTCATGGCCCTTGTAACAGGACACTGTGTGGGGTCTATCAGTCTAGAAAGGAAAATAGCAAACATACTGTCTCAATCAAGTTCATATAACATTTGACAGTTACATGATGATAAATGAAGTAATCCATAGGTTGCTTTACCTGAAGCCAAATACTTCAGAGTAGTTCTCTCCCTCTCAGGTCGTCAAGGCGATGTACTCCCGTGGCTTGTCAGTCTGCATTCCTGCACAGAAGACCTGAGGAGGAAGAGGAGTTGGGGAAGGACAGGAAGGAGGAAGAAGGGGTGAGGGAACTCGCCCAGAGAGTTAATTTAAAACCTCTTCAGGACGACATGCTATTTCTAAACCTGACCTGGGTTGGCCTGGTTCTCAAATGGACAGCCAGACAGACAGACAGACAGTCTAAAGAAGTTCCCCTCAGTCTCATTCATCTAAAACATGAGAAAATAACTAATGACCAGCCCGCTTGGGTAGCAACTTCAGAATGGAAAAACAAATGTACTTGTTAAAATCAGGGGCTGGAACGGTTCAGGGAACAGAACCGAAAACCGGAAAATAAGGACATTTTTCAAGTAACATTAACGGAACCTGGAACCAAATTGAACAGTTGTTTTAAGAGTTTGGGAACCAATTAATAACGTTATTTTACGTTCCAGGCTCTATCTGCACTGATTTGTGAAGTAATTTAATGAACTAAATGTAAACTATTTATTTCACAGGTTAAAAAAAGGAACAGAAAGGAACGATATAAACCGGTACCTTTATTTTGCTGGTCGGAAACAGTGGAACAAAATGAAAAAAAAATGGTGGTTCTGTTCACCATCGGGCTGGAGATCAGACAGACTCTTGTTGGTAAAGTAGGGATATAGCTTAAAAACACTAAAGTGTATTATGGGTAACGTAGTAAGTTAACTTTCATTTTTGATGCAATTGTGGTGGTGGGGAGATGTAGCCAAACTGTGAGCCCCGCTCTTTTTTCTCCGTTAGCCCACTGTTTTGTTTTGTCATTCAGACTACCTCACATGGTGAACAAGTTTAATAAATGTCAACTACTACAGTGGAATTCCAGACTAACTCGTCATTAGCAGCGGATAAGATCCACAAAGGTGGGAATTACCACCGAGCATCCATAAATTGCTCTGGCCCTGGAGGTAAGTCGTCCCGACTACAGTCTGGAGGCGAGGCAGGAAAGTTAACACCCTGGACGTCACTGTAGCTAGGGGGCAGATGGCCTAAAAGAGAGAACAAAGGACACATTTAGGAGAGGTATAGCTATGTTACAGAGGTGTATTACACACATACTTTATAACAGGAGTTAGGTAAAGAAGAGGCTGAGGATACTGTATGTCTACTGAAAGGCAGGGCTGCTGCAGGCTTCGCTGGCCTCTGGTTTAGTGTCTGAGGGACAACAGTCACTGCCTAGACCCTCAGCAGAAATACACTGCACTGTCCTCTCCATTACTCCATCTCCACAGCTCACTTAACACTGAGGGGGAGAAAAGAGTAGGAGTAAGGGTGCCTGCCACGGGCAATAAGTACTAAAATTAGAAAAAACATAACACTGATAGTTCATAGAGACTGGAAGCCATTCACAGCTCCCAAGATTCCAACCCTCCACTCCTGTGTTGGAGGACAGGGGCCTTGGTTACACGGCATGTAGCTCAACTGCCCTGGGGGGGGGGTCCCAGGGCAGTTGGACGAAGACTGATGCTCATAGGCCTTTTCTGAGCTATCAAATTTGAAAAGACAGATTGTGGATGAGGTTAGGGTTTGTTTTCAGCACCAGCAAAAAGTTGGTTCCAAATGCCAAGGTGGCTCACTGGGTATATTTTATGTTTCATCTGAGAACCCTCACTACATTGAATATGGGTTATGGCAAAACAGGATATAAGAGATGGGAAACATTACTGAGCATGACCAACAATGGTAATACTACAACACTAGGGTTAAACAATTTCAAAACCTACCTTTGACTTCCTGTAAGACTGTAGAGTATGTGAACTTGTTGATTTGTTGTGCTGGATGAAGAGTGAGAATTGATAAATAATATAATGGCAGTGTGCAATCGACATTACAGCAGTGTGTTGAGACATGTTTGTAGTCCAGACTTACTTTTATGATGGAGCTGACAGAAGTCTCAGGCCATCACCCTCGTTCTCTACATCCAGATGTACACTGAGTGTACAAAACATGCTCTTTCCATGACATAGAGTGACCAGGTGAATACAGGTGAAGCTATGATCCCTTATTGATGCCATTTGTTAAATACACTTCAATCTGTAGATGAAAGGGAGGAGACAGATTAAAGAAGAATTTTTAAGCCTTGAGACAAATGAGACATGGATTGTGCATGTGTGCCATTCAGAAGGTGAAAAGACAAAATAATTAAGTGCCTTTGAACGGGGTATGGTAGTAGGTGCCAGGTGCACTGGTTTGAGTGTGTCAAGAACTGCAATGCTGCTGGGGTTTTCCTGCTCAACAGTTTTCCATGTGTATCAATAATGGTCCACCACCCAAAGGACATACAGCAAACTTAACACAACTGTGGGAAGCATTGGAGTCAGCATGGGCCAGCATCCCTGTTGAACACTTTCGACATCTTGTGTCCATACGACTCAAATAGAGGCTGTTCTGAGGGCAAAAGGAGGTGCAACCCAATATTAGTAAGGTGTTCCTAATGTTTGTACATTCAATGTATGTAAGTAGTAACTCAAGTGACTTGCCTAGTTAAATTAAGGTTAAATAAAATAAATAAATAAAAGTGTTGTGATGCTGTTGGACAGTGTTATGTTGGTAATCCAAGTTTAGAGATTTTTTGGAAGGGTTTGAGAGGCCTTGCGTCAGAAACACTTCAGCTCTTACAAATGCACTCCAGCTGGTCTTCATCTACGTTATGCGTCCAACGCTGTCAAACAAATGAAATACCTGGAATTGCTATTGTGAGCTGAGCAGCCATGCTGTGCCTTAATGGAATTTAGCTTGTCATAGCTGGCTGGTGGGTTTGGGCTAATGTAAAACCATTCTAAATGTGTTATTATAACAATTACAACATTACGACAACTATAACATTATAACTTTAACAGCACCAAGTAGCCTATACAACTATATTGGAAAAATGGACAGAGGAACTTGCTCATAGTATGAAATATTAGAACTCCTAGCTATTAGAATGAGTGGCATAGCCTATGTTATGTAAATCTGTGTTATGTTAATCTATGTTATGTTAATCTATGGTGAGAAAAACAAAGAACAGACTGCCACTAAAAACCTTTCCTCAAGCTTTCAGATTAACTGACAAAGGAGGAAGGCAATATAACAGCTGGTTGAGAAACTAGCTTAGCCCACAAAGGCATTAGACCTGAAAGAACAGGGCATATGGTACAAATGTACATGTGTGTAGCTGTCAGAGCACAAGTTGGAGCTACCTTTCCAATACTTTCAGATCTGCATGAAGTGACTATGAGATATAGCAAATCAAATCACATTTTATTTGTCACATGCTTCGTAAACAACAGGTGTAGACTAACAGTGAAATGTTTACTTACGGGTCCTTTTCCAACAATGTAAAGTTAAAGTCTTTATGCATCTTAATGTCATTTAGCAGACGCTCTTATCCAGAGCGACTTACAAATTGGATCTTAATGTGCTCTAATATCATAAGCAAATTTATTTGGGGCTAATTCACAACCTGATTAAGTGGAGACTTAAGTGGAGACTTAATCAGGTGGAGAATTAGCCAAACATACCCTGGTAAAACTGACTATCCTACCAATCCTCGACTTCGGCGATGTCATTTACAATAGCCTCCAACACTACTCAGCAAACTGGATGCAGTCTATCACAGTGCCATCTGTTTTGTCACCAAAGCCCCACCCACTGCGACCTGTATGCTCTCGTCGGCTGGCACTCGCTACATATTCGTCGCCAGACCCACTGGCTCCAGGTCATCTATAAGTCTTTGCTAGGTAAAGCTCCGCCTTATCTCAGCTCACTGGTCACGATAACAACACCCACCCGTAGCACATGCTCCAGCAGGTATATCTCACTAGTCATCCCCAAAGCCAACACCTCCTTTGGCCGCCTTCCCTTCTAGTTCTCTGCTGCCAATGACTGGAACGAATTGCAAAAATCGCTGAAGTTGGAGACTTATATCTCCCTCACTAACTTTAAACATCAGCAATCTGAGCAGCTAACTGATCGCTGCAGCTGTACACAGCCCATCTGTAAATAGCCCATCTAATCTATCTACCTCATCCCTACCTCATCCCCATATTTATTTACTTTTTTGCTCTTTTGCACACCAGTATTTCTACTTGCACATCATCATCTGCACATCTATCACTCCAGTGTTAATTTGATAAATTGTAATTACTTTGCTACTATGACCTATTTATTGCCTTACCTCCTCATGCCATTCGCACACACTGAATACAGACATTTTTTTTCTTCTAATGTGTTATTGACTGTATGTTTGTTTATTCCATGTGTAACTCTGTGTTGTTGTTTGTGTCGCACTGCTTTGCTTTATCTTGGCCAGGTCGCAGTTGTAAATGAGAACTTGTTCTCAACTGGCCTACCTAGTTAATATAAAGGTGAAAGAACAATTTAAAAAAACTAAAAGACTCAAAATGCATTAGCTAGATCACTAACTCTAAAGATAATACCCACTCATAGTATACGTGCATTAATCTAACATTACAGTACATTTAATGTCATTTTATTTTTTCAATTGTAGCCATCTAGTCCGGGGAAAAGTGACTGGGCAACAGGATAGATAATAGACAGTAGCAGCAGCGTATGTGTGAAAGTGTGTGTGTGTGTGTGTTGCGTCAGTATGCATGTGTGCGCAAGTTATGTGTGTGTGGGCATCTGTAGTGTGTGTGTGTGTGTATCTGTGTGTTGGGGTGTCAGTGTAAGTACAGTATGTGTGAGTGTGTGGATAGAGTCAGTGCAAGAGAGTTCAATGCAAAAAAGGGTCAATGCAGGAAGTCTGGGTAGCCATTTTATTAGCTATTTAGCAGTCTTGTTTAGCAGTCTCAGGCTTGGGGGTAGAAGCTGTTCAGGGTCTTGTTGGTTCCAGACTTGGTGCACTGGTACCGCAGTGGCTAAACGGACTAGAGAGGCATGAGGAGTTCCAGCCTCCGGAACTTTCAGTGAGGCAACTTGACCCGCCAAACGTCCAACAGCAGCATGAGGTTAACTGCCATAATTACCTTCAGCTGTTTGCAGCTTGAGGGGTGCCAAGGCGGTATTTTCTCTCTACTAATTAGGCTACACTCTCCTCTAAGTGCAGTGATTTCATGCTGCTTCTTGACCTAGATTTAAGGCTTCCTGAACATAAATTAAAAAAAATACTACTTTAATGCACCCTTTAAAGACAAGAAAGTCTGAAAAAACCCAACCAACATAGACTGATAACAGTGTGTATGATAGCCTGTTGATCTGAACTTTTGGCTACCCAAAGACATTTGTTGATGAGGTCAGTTTGGGTCGAAATTTCATGTTCAATAAACATTTTCTTTAGAGTATGCCTCTCAAGCTCATATTCACTATAAATGATGTCTTCAGCTCTATAGGCCTACTGATATGATTGGAATCCAGTGGTGTGTATTCATGAATGCCAAGGGAAGACAGCCTTCCCCAAAAATTAGACTAATAATAAAAAATTATTATAATAATGTGTCTTTCACCTCTCTGTGTTTCATAATTGTCCTTCAATTCGCAAGTGGCTGAATGTATCCCACTGGAGAAAGCATCAGAGTGAGAAAAACATTGCCCCTCTGTCTCAGTATGTGTGGCCAATCTATCTGATGCTGTCTGGTCAAAAAGAGTATGACATTGTTGCCGCCAGTAGCGTTGAATTCAACAGCAAATGAAGGCAGCGAGCATTTGGCCTCCCTTAATATATATTTTTTATTATAACAGAATAGCCAATCAGCATTGAGCTAAACTTAGTGAGCACAACTGTGAATGTTCTTGGCACACCCAAAATAACTTGTGAAGGGAAGCCAATTTGGATTTGCCTTCACACCAATCACATCACATCAAAAGCAAAACGTCATTGACAGAAAAACTCGGAATTGTTGTATGTCGATATGTCATTGTCCTCCGGTGGCTAGCTAGGGAGCTAAAATCATCCCTTTCCTAAATTAGCCATGGATGGAGATATGGATTTGGACTTGGTGATTATAACGGTGATTCTGATCCAACCATAAATTCATACATTGTGCCTCTGGCCTGAGAGGATGGAAGTTCAATATGTCGCTAGATGTAGTAAGTTAACGTTAACTAGTTAGCTGGCTCATCATTGCCAATGAAAGTAAGTTAGGCTAGTTAGCAAGCCCTTTAGTCAGGTAGCCTAGTTGAGGACAACAAAAACTAAAAGTGCATAGGTAACTGCATGACAGTCAGAGAATTATGGCAACATGACAGAGAAGAGGACGGTATTAGTACAAACACACACACACACACACACACACACACACACACACACACACACACACACACACACACACACACACACACACACACACACACACACACACACACACACACACACACACACACACACACACATCAGTACCATCGACAGCCACCTGATATTTAGCTTATGTGGAATGGACTAAATTGTTTCTTTTTGTTTCTTTTCTTTTCTTTTTTTTTGTATCTTTTAGTTGTCACTGTATTAGACTAAGCATAGGTAATTTGATGATGTTGAAGTTGAAATGGTGCTGGAATGACATTAGTTGAGGCAGCTTCTGTTTTTTGTTGTTGTTGCGACTTGCGGTAAATCTCTGTGGTTCTAAATCAGTAGTTGTTTAGTAGTCCAAAAATGGCAGAAACATTAACTTGCTTGACCATACTGTTTGTTACATGCAATATGCTTTGTGGACTTCACCGGACAGATGTTGCTCTCTGGTTCTCTTTTGTTTTCGTAACGGGTCGCCAAACAACCTATGGGATTTCCTTCCCCTTCACACGATGTGATTGAGATGCTTAATATCAAAGATGTTACAGTCACGCCACACCCTTACTGTACCCACGTGACCTGTCACCATAAAAGGCAGTGTGGAGTGACATACTGTCTTTTCTTCACGTTTGTGTTTGAAATTAAAAGACTGCTATTAAATCCCCTTCGGATAACTTTCTTACGATTCTTTAACGACTCGAGGAGGTGCCGTGAGTAGTTGATTTTATCTAATCTACTCCCCCTCGCTCTTGTTATTGTGCCGGCCCATTCTAGCGAAATGTTATTGCTTTTTGTCAGGCATTTCCATCCCTGAGTCCACCAACACCGATACTGACAGTCCATACTTGACTGTGCCTGCCAGATAGCTTCATATAGGTGTAAGTTTTGAACCTTGATACATATTTTTTTATATATTACATTTTTTTTATTTACTCCCGTTTGCTGCCGGCTGTGACAGAGCCTGGACTTGAACCAGGTTCTCTAGTGGCACAGCGTGCTAGTGGATCGGAGCCAACGGTAAGTATAACATTTTCTCTCTCATTCTCTCAAGCATTTGAAGCCGATATCAAGGCATTCGAAGCACACGCCGAAACATATAGAGACAAAAATATTTTTCTTGGAACACACTTGTGTGCTGTACATAGGATGTCATTCCACCCATGTCAACAGTAGACCACTGCGCCACTCAGGAGGCCCACCTTGACACATATTTAGACGGGAGTCTCGACCCCAAAGCACTATGGATCGGAGCCAATGGTAAGTATAACATTCTCTCGAAGCATTTGAAGCCGATATCGAGGCATTCGAAGCACACGCCGAAACATATAGACAAAAATATTTTTCTTGGAACACACTTGGAATGACATACATAGGATGTCATTCCACCCATGTCAACAGTTTTAAAAACAACTCCCAGCCTCAGATGAGCACACATTTTGCACAGTATAGCAGCTCTTGCTCTCACTGTCAGAAATTCAAACTGAGTTGAAATCTTGAGCGCTTTGGGTGCGGAGCCTCCGGATTCTCATCAGATGAGTCTACCACACAGTCCAATGATCATTCCAAATGTGCCAGGTCAAATGATGGGTCTCACTCCTTTCATGATCCACCGCCAAATAAACGCCATCGCTCGTCCTTGCCTGGGCACAAATTTAGAGAGATACGCAAGGAGATTAAGTCACTGGACAGTCGTATGGAAACCCTTGAGTCTGCCCTCGAGAACATCCTGGCCAGGCTTCCCCCGCCGGTACCAACCCCTACCTCTGAACGGAGCGTAGATGTTGAATCGGATGACACTGACGTACTGTCCACAAGAGCCTCCCACTCTTATGACAAAGTCTATGAGTACTCTGATGATGCTATGTACCACAGCTCTAGCATCTTCCAGTCTCAGTTTGCCGGCTTGGCAGTGACGGTCGACCAGAAAATATCCTTGTCTGAAATTTTTGAGAGTGCAAGCAGGAACCTCAATATGGAGCATGCATCTACTGCCACATCCACATCCAAGTTTGATGAACTCAGTTCTTCAAAGAGTGAGACATCCATTCTGTTGTTCAAAGAGTGAGACATCCATTTTGTTGTTCAAAGACTGAGATATCCATTCTGTTGTTCAAAGACCATGTGCGTGAGCAATGCACTTGGAGCACACCAAATGACAGAACCCCTGCTATGCCAAGCATATGCACTCGCGTAGCTACAGTTCATGGTGCAGATGAGAATGGATTTGGCCATTTATCCCATATGGACAAATACTTTGCTTCTCTTGTTCATACAAAATAAAAAGCATACATGTTAATAGGGATGTGCATCTTTCCCTTTGAAAACCATTTGATAGATATTTAGCTAGATACATGGGCTTCAATACGATATAGGAATTATACATTTTAGGTTAAACCTACCTAACCACACTGAGGATGATTACAGCTGAACACAATGAGAATGATGAGAATGACCTGCGTGCCTACATACAGTAGGGCTGCCAATCTTAGCGGATGTGTATAGGTCCCGAGGCGAGGCTACATGTAGTCTCTGGAATGCAGAGAGTGGAAGGGCGATTTTCCGTGCCACGATGCCACTGAAAGTCTTTCACACTTTCTCAAGAATGCTACGATTTGATAACCGTGAGTCAAGACCTGCAAGACGTGTGAGAGACAAACTGGCGGCTATAAGAGAGGTCTGGGAGAAGTGGGTGGAGCGTCTGCCATACCTATACAACCCTGGGACTGATGTAACAGTGGATGAGAAACTGGTTCCATTCAGAGGTACATTTTTATTTTCATATCTGTAATGTAAGTGATTTTCACTGTTAATTGTATTATGTATTGCTGTAATATCACCACCTGCACTCCTCACAACAAAGGGTAGAGAGGCCTTCTCATCAAAGTTTACCTTCACACCCACCACCACTCCAGTTTCTTACCTCCCAAAGAGAAACAAGAATGTGGTCCTTCTGAGCACACTGCACAAACGGCTGAGATCAGTGATCGTGAGGACAGGAAGCCAGCCATCATCCTGGACTACAACCACAACAAAGGAGGCATTGACAACCTGCACAAGGTGATTGGAAATTACAGCTGCAGGAGGATGACTGCCCGCTGGCCCCTGGTCATCTTCCATAACATCATTGATGTGTCCTCATACAATGCCTTCATGATATGGAAAAAGATCAACCCTACCTGGATTCCTGATAAGCGGAAACAAGAGGAGGGTGTTCCTGGAGCAGCTGGGAAAGGCACTTGTAACCCAACACATTCAAAGAAGGGAGTGCCTCCTGCACACAGCAGCCTCCTCTGCTCTGCAGCACTTGTGAAAGCTGTTCAGGGGGCTGAATCTTGTCCTGATCCACCTGAGGCTGCAGCTGGAGCAGGCAAGAGGAGAAGATGCCAATTCTACCCCCCAAAGAAGGACTGTAAAACAAACACTATGTGCTGCACATGTGAGAAATACATCTGCAAAGTCCATGCACACACACTTGCATACTGTCCTACATGTGCTAATTAGAGTTGATTGATTTATGTTCTTCACATTTTTGTTTTGTATCTATTGTCTTATTTTATTCTTATTTATTGTTGTTTGTACTAAAACGTACTAAAACGTGAATGTGATTTTGCAGAGCATACAACCATGCTGATAACCATCCGTGGAGATCAGTGGACAAAGGGCTGGATAACGGGCCACACCGAAAAACGCATGGTTCCACAGAATACCAACTGGGATGGATCCCGAGGCAAATGTGGCTTCTTCATCAACATCTTCATGATTTTGTTTGTAAAATAATGATAAAAATACTCTCGCCAGCTTTGATCCATGCCTGGGCCTGCAGGACGCAAAGTTCTTTGTCAGACGAATCATTGGTTCGAAACTACAGAACAGTACAAAACAAGAGAACACACATGGTTAATGTTCTGAAAAAAAGTATATATATATATTGGTCATATTGGTCATGGCCCCCGAGTGGCCCAGCAGTCTAAGGCACTGCATCTCAGTGCAAGAGGCATCACTCCAGTCTCAGGTTCGAATCCAGGCTGTATCACATCCGGTCGTGATTGGGAGTCCCAAAGGGCAGCGCACAATTGTCTCAGTGTCATCTGGGTTTTGCCGGGGTAGGCTGTCATTGTAAATAAGAATTTGTTCTTAACTGACTTGCCTAGTTAAATAAAGGTTAAATAAAAAATATATATATAATATGTCTTACAGAGCCTTTCCATTAGTCCACTCAAGTTTCTTCAACTGTCTTCTGACCATGATTAGAGCGATGTTAATGTTGTGCTGTGATGCCAGCAGATTCCAGACTGCATTTGCCGATCGCACATCGTCTTCAACCATCAGTGAGTCGATGGCTTGAATAGTCTCGCTGGAAATTGTAATGAAAAGCACTATACAAAGTAAATGTATTATTTATTATGGTCTGACATGTCTGCAGAAATGTTGCAATTTTGTAATGTGTTTTGTTTGGTAAATTGTTTTGTAAATATTAATTCACATTTGTGGTGCCACTCAATAAACAATTAATTATTTAAATCAATATTGTCAATATTGTTATTATTATTATTATTAAAATATGTTTTTATAATGGAGGGTGGTGTTAAAAAAAATGAGCCCCAAAAGGGGTTATTCGAAGAACCTTTTTCAAGGGTTCTTTGAATAACTTATAGGGTTTCCCCCACAGTTTCAATTTGAAGAACCCCTAAAGGATACTCCGGGAACCTTTTCATTTTAGTGTAGGAGAAAATGTTAGCTGGCTTTTCATAGCCGAGCATTCAGAGGTCAAGACAGCAAGTGCATAAGAGAGAGAGAGAGAGAGAAAATCGAAACACACACAGTAACGCGTGTTAATGAGTTCCGAGAGCCGATCAGCCGATCTGTTCAACGATTAGTTTAATTAATAGCCCGGTTACTGTGTGAAACTCCCCCCCAACAAGTAATAACCCTACTCACGTGTGGTCAACTATTTCATCACCGTTTTGCACTGCTCTGAGACAAGCAAGACTACTAAAACAACATATACATTTTAAAACCGTTTTTTTTTATTAACCCTGCATTATAAGTGTAAAAAGGCCCTTAGATATTAATTTAGAATCCTCTAAATTTAATTAGATCTACTACAGTACAATGACATTTTATGGACCTGCCAGTATTTTAATTTAGAGATTCCAGTAAAGAAATGTATATGTAGCGGGGTAACTTTCTTCACCAATTCTCTTACCATTTTGTACTGTTGTGTGATTAGCCTACCAGTTGGTGTAACTGTAATGTTAATTCTCTTGAGAGGAATTTTGCTCTTCACTTTCACAATATTAAAAACTTTCAAATGCATTCATGAATTAAATCGCTTTAGCCAACATGTTGCGGTTAATCTGATGAAGGATTGACTAGATCTATAAGCCCAGGATGATAGTAAAATGGGCAATAAGATACACTACAAGAAAGGGAACACATATACAGTATAACCTTAGAAAACGGTTGCAGTTCGGAGGGTCATCTAACAAGTGCAGATCGGTGGGCCATCAAGCAAACATACCAATGAAGCACGGGTAAACAGTGGGAGTATCTATGACTCTCTGAGAACCCCTTCCTTCGGCGCTGGGTTCTGGGCCGGGAGGGTGGCTTCGGCTCTCGCCTGAGCTCGGATTCCCGCATCTACATACAAACGTTATACGCGTGGAATATAGCAATAAGAATGTCCGTTTGATATGCAGTGCAGATCACCTACTATTATCCTTCTCAGAGTTTTAAGAATTGTGTGTGTCCAGTTATTTGTGACATTGTGGCATTCAAAGCATATTGAAGATAGAAGCAATAGGATATGAAGCAATAGCCTTCCCGCGTGTGGTCAACTATTTCAGCAATGTTTCGCGCTGCTCTGACACAAGCATGGGGACTGGTCTTGATAAATCAATGAGATTTTTATTTTCACTGAATATCCATTTGGGTATTGGTTAGACTACAATTAGGGTGTAGATATGTTAGGATTATTTTGCTCTTAGTACTGTAGCCTAATCACGACCAGTCACGTTGTACAGCGCCATATTTTCCTAACGGAAACCCTGAGGGTTTTGTCTTAGAAACACCATAATATTAATCAAATTAATTAAGCAAACATTTTTAAAATCCATCCCATACACTATGTTCTTACAAAAAAGTTTTAAATTCTCTAGTACAGCCATATTAAAGACTGTCAAATGCTTCTCAAAGATGCCCTCTGGTGGTCAAACTAGCACTAACTAGCATTAATGGCAACAATGGCTGACACTTAAATAATGTGCCATAGAATTCTGCGGTAGCCCGCAAGGTGTGCTGCAGTATGAGGATTATAAATACAACTGTGATAGCCTCTACTAGCCTCTCAAAGCACTTCTTGATGACAGAAGTGAGTGCTACGGGGCGATAGTCATTTAGTTCAGTTACCTTTGTTTTCTTGGGTACAGGAACAATGGTGGACATCTTGAAGCAAGTGGGGACAGAAGACTGGGATAGGGAGAGATTGAATATGTCCGTAAACACTCCAGCCAGCTGATCTACGCATGCACGGGATCAGCTCCCACACACTGAGGAAGAAGGACCTTGCTGTTTCTCTGAACGTCCTGTTCGGGTTTAAAGTTGATCAGGATTTGAATACCTTCGCAAATAAATGACTAACTATGAATCAGGAGAGGGCAGTCATTTCAAGAGGTGGTGAAGTAATTCAGTCAATCTGCATTTCATACCTTCAGGTAAGAAGACAGGACATGTTCATGGATATGTCTACTGTTAGTCCAACTGCAAAACCAGAATATGAATGCACACACGGCAAGTGTTTTCACCTATTGCGATAAATGTACACTGTTAATGCATGGTGTCTGAGGGGAGATGTTTGCATTAGACATTACATGAATTACTACACTTCACATTTTTTGTATAATCACATACGCTGTCTCCATTTCTGCTACTAGCTCTGTTTCTGCTTCTAGCTGGGCAAACATTGTGTCTACAGTATATATGGATCTGTTGTGCTGAAAAATAAAAAGTGAGAAACATAGCATTTGCATGGTTATGATTAGAAAATGTTAGACTTTTCATGACCAATGTTTGACATCATGGACAGTAAGATTACATGCATCATTTGAAAACTTCCCTCCCCTGTCAGTGATAATGTTGTCCACAAGTCCAAAATCAAGAGGTTTGTTGCTGATAATTGAAGCGATCTCTGTTCCCGATTTGCCCTACAAGGGTTCAGCAATTACCCATTTGCTGAAGAGGTCAGTCATGGTTAGAGCATATTGGTTACCAGCAACGGTTCTCTTCTCAAAAGGACTTATGAGATAGATGCACAGGATAGACCATGCATGTCTAACTTGATAGGATGCATCACAGGGGCCCGCGTTTTCATGTTATAGTAGAGTTGACACTGCACTCCTCAACCTTATAGAATGTGAAAACATAGTACAGTTGTGGCCAAAAGTTTTGAGAATGACAAAAATATTAATTTCCACAAAGTTTGCTGCTTCAGTGTCTTTAGATATTTTGTCAGATGTTACTATGGAATACTGAAGTATAATTACAAGCATTTCATAAGTGTCAAAGGCTTTTATTGACAATTACATGAAGTTGCTGCAAAGAGTCAATGTTTGCAGTGTTGACCCTTCTTTTTCAAGACCTCTGCAATCTGCCCTGGCATGCTGTCAATTAACTTCTGGGCCACATCCTGACTGATGGCAGCCCATTCTTGCATAATCAATGCTTGGAGTTTGTCAGAATTTGTGGGTTTTTGTTTGTCCCCCCGCCTCTTGAGGATTGATCACAATTTCTCAATGGGATTAAGGTCTGGGGAGTTTCCTGGTCATGGACCCAAAATATTGATGTTTTGTTCCCCGAGCCACTTAGTTATCACTTTTGCCTTATGGCAAGGTGCTCCATCATGATGGAAAAGGCATTGTTCGTTATCAAACTGTTCCTCCGACTTTCAAGTAGAGGTCGACCGATTAATCGGAATGACCGATTAATTAGGGCCGATTTCAAGTTTTCATAACAATCGGAAATTGGTAATTTTGGATGCCGATTTTGGCGATTTTTAAAATATATATTTTTAACACGTTTATTTAATTAACTAGGCAAGTCAGTTAAGAACACATTCTTATTTTCAATGACGGCCTAGGAACGGTGGGTTAACTGCCTTGTTCAGGGGCAGAACGACAGATTTTTACCTTGTCAGCTCAGGGATTCAATCTTGCAACCTTACGGTTAACTAGTCAAACCTTACGGTTAACTAGTCAAACGCTCTAACCACCTGCCTCACGAGGAGCCCGCCTGTTACGCGAATGCAGTAAGAAGCCAAGGTAAGTTGCTAGCTAGCATTAAACTTATCTTATGAAAAACAATCAATCAATCAATCACAATCACTAGTTATAACTACACATGGTTGATGATATTACTAGTTTATCTAGCGTGTCCTGCGTTGCATTTAATCGATGCAGTGCGCATTCGCGAAAAAGGACTGTCGTTGTTCCAATGTGTACCTAACCATAAACATCAATGCCTTTCTTAAAATCAATACACAGAAGTATATATTTTTAAACCTGCATATTTAGCTAAAAGAAATCCAGGTTAGCAGGCAATATTAACCAGGTGAAATTGTGTCACTTCTCTTGCATTCATTGCACGCAGAGTCAGGGTATATGCAACAGTTTGGGCCGCCTGGCTCATTGCGAACTAATTTACCAGAATTTTACGTAATTATGACATAACGTTGAAGGTTGTGCAATGTAACAGGAATATTTAGACTGATGGATACCACCCGTTAGATAAATTACGGAACGGTTCTGTATTTCACTGAAAGAATAAATGTTTTGTTTTCAAGATGATAGTTTCCGGATTCGACAATATTAATGACCTAAGGCTCATATTTCTGTGTGTTATTATGTTATAATTAAGTCTATGATTTGATAGAGCAGTCTGACTGAGTGATGGTGGGCACCAGCAGGCTCGTAAGCATTCATTCAAACAGCACTTTCGTGCATTTTGCCAGCAGCTCTGCTGTTTATGAATTCAAGCCTATCAACTCCCGAGATTAAGCTGGTGTAACCGATGTGAAATGGCTAGCTAGTTAGCGGGGTGCGCGCTAATAGCGTTTCAAACGTCACTCGCTCTGAGACTCGGAGTAGTTGTTCCCCTTGCTCTGCATGGGTAACACTGCTTCGAGGGTGGCTGTTGTCGATGTGTTCCTGGTTCGAGCCCAGGTAGCGGCGAGGAGAGGGATGGAAGCTATACTGTTACACTGGCAATACTAAAGTGCCTATAAGAACATCCAATAGTCAAAGGTATATGAAATACAAATCGTATAGAGAGAAATAGTCCTATAATTCCTATAATAACTACAACCTAAAACTTCTTAGCTGGGAATATTGAAGACTCATGTTAAAAGGAACCACCAGCTTTCATATGTTCTCATGTTCTGAGCAAGGAACTTAAACGTTAGCTTTCTTACATGGCACATATTGCACTTTTACTTTCTTCTCCAACACTTTGTTTTTGCATTATTTAAACCAAATTGAACATGTTTCATTATTTATTTGAAACTAAATAGATTTATTGATGTATTATATTAAGTTAAAATAAGTGTTCATTCAGTATTGTTGTAATTGTCATTATTACAAATAAATGTAAAAAATCGGCCGATTAATCGGTATCGGATTTTTTTGGTCCTCCAATAATTGGTATCGGTATCGGTGTTGAAAAATCATAATCGGTCGACCTCTACTTTCAAGTCCCCATTCTACCAGCACAAAGAAAATACCTGAGATTTGCCTTTGAAAAATGTGCTTTCAATTTCGCGCCCTACCCTTTGGCCTTTCGCTCGCCCCTTGCACTTTCACAAAGTGAATAAGCGCAGTGCTAGCCCCCATTCACCAAGCAGGAGTCAGGGTCCTGAACTGCTTAAATGATTGGCTAATACTGCATGTGCAGGGTTACAAAGCCAAACTTTGGCACACATATCCATGGTGTCACATCACCTTTCCGTGTTGCAACTAACAATGAACTTCTCTGGTCCCCACTCAGTGTGTGCACTTCCTGGGCTTGACACTGGACACTCAAATCATGCGAGCAACACAAATTGCCTTTCAACATTGAAACTGAGAAACAGATGACAGCACTAGAGAGTCAGAGTCTCCTAGGCTTCCGAACTGCTGCATTCCATGTTGTACTGTTGGACTTTCTCCGCATGCGGCCAATATAGAGCTGGTACAACAGACACAACCTATGTCCCAGAAAGGAACAAACACAAAAAGCTGACCATTTCAATGAATTGCTGGAGAGCAATACAATGCTGAAGCCGAGCACTTCAAACTCCCAGTGGAGTTCTCCTTGGCGCAATTCACAATAGGGTGACTTTGACCACAGATCCTACCTACAGGGATGGGGAGTAGCCTTGAACCAGTCAGGGGTTCATGGTGTATGGTCAGCACCATGAACAACAGCTCACATCAACTTACTGGAACTTCAGGTGGTTCACCTTGCACTCCGCCACTTCCTCCCAGTACTGAGAGGACAACATGTACTGATACGGACAGACAACATAACCGCGGTTGCACACATCTACCACCAGGGCGTACTGAGGTCAATGGGCACTGCACCAGGTAGAGAGGGAGATACTGCTTTGGGCAAACAGACACCTTTCATCCCTCAGAGCAATACACATGCCGGGCGTGGAGAATCAGACAGCAGACCTTCTCTCCAGAGGAGGCCCTTTTCCTTCAGACTGGAGGATACATCCCACAGTAGTGAAGATGATGTGGGCGCAATTCGGAACGGCCATTCCTGATCTGTTCACATCACAAGACTCAACCTATTATTCTATGTGGTTCTCCATAAAGGTTCCAGCAGGCCCACTCAGGGTCAACGCCCTATCACACAGGCGGCCAAGGGGGCTGCTGTATGCATTTCCACCAATTCCCTTGCTCTCTCAGGTCTTGAGGAAGATCAGTCTCAAGAGCGCGTCAGTTTGCAGGGAAGTACCCATCTATATTGAAAGTGTATATGGCAGCCATCTCTAGCCATCTCTCAGCCATCTCTCATCTCATGAACAGATTGTGGGTTCATCACCAGGGGCGTACCCTCTAGTATCGCTCCTTCAGTACCCTCATGGGAGTTAGATATTGTCCTACGATCACTTATGACTCCAGCCACCCTAGTCATAGACTGTTCTCTCTGCTACCGCACGGCAAGCGGTCCCGGAGCGCCAAGTGTCGGTCCAAGAGGCTTCTAAACAGCTTCTACCCCCAAGCCATGAGACTCCTGAACACCTAATCAAATGGCTACCCAGACTATTTGCATCCCCCCCCCCCCCCTCATTAACACCGCTGCTACTCTCTGTTGTTATCATCTATACATAGTCACTTTAATAACTCTGCCTACATATACATATTACCTCAATTACCCCGACACCGGTGCCCCCGCACATTGACATTGACTTCGTACCATTGACATTGACTTTGTACCGGTACCCCCTGTATATAGCCCCGCTATTGTTATGTACTGCTGCTCTTTAATTATTTGTTATTCTTGTCTCTTATTTTTTTTTTTGGTATTTTCTTAAAACTGCATTGTTGGTTAAGGGCTTGTATTGTATTGCATTTCACTGTAAGGTCTACTACACCTGTTGTATTCGGCGCATGTGACAAATAAAATGTGATTTGATCCCACCATTTAAGCCCCTGTCTTCAATCAATCAATCAATCAAGTTTATTTTATATAGCCCTTCGTACATCAGCTAATATCTCGAAGTGCTGTACAGACACCCAGCCTAAAACCCCAAACAGCAAGCAATGCAGGTGTAGAAGCACGGTGGCTAGGAAAAACTCCCTAGAAAGGCCAAAACCTAGGAAGAAACCTAGAGAGGAACCAGGCTATGAGGGGTGGCCAGTCCTCTTCTGGCTGTGCTGGGTGGAGATTATAACAGAACTATGCCAAGATGTTCAAAATGTTCATAAGTGACAAGCATGGTCAAATAATAATTGAGAATAATTTTCAGTTGGCTTTTCATAGCCGATCATTAAGAGTTGAAAATAGCAGGTCTGGGACAGGTGGCGGTTCCATAACCGCAGGCAGAACAGTTGAAACTGGAATAGCAGCAAGGCCAGGTGGACTGGGGACAGCAAGGAGTCATCATGCCCGGTAGTCCTGACGTATGGTCCTAGGGCTCAGGTCCTCCGAGAGAGAGAAAGAGAGAGAGAAGGAGAGAATTAGAGAGAGCCAAGATTTTCAAAATGTTCATAAATGACAAGCATGGTCAAATAATAATCAGGAATAAATGTCAGTTGGCTTTTCATAGCCGATCATTAAGAATTGAAAACAGCAGGTCTGGGACAGGTAGGGGTTCCATAACCGCAGGCAGAACAGTTGAAACTGGAACAGCAGCAAGGCCAGGTGGACTGGGGACAGCAAGGAGTCATCATGCCCGGTTTGCCGTGACGTATGGTCCTAGGGCTCAGGTTCTCCGAGAGAGAGAAAGAAAGAGAGAACGAGAGAATTAGAGAGAGCATACTTAAATTCACACAGGACACTGGATAAGATAGGAGAAGTACTCCAGGTATAACCAACTGACCCTAGCCCCCCGACACATAAACTACTGCAGCATAAATACTGGAGGCTGAGACAGGAGGGGTCAGGAGACACTGTGGCCCCGTCCGATGATACCCCCGGACAGGGCCAAACAGGAAGGATATAACCCCACCCACTTTGCCAAAGCACAGCCCCCACACCACTAGAGGGATATCTCCAACCACCAACTTACAATCCTGAGACAAGGCCGAGTATAGCCCACAAAGATCTCCACCACAGCACAAACCAAGGGGGGGCGCCAACCCAGACAGGAAGATCACGTCAGTAACTCAACCCACTCAAGTGACGCACCCCACCTAGGGACGGCATGAAAGAGCACCAGTAAGCCAGTGACTCAGCCCCTGTAATAGGGTTAGGGGCAGAGAATCCCAGTGGAGAGAGGGGAACCGGCCAGGCAGAGACAGCAAGGGCGGTTCGTTGCTCCAGAGCCTTTCCGTTCACCTTCACACTCCTGGGCCAGACTACACTCAATCATATGACCTACTGAAGAGATAAGTCTTCAGTAAAGACTTAAAGGTTGAGACCGAGTCTGCGTCTCTCACATGGGTAGGCAGACTATTCCATAAAAATGGAGACCTATAGGAGAAAGCCCTGCCTCCCGCTGTTTGCTTAGAAATTCTAGGGACAATTAGGAGGCCTGCGTCTTGTGACCGTAGCGTACGTGTAGGTATGTACGGCAGGACCAACTCGGAAAGATAGGTAGGAGCAAGCCCATGTAACGCTTTATAGGTTAACAGTAAAACCTTGAAATCAGCCCTTGCCTTAACAGGAAGCCAGTGTAGGGAAGCTAGCACTGGAGTAATATGATCAAATTTCTTGGTTCTAGTCAGGATTCTAGCAGCCGTATTTAGCACTAACTGAAGTTTATTTTGTGCTTTATCCGGGTAGCCGGAAAGTAGAGCATTGCAGTAGTCTAACCTAGAAGTAACAAATGCATGGATAAATTTTTCTGCATCATTTTTGGACAGAAAATATCTGATTTTTGCAATGTTACGTAGATGGAAAAAAGCTGTCCTTGAAACAGTCTTGATATGTTCGTCAAAAGAGAGATCAGCGTCAAGAGTAACGCCGAGGTCCTTCACAGTTTTATTTGAGACGACTTTACAACCATCAAGATTAATTGTCAGATTTAACAGAAGATCTCTTTGTTTCTTGGGACCTAGAACAAGCATCTCTGTTTTGTCCGAGTTTAAAAGTAGAAAGTTTGCAGCCATCCACTTCCTTATGTCTGAAACACAGGCTTCTAGCGAGGGCAATTTTGAGGCTTCACCATGTTTCATTGAAATGTACAGCTGTGTGTCATCCGCATAGCAGTGAAAGTTAACATTATGTTTTCGAATAACATCCCCAAGAGGTAAAATATATAGTGAAAACAATAGTGGTCCTAAAACGGAACCTTGAGGAACACCGAAATGTACAGTTGATTTGTCAGAGGGCAAACCATTCACAGAGACAAACTGATATCTTTCCGACAGGTAAGATCTAAACCAGGCCAGAACTTGTCCGTGTAGACCATTTTGGGTTTCCAGTCTCTCCAAAAGAATGTGGTGATCGATGGTGTCAAAGGCAGCACTAAGGTCTAGTAGCACGAGGACAGATGCAGAGCCTCGGTCTGACGCCATTAAAAGGTAATTTACCACCTTCACAAGTGCAGTCTCAGTGCTATGATGGGGTCTAAAACCAGACTGAAGCATTTCGTATACATTGTTTGTCTTCAGGAAGGCAGTGAGTTGCTGCGCAACAGCTTTTTCTAAAATTTTTGAGAGGAATGGAAGATTCGATATAGGCCGATAGTTTTTTATATTTTCCGGGTCAAGGTTTGGCTTTTTCAAGAGAGGCTTTATTACTGCCACTTTTAGTGAGTTTGGTACACATCCGGTGGATAGAGAGCCGTTTATTATGTTCAACATATGAGGGCCAAGCAGAGGAAGCAGCTCTTTCAGTAGTTTAGTAGGAATAGGATCCAGTATGCAGCTAGAAGGTTTAGAGGCCATGATTATTTTCATCATTGTGTCAAGAGATATAGTACTAAAACACTTAAGTGTCTCTCCCGATCCCAGGCCCTGGCAGAGCTGTGCAGATCCAGGACAGCTAAGCCCTGGAGGAATATGCAGATTTAAAGAGGAGTCCGTAATTTGCTTTCTAATGATCACGATTTTTTCCTCAAAGAAGTTCATGAATTTATTACTGCTGAAGTGAAAGCCATCCTCTCTTGGGGAATGCTGCTTTTTAGTTAGCTTTGCAACAGTATCAAAAAGAAATTTTGGATTGTTCTTATTTTCCTCAATTAAGTTGGAAAAGTAGGATGATCGAGCAGCAGTGAGGGCTCTTCGGTACTGCACGGTACTGTCTTTCCAAGCTAGTCGGAAGACTTCCAGTTTGGTGTGGCGCCATTTCCGTTCCAATTTTCTGGAAGCTTGCTTCAAAGCTCGGGTATTTTCCGTATACCAGGGAGCTAGTTTCTTATGACAAATGTTTTTAGTTTTTAGGGGTGCAACTGCATCTAGGGTATTGCGCAAGGTTAAATTGAGTTCCTCAGTTAGGTGGTTAACTGATTTTTGTCGTCTGACGTCCTTGGGTAGGCAGAAGGAGTCTGGAAGGGCATCAAGGAATTTTTGTGTTGTCTGAGAATTTATAGCACGACTTTTGATGCTCCTTGGTTGGGGTCTGAGCAGATTATTTGTTGCGATTGCAAACGTAATAAAATGGTGGTCCGACAGTCCAGGATTATGAGGAAAAACATTAAGATCTACAACATTTATTCCATGGGACAAAACTAGGTCCAGAGTATGACTGTGGCAGTGAGTAGGTCCAGAGACATGTTGGACAAAACCCACTGAGTCGATGATGGCTCCGAAAGACTTTTGGAGTGGGTCTGTGGACTTCTCCATATGAATATTAAAATCACCAAAAATTAGAATATGATCTGCTATGACTACAAGGTCTGATAGGAATTCAGGGAACTCAGAGAGGAACGCTGTATATGGCCCAGGAGGCCTATAAACAGTGGCTGCATAGATTTCATGACTAGAAGCTCAAAAGACGAAAACGTCATTTTTTTTTTTGTAAATTGAAATTTGCTATCGTAAATGTTAGCAACACCTCCGCCTTTGCGGGATGCACGGGGGATATGGTCACTAGTGTAACCAGGAGGTAAGGCCTCATTTAACACAGTAAATTCATCAGGCTTAAGCCATGTTTCAGTCAGGCCATCACATCAAGATGATCAGTGATTAGTTCATTGACTATAACTGCCTTTGAAGTGAGGGATCTAACATTAAGTAACCCTATTTTGAGATGTGAGGTATCACGATCTCTTTCAATAATGGCAGGAATGGAGGAGGTCTTTATCCTAATGAGATTGCTAAGGCGAACACCGCCATGTTTAGTTTTGCCCAACCTAGGTCGAGGCACAGACACAGTCTCAATGGGGATGGCTGAGCTGACTACACTGACTGTGCTATTGGCAGACTCCACTAAGCTGGCAGGTTGGCTAACAGCCTGCTGCCTGGCCTGCACCCTATTTCATTGTGGAGCTAGAGGAGTTAGAGCCATATCTATGTTAGTAGATAAGATGAGAGCACCCCTCCAGCTAGGATGGAGTCCATCACTCCTCAGCAGGTCAGGCTTGGTCCTGTTTGTGGGTGAGTCCCAGAAAGAGGGCCAATTATCTACAAATTCTATCTTTTGGGAGGGGCAGAAAACAGTTTTCAACCAGCGATTGAGTTGTGAGACTCTGCTGTAGAGCTCGTCACTCCCCCTAACTGGGAGAGGGCCAGAGACAATTACTCGATGCCGACACATCTTTCTAGCTGATTTACAGGCTGAAGCTATGTTGCGCTTGGTGACCTCTGACTGTTTCATCCTAACATCGTTGGTGCCGACGTGGATAACAATATCTCTATACTCTCTACACTCGCCAGTTTTAGCTTTAGCCAGCACCATCTTCAGATTAGCCTTAACGTCGGTAGCCCTGCCCCCTGGTAAACAGTGTATGATCGCTGGGTGATTCGTTTTAAGTCTAATACTGCGGGTAATGGAGTCGCCAATGACTAGGGTTTTCAATTTGTCAGAGTTAATGGTGGGAGCCTTCGGTGTCTCAGACCCCGTAACGGGAGGAGTAGAGACAAGAGAAGACTCGGCCTCAGACTCCGACTCGCTACTCAATGGGGAAAACCGGTTGAAAGTTTCTGTCGGCTGAATGAGCGACACCGGTTGAGCATTCCAACAGCATTTCCCTCCAGAAGCCATGAGAAAATTGTCCGGCTGCGGGGACAGTGCGGGGGGATTTATACTAACGTTACTATCTGTACTTACTGGTGGCACAGACGCTGTTTCACCCTTTCCTACACTGAAATTACCCTTGCCTAACGATTGCGTCTGAAGCTGGGCTTGCAGCACAGCTATCCTCGCCGTAAGGCGATCATTCTCCTGTATATTATGAGTACAGCGAATGCAGTTAGAAGACATCATGTTAATGTTACTACTTAGCTTCGGCTGTTGAAGGTGCTGACGAACCATGTCCAGATAAAGCGTCCGGAGTGAAAAAGTTGAATGAGGGAAAAAAGTTGTGATGGAAAAACTAAAAATATAAACGGTAATTTAAAAGAAAAAAAAAAACGTAAAGTTGTCAGCTAGTTGTCAGCTAGCAAAGCAAAGCTAGCAAAGTAAAGTTGGCAACAAAACGCACAGCAACAAAACGCACAGCAACACGTCTTCACTTGTGTGTTGTGAGCTCTCAGTCAAGACTGCCTTTCTATTGGTTATTGTTTCAGCCAAGCTTGTTACATGCGCTTTCTACCAATCCTTCATGCTTTACTTTAGCAGAAGATGGATATAAGGCAGTGCTTCGGGCAAATCCAGCATTCTTAGGTGCTTTCATCATCACATACTAACCAGCCCTTAATCATAACGGTATTTCACCTGCCTCCTCACTCCTTACAGGAGAGTTGTGAGTTGAATACACTTTGCCCGGTTAGGGCGTTGAGTGCCTATCTTGCTGTAACAGCAACTATTCATCAAACAGAACAGCTTTTTGTGTGTTATGGGGAGCACATGGGTACTGGCACATTAGATTACCAATGCAGTGTCAAAATCATACGCTGCAGCAGGTAGACCGACTCCAGACAGCTTGGTAGCACACTTCACCAGGGGTGTGGCCACTTCATGGGTCCTGTTCAGAGGCCTCCCTGGACTCTATCTGTGCTACTGCAAGTTGGGCAACACCCATGACTTTCATGAGGTACTACAGAGTCAATGTTATGTCTGTGGTTCTGAACACGGCACGCTCTCTCAACTCAGATAAGTGAGCGTGCCATGAACGTTGTAATACTTACTTATCAACCATCAGGGAGATAGATGTTCTGTACCTCATGTTTTAAGTTCTAGCTTTCAGTTTGCGGTTGAATATCACAGTTGAAATTCTGTGTTACCCTGTTGGGTATTATATTCTGTTGCATCTTGTGGTGGATACAAGGACGTCCGAGGGCCTAATATGGACTTAGTTAAATGGTGAGTTATCCCACTCTGTTATACAAAGTACCTCTTTGGTACAGCCTCTCCCATAGGTTGTTTGGCGACTCATTACAAAAACAAAAGAGAACATTGGGTTATGGATGTAACCTTAGTTCTCTGAGTGGAGTAACGGGTCGCCAAGTATTCATGTTGTTCCTCCACCTCCATGGGGGTTCGCATGGGGGTTCGAGTGAAGTAGTAGACAGAATGTCACCCCACACCGCCTTATATAGTGACAGGTTACGTGGGTACAATATGGGTGTGGCGTGACTATAAACATATTTGATATTAAGCATCTCAATCACATCACAGGAAGGAATTCCCATAGGTCGTTTTGCAACCCATTACTCTACTCAGAGAACCAAGGTTACATTCGTAACCCAACGTTTTGTGATGAAACAAACATGTGGTTGAATTTATTTTGCCCACTGTGTGACTGTTGTCTTCTTGTTATCTTGGCCTTATATATCACGGTGGCGTATGAACTAACAGGTTATAAAGCAGCAAACAACACAGTTATCACAACACATAGGTTGTAGCCTTTTATTCCTGGCTTCCCCTTTAATTTTACCAAAGCACTGCTTCTGTTTGAACACTGCAGGGGGAATATGATAGAGAGGGATTCATCAGATTTTATCACAGGCGCTGCTCTCCAATCCTTCCTCACACGCCACTGCACGCTCTAGAGCTCCCTCGGCCCCCTCCTGACAGTGAATGTCTCTGGGACCAGCTCGAGGTTCCACTCTGTCTGTCAGCTGCACTCTCACCTCGCTTAAAACAGAAGTACACAAAATATCCACGCTCCAACTGACCTTTATTTTGGAGAACATGTGGATGGGTTTATCCAGAAAGCCGTCAAAGCTGCACTTACCGAATGACACTTTCCCTCGCTCCACCAGTACAGGAGGGGCAGTCAGTGACCCGGCAGGTCTGGCCGCTCTTGTACTCCATTGCTCCTTGATGCTGAGTACTGAAACAGAACAAGACAGAAGGTAGGACTCATTAAAAAACTATTCTCTTACATGTTTGAAGTTTGCTAGATTGTCATAATGTCTGTGAATGATACCATTCCTCCCGACCTATTTTCTCCATCACCAAGTAAGTTATTTGAGTCCAAAGGGAGTTAAATTTTGCTCACACTGCAGATGGCTATATCGGTCCACTAGTAAAGGACTATTAAAGGCTATAAAAGCCTCCACTCTTCTGGGAAGGCTTTCCACTAGATGTTGGAACATTGCTGCGGGGACTTGCTTCCATTCAGCCACAAGAGCATTAGTGATGTCGGGCACTGATGTTGGGCGATTTAGCCTGGCTCGCAGTTGACGTAGTAATTCATCCCGAAGGTGTTCGTTGGGGTTGAGTTCAGGGCTCTGTGCAGGCCAGTCAAGTTCTTCCACACCGATCTTGACAAACCATTTCTGTATGGACCTCGCTTTGTGCATGGGGGCATTGTCATGCTGAAACAGGAAAGGGCCTTCCCCAAACTGCTGCCACAAAGTTGGAAGCACAGAATTGTCTAGAATGTCATTGTATGCAGTAGGGTTAAGATTTCCCTTCACTGGAACAAAGGGGCCTAGCCCGAACCATGAAAAACAGCCCCAGACCTTTATTCCTCCTACACCAAACTTTATATTTGGCACTATGCATTGGGGCACTTAGTGTTCTCCTGGCATCCGCCAAACTCAGATTTGTCCGTCAGACTGCCAGATGGTGAAGCTTGATTCATCACTCCAGAGAACGCGTTTCCACTGCTCTAGAGTTCAATGGCAGTGAGCTTTACATCACTCCAGGGGACACTTGGCATTGCGCATGATGATCTCAGGCTTGTCTGCGGCTGCTCGGCCATGGAAACCCATTTCAAGAAAGCTCCCAATGAACAGTTCTCGGTAGTGAGGGTTGCAACCGAGGACAGACAAGTTTTACGCGCTACATGCTTTAGCACTCGGCGGTCCCGTTCTGTGAGCTTGTGTGGCCTACCACTTCGCGGCTAAGCCGCTGTTGTTCCTAGATGTTTCCAGTTCACAATAATAGCACTTACAGTTGACCCAGGCAGCTCTAGCAGGGCAGAAATTTGACAAACTGACTTGTTGGAAGTGCCACATTGAAAGTCACTGAGCCCTTCAGTAAGGCCATTTTACTGCCAATGTTTGTTTGTGGAGATTGCATGGCTGTGTGCTTTATACACCTGTCAGCAACGGGTGTGGCTGAAATAGCCAAATCCACACATTTTAAAGGAATCCACTAATTTCAAAGGGTGTCCACATACTTTTGTATATATAGTGTATATGGCAATACAAGTGTATCTCTCTCTCTTTAGTTTTCATTGTATCTCCGAATCACCTGTTCCAGTGGAACAATTAGCCTAGCCAACTACTTCCCACGTTACAATTGTGCACTTGTTGAGGCAAAATATGCCAATTATGAACTCTTTAACATAGAGTATCATTATTAATTTCTATGTTCATTACCCTCATTTTAGACCTGTGTGTGGAATTCTGTTGAATTGAGTTCAGGTGGCAGTTGCAGGGAAGGTGGTGGCATGATTCATGGCTACACTATGCCTACCTTCCTTACTTTCCACAGCAAAGACATCGAGTTTATAATGTCATTCTCACACACTGGTTTAACTTACCGGGTGTTGAGCCTGGGTTAGCTAGCAAGTCTTTAGGTCTTCAATAAGATTATGTCCCTGCACAAGACTACACTATCAAGCAAACAACTTCAGTTACATGTGCCTGTGGAACTACATGTAGAAAGTTAATTAAATGGCATAAATCATCCTGTCATTTTGTTTGTTGATTATAAGACATTTGTTTGACTCACACCAGACCCCTCTGTGGTTTGTACTTTGTGTATGTAATGCATCTTGACTTAGACAACATGCTGCTTCAGGTTGAAGGACACAGCTTATTATTAGACATTTGATTGCTATACCACTATAATTAGAATTCAACATCATTCACTACAATTTGCTTCAATATCAACAGGAATACTTCTAATTAGAGCTAACACATCATAATCATTGCATAACATTATATTGTCTTATCAAAACAAGGATAGGTCTAGGAATTTGGTTCAAAAGCTCTAACCACATGATTTTATGTGCAAGAACAATGTAAGGTTGAACCAAGGTTCTGTTTACAGAATGAAGACAGTTAGAGAGAGAGAGAGAGAGAGAGAGAGAGAGAGAGAGAGAGAGAGAGAGAGAGAGAGAGAGAGAGAGAGAGAGAGAGAGAGAGAGTGGGGGAGAGAGAGTTATCTCCACTAGACAGTCAAGCTTGAACCCCTGCCTTGAGGACATTGCATATATTGAATGTAGAATGTTTTTCTGATTTGACCATGTTTTTTCTTCTTCAAAAATGCAAGAAATGTAAAACATTTTATAAACTTCATCTACAGTAGTACGCAACAGAAATACATCTGGAGGAAAATCCCAACATGTAAGTAGAAAGTATGATATTGGTTGGTGGGTAATGTTTCACTACTACCTGGCTTATCTTGCACATGTGCATGTACAGCAGGCCTATCTAGGTATTTAAAAATACAACATTAGAAACATAGAGTTACATTAACAATGCAAATGTTATAATGTTTATATATTTAATGTGTATGCTTCTTCAAAGCCAAATAGCTACTTTCAATACTGTTAATCCTGAAAGTGTTTGTAATTACATTTTAATTGGATTTTGTGCACCAACAATAATTGCTAATTGTGCATTTTCCCAAGGGAGACATGAAGGTCTTCACACATTATTATGTGTGTGTGTGTGTGTGTGTGTGTGTGTGTGTGTGTGTGTGTGTGTGTGTGTGTGTGTGTGTGTGTGTGTGTGTGTGTGTGTGTGTGTGTGTGTGTGTGTGTGTGTGTGTGTGTGTGTGTGTGTGTGTGTGTGTGTGTGTGTGTGTGTGTAAACACATCCAGATGTCCATGCCCTCCTGAGGCTCGAAGAGCGAGAGAGGTGAGAAACTGCCTTGTTAAATGAGTGCATGTAAACCACTAAAAGCGCCAATAATCCCATCTCTTTATGCTACCTATCCTCTCTATATTTCAATCATTTCTATTGATTTAATGATCAAAACAAGAAATTCCAAGTGTGATTACTGAAAAAGCTAACATCAGATTTTTAAATTTTCTATAAGCTCACCTGCTTGAAGGAGGAACATTTCCCCTCTGAAATGTCATAAGATTAAGAGCATTTAAGACTGTATTTGTAATTACTAATGATTTGTTGAATATCATATTTCATAATTACATTCCAAATAAAGCTGATTGTTTATGAAGGTACTACTCACTATGGCAGGGGTCCTCAACCGTTACCCTACGAGGTCCGGAGCCTGCTGGGTTTCTCTTCTACCTGATCAGTAATTGCACACACCTGGTGTTCCAGGTCTAAATCAGTCCCTGATTAGAGGGGAACAATGAAAAATTGCAGTGGAACTGTAACTTGAGTTTGAGGGCACCATGGCTTCACAAGTGGGTGCATGTGTGAATGCAGGTTGGCAGGTGTTAACATATGGAGTATTTAGTTATTTTTATCTGCCAATTCTGGATGTAAAAAATGTGTGCATTTTGTAAATCTTGTGAAATGGTCCATGGCTACCATAGGGTGTCTGTTAAATGATTATGGTACAGTACATTCAGTGAAATCAGCTGTTTCCTGGTTTTAGGATTGTTTAGGGTGCTGTATGCAATTGAGCTGTCTGAGATAGAGGGCATATGTGTATCTCTTCTGGGCCCCTGATCAGTGGAGGGGGAGAATGAGAAAGAGATAGAGAGAGGAATAGCGGGAGAAAGAGCATCAGACTCTCCAGCTGGGGAGGTGCATGTTGGGAATGTGTCTGGCCTGTTGTGGTAAGTGGATTGTCTCTTTGGCGGGCTAGAGGGAGAGGAGCCTCTGACACGTTTCCTATTGGGGAGGGATAGGAGGGAGGGAGGGCGGGCGGCACAGGGAGCTTCATGCTGGCTAGAGTCAACCTCAGCCAGGCTCAGATGAAAGAGGAGGCATGACTGTCCCTCCCACTGCCCCAGATAGCAGCCCAATATGGGATTGTCTCAAACTGCCAGAAGGATGAGCTACAACCTAGCAGACAGACCACAATGTGATGTGCAACAGGACACGTCTTACTGAGCAGTCATGCATGGTAAAAAAAATGCCAACTCACTGCCTGGCCTCAGAGCCATGCAAAACATCCTTTATGTATTTCCGAGCACCTCCAAGATGTATGATACCTACTAATGGTCTAGTTACCTCATACAGAAACGAAAGTAGGGAGGTTGGTTTGGGAGGATGGGTGGACGTAATCCAATCCAAAGGTTTTGTGTTCAAGTCGCGTAATTTTAGCTAACCCTTCTCCTAACCCTTATTCAAAACTTAACCCATTTCAATTAACCTGCTACATAAATTCTCCTAACCATTGTCGTTAGTTCCCCTAACTGCCAAAGTTAATTCTCCCTGTAATTCTCATTTATTGTTACAGTGCAACAAGCAATCTGAGAGAAATAAGTATAATACTATGAATCATCCAATTCGTATGCTATTATACGACCGGGTAAGACATATGATACTATACGTTCTATAATTCATATTATATTTTACGACCGCTATTCCATTCATAATGTAACCTAACGTAACATTATATGTCATACTAAATGGACTGTCACAGATGTATGTACAGAATAATACAAATTTCCCTGACACCACATTGCTCCGATACCCAGCTCACAGTGCATGTGCACACACGCATATGCTCACACACCACCAGTGAATAAGCAAGTTGAAAAAAGAGTGCTGAACTGGGAGCGTGATTCGTGGTGGTAGTCAGCAGTGTATTATTGCACGTTTAAATAGTACCTCTCCCCAGTTCCCTGTCGTCCACTTGGGGCAGCGGTGCCCCCAGCAGCTCCTCTCTTTGCTGGGCTGGGTCAGGTGCTTAAAGTTGTCCTCTGAAACGGGTCGACCTGACCGGGTCATACAGCTCACCTTACAGTTCTTCCATCCTTTACCACAGGTGGCAGAGCACTGTAAGAGGAGGGGTTGTACAGAGAACAAATACCAGAACAATGTCAAATACTTTATGACTTCAATGGGAATAGTTTAAATCCCTTTTATCATTCACTTGATTCGTTTTTCAGTCTACTTCTTCTTGAGAACAATATCATGTACAGGGCTTCAGAGTGCACAACAGGTTAGGGACATTTTCATTAGCAAATACAGTACGTAACATGAGATAGTGCATAAGATCATGAGAATTGGTTTGAATCCAAATAAACATAGATTGGACATAGACATTTCCCACATTTAGCACTTTGATATTTGATAACTTGAGATTTTCATTCACTGACATTCACACAAAAAACATTTGCTACAGTGCATCATTTTTTGCTTTTTGTGAAAGCAAGCGGAGCGTACAGAAATGTGCGACGGAAGCGGAGGCCCCTCAGTTAAACGGATGAAGTCCATATTAGAAGGTAGAGTCATTTAGAGCTAGTTGCTGCGCTGTGAGCCAAGCATACAGTACACAGTCAGCAGCCACGTTCACATCCAGGTTCATTGAGCAGGCCCAGGTCTAACTCTGTCTGACAGGCAGGCACCCCACACCAGCACCCCCCAGCACAGTCCAGTACTCCCAGGTCTGTGAGTTCAGTGGGGCTGTTGGGTTTGGGTTGGGTAATCAAAGCATGTCAGAGTGTGAGCCCCTGGGGCATTTAAGCCCTGAACAGCACCTGACAGGCAGTCCTGTCTCCCAGGGTGTGTGCTGCCCGGAAGACCAGAGCCAATCGCATGCAAGGAACAACGAGCCATCAAGCCACATTCAAACAGCCAGAAAGCTGAAACCTGGAGGAAAAAAGGTAATGTAGCTAGCACCTTTCAAAATTAAGGCAACTTTATACTGATATATCACTGATATTATATAAGACTGATTTGTTGCCAGGCTGCTTTTCTAAATAGTCAGCTAGGTGGTCTTCTTAGCTAGCAAGCTAGCTACCTAACAAATAGGGGATGTCATGAGAACATTCAGCGATGTTCCCATTAGGTTCCTTAAGGGTTTCGGTGCAACGTTATCCCACTGAAGTTTGGAGAACACTCCAAGAACATTGGGTCATGGTCCCATGGGAACGTTCTCTGGGGGACTTTTGTGTAGTTCCCTCTAAGTTACCACGGTGTCACTCAGGACCTTTTTCAGATGTTCTCAGGACTCATTTTACTAGTCCTTGGGACATTGCATGATGGTCCCAAGGGAATATTCTCTGAGGCACCTATCTATAGACGTTTTTAGGATGTACTTGGGACATTGTGTCATGGTCCCCTGAAGTTCCCCTATATGTTCTTGGGACGTTGGTCCCCTGGAGGTTATGTCTAGTTCCCGGTTTGTCCTTGGGACGTTTTTAGAATATTCCTTGGACGTTGTGTCATGGTCACCTGGAGGTCTTGTCTAGCTCCTGGTTAGTCATGGGGACGTCCCAGGCTGGTGCTGCAGATGGATATATCCGCTAATACATAACTATTAAAGGCCCGGTGCACCAATTTTGTAAAAAAAAAAAGGTTTTTCAGGGGTTGTTTCAGTAGCGGTACTTCCCATGGCTATGACTCCTGAATCACTGGACGAAAAGGGTCCATATCAGGGGATATCATTGCATTACACGTGTTTGATATTCTAGAGAATACAGTGCATTTCCAATGCATATTATAAGTCTTTGGATATGTACTACATCCTGAAAAATTCTGAATCCAGATGTGCCTATAATACATATATGATATTTTGAGATTACTCCGAACATCACACTTGGACATTTGCTATAGTCGGATATGGATTCAATATCCTGAGATATGTGACATTCTATTTTCTCTCTTCATGTTGACAAATACTGACTGTATACTGTACATTGCATATCTGTGTTTTCTCAGCACATTCAAGATAGTATGCTATATCGATTCCAGATATCCTTCTCCTGGCTGAGGTCCATATCAGGACCTTGATATGGTTTTCGATATGCTGAAACTAAGGATGATTTCAGATGCATTTCTGAGTTTTCAGCACATGCTCAATAATTGGACAAAATATGGAATCCATATTTTTCTTTCATGCACAAATTATTTTTGAATTCTCTCCTGATATCATGCATGGTATGGCCAGATAGAGTCATTAGATATCCTGAGATAGGCCTATGTGGACATCTTATTTTCTCTATAAGATGACAAATGCTGATAGTAGACATACAGTACCAGTCAAAAATGTGGACACACCTACTCATTCAAAGGTTTTTCTTTAGTTATACTATTTTCTACATTGTAGAATAATAGTGAAGACATTCAAACTACGAAATAACACATATGGAATCATGTAGTTACAAAAAAAGTGTTAAACAAATCCAAATATATTTCAGATTCTTCAAAGTAGCCACCCTTTGCCTTGATGACAGCTTTGCACACTCTCTTCATAGGTTTGATGTCTTCACTATTATTCTACAATGTAGAAAATAGTAAAAATAAAGAAAAACCCTTGAATGAGTAGGTGTGTCCAAACCTTTGACTGGTACTGTATGTTCTCAGCACATACAATGCATACTGTATGCTCTTGACTGAGGTCCATTTCAGGATTTTGATGTGCACAAATAAGGACAATTTCTGATATTTATTTTAGTTTTTAAGGACATGCTAAATAATTTGACAAATATTAAATCCATGTAATTCTTTCAGACAGTACCTATAGTTGTTGTATTCCCTCTGCATAAAGGCATGGGCAAACTGCAAACTAAAAGCACTGTTACTGGTAGCCTAGCAACAAGAATAACTTGTTTTCTGCCACGCAGTGTCAACTGTCATTTTTGCATTTGTGCGCCACAAATGAGTGTGTATACGGTGTGTGGTTAAACTTACATCTGGAGAAACAAAGAAGTGAGAAGCTGTTAAGAAATGACATTGAGTAGCTAATTTGAGATTTGCTATTTTATTAGGATCCCTGTTAGCTGTTGCAAAAGCAGCAGCTACTCTTCCTGGGTTCCACACAAAACATGAAACATAATACAGAATGACATAATACAGAACATCAACAGACAAGAACAGCTCAAGGACAGAACTACATACATTTTTTAAAAAAGGCACACGTAGCCTACATATCAATGCATACACACAAACTATCTAGGACAAATAGGGGAGAGGTGTTGTGCCGTGAGTTGTTGCTTTATCTGCTTTTTGAAACCAGGTTTGCTGTTCATTTGAGCAATATGAGATGGAATGCAATAAGGACTCTATATACAGTAATACTGTACGCTTTCTTGAATTTGTTCTGGATTTGGGGACTGTGAAAAGACCCCTGGTGGCATGTCTGGTGGGATAAGTGTGTGAGTCAGAGCTGTGAGTAAGTTGACTATGCAAACAATTTGGGATTTTCACCACATTAATGTTTCTTATAAAAAGAAGAAGTGATGCAGTCAGTCTCTCCTCAGCTCTTAGCCAAGAGAGACTGGCATGCATAGTATTTATAACAGCCCTCTGATTATAATTAAGAGTAAAACGTGCCGCTCTGTTCTGGGCCAGCTGCAGCTTAACTAGCTCTTTCCTTGCAGCACTGGACCACACGACTGGACAATAATCAAGATTAGATAAAACTAGAGCCTGCAGAACTTGCTTTTTGGAGTGTGGTGACACAAAAGCAGAGCATCTCTTTATTACAGCTAGAGCTCTCCCCATCTTTACAACCATTGGATCTATATATTTTGACCATGACAGTTTACAATCTAAGGTAACGCCAAGTAATTTATTCTCCTCAACTTGTTCAACAGCCACACCATTCATTACCAGATTCAGTTGAGGTCTAGCACTTAAGGAATGATTTGTACCAAATACAATGTTCTTAGTTATAGACAAGTTCAGGACCAGTATATTACTGGCCACCCATTCCAAAACAGACTGCAAATCTTTGTTAAAGGATTTCAGTAACTTCATTAGCAGTAGTTGCTGATGCTTTTTTGGATGAATCATTAGCATACATGCACACACATGCTTTGTTAAATGCCAATGGTAGGTCATTTTTTTAAATGTATTTTACCAGGTAAGCTGACTGAGAACACATTCTCATTTACAGCAACAGCCTGGGAAATAGCTACAGGGGATGAATGAGACAATTGTAAGCTGGGGATGATTAGGTGAACATGATGGTATGAGGTACAGCTTGAGAATTTAGCCAGGACACCATGGTTAACACCCCTACTCTTACAATAAGTGCCATGGGATCTTTAGTGAACACAGAGAGTCAGGACACCTGTTTAATGTCCCATCTGAAAGACAGCACCTTACACAGGGCAGTGTCACTGCCCTGGGGTATTGGGATATTTTTTTAGTCCTGAGGAAAGAGTGCCTCCTACTGGCCCTCCAACACCACTTCCAGCAGCATCTGGTCTCCCATCTAGGGACCAACCAGGACCAACCCTGCTTAGCTTCAGAAGCAAGCCAGCAGTGGGATGCATGGTGGTATGCTGCTGGCAACATGGGTAAAAATAGAAAAGAGTAGAGGGCCTAGAGAGCTGCCCTGCGGTACACCACACTTTACATGTTTGTCATTAGAGAAGCTTCTATTAAAGAAAACCCTTTGAGTTCTATTAGATAGATAGCTCTGAATCCACATTATGGCAGGGGTTGAAAAGCCATAGCCCATAAGTTTTTCAACAACAAGTTATGGTCAATAATATCAAAGGCTGCACTGATATCTAACATTACAGCTCCCACAATCTTCTTATTATCAATTTCTTTCAGCTAATCATCAGTCATTTGTTTCAGTGCAGTACATGTTGAGTACCCTTCTCTATAAGCATGCTGAAAGTCTGTTGTTAATTTGTTTACAGAGAAATAGCATTGTATTTGGTCAAACACATTTTTTTCCAACAGTTTGCTTAGAGCTGGCAGCAAGCTTATAGGTCTGCTGTTAGAGCCAGTAAAGGCCACATTACCACTCTTGGGTAGAGAAATTACTTTGGCTTCCCTCCAAGCCTGAGGACAAAGACTTTCCTCTAGGCTCAGATTAAAAATATGACAGATAGGAGTGGCTATAGAGTCAGCTACCATCCTCAGTAGCTTTTCATCTAAGTTGTCAATGCCAGGAGGTTTGTCATTATTGATCGACAACAATAATTTCCCCACCTCTCCCACACTAACTTTACAAAATTCAAACTTCTAATGCTTTTCTTTCATTAATTGTTTTTTTATGCATGAATACAATTGCTCACTGTTCGTTGTTGGCATTTCCTGCCTAAGTTTGCCAATGAAATAATCATAAAAATATTTGGGAACATCAAATGGTTTTGTGATGAATAAGCCATCTGATTCGATGAAAGATAGATTGAATCTGTCTTTCTGACAATAATTTCATTTAAAGTACTCCAAAGTTTTTTTTCTATCATTCTTTATATCATTGAACTTGGCTTCATAATAAAGTTTCTTCTTCTTTTTGTTGAGTTTAGTCACATCATTTCTCAATTTGCAGTAAGTAAGCCGGTCACATGTGCAGCCAGACTTATTAGCCACTCCTTTTGCCCCATTTCTTTCAACAATACAGTTTTTCAATTCCTCATCAATCCATGGAGCCTTAACAGTTCTAACAGTCAGTTTCTTAACAGGTGCATGTTTATCAATAATTGGCAGAAGCAATTTCATAAATTCATCAAGTGCAGCGTCTGGATGCTCCTCATTAATCACACCAGACCAACAAATATTATAAACATCATTCACATAAGAGTCACCTAATATTTTGATTCTGACTGTTAGCACTTGGTGGCATATAGCAACACCCCAAAAGAAAAGGCTTTAGATGTGCCAAGTGAACCTGCAACCACAACACTTCAATAACACTTGACATAAGCTCTTCTCTAAGCATTACAGGGATATGGCTCTGAATATATACAGCAACACCTCCCCCATAAGCATTTCTGTCTCTTCTATAGATGTTATATCCTTGTATTGCTACTGACGTATCATCAAATTAATTATCTAAGTGAGTCTCAGAAATGGCTAATATATGAATGTTATCTGATGTTAGCAAGTTATTGATTTCATGAACCTTATTTCTAAGGCTACATATATTAATTAATATGGGTTCTTTTCAGCCCTTTCTTGGGTAGCTTATCAGAGATAGACATAATATTGAAAAGAGCAAACAAAGCAAGAGAAAAAATTATACATTCAGCAGTCCATTAATCAATTGGTGTGTGTGTGTGTGTTTGAGATGATTTATTTATCCTAGTAAGTAAAATCAAGAATTTTTGCTAAGTTTGCCAGCAGCCAGTAGGGCTAGATAATGAAATTGGAAAAACATTTTTACCACCAATTAAACGTTAAGGTGACAGTTAACGTTTTAAAACAATTTAGGCTTATTTTTATTACATGTTAATTTAAGTTAGCTAGCTAATTAGGAACTTGACTAGCTAGCTAGCTTGTTCCAGTTCGTTTTCTCATCCTGAATGAAGCAGGTAAAGTAGCTACTTTACCACTGCCACGTTGGATCTGAACTGCAAGGGACCTGCACTGACAACCCAATCTGCACCCATCGCATCCATCGTCCATAACAAACGGGGCAATCAGGGGTATTGAGGGTGTGCAACTTTTATTTTCTGTTGAATAAATAAAATACTTTTTTTAGCAAAGATTGGCCTACATTGCTGATGTACATGATCCA
This sequence comes from Salvelinus alpinus, assembly GCF_045679555.1. Lineage (NCBI taxonomy): Eukaryota > Metazoa > Chordata > Actinopteri > Salmoniformes > Salmonidae > Salvelinus > Salvelinus alpinus. The sequence continues at coordinate 26,337,146 of NC_092087.1, read as the reverse complement.
GTGGGTGAACTGTATTCCTGCCAGGCTGATCAGATTCAACAGCAGCCTCAGGGGCTCATAAGACAGGATTCTGCCTTGTTGGCTGTTTCTTGAAAAAAACTAATATATCCATATGTATTGGGTCAAAGCAATGTGGCATGTATTTGTGTTAAAGATTATGTATTTATATTCTTGTTCATACAGTGCATTCAGAAAGTATTCAGTCCCCTTGACTTTTTCCACATTTTGTTAAGTTACAGCATTATTCTAAAATTTTCTCCTCAATCTACACACACTACCCCATTATGACAAAGTGAAAACAGGTTTTTAGAAATGTTTGCAAATTTATTACAAATAAAAAATAGAAATACCTTATTTACATAAGTATTCAGACCCTTTGCTATGAGACTCGAAATTGAGCTCAAGTGCATCCTGTTTCTATTGATCATCCTTGAGATGTTTCTACAACTTGACTTGAGTCAAACTGTGGTAAATTCAATTAATTGGACATTACTTGGAAAGGCACACACCGGTCTATATAAGGTCGCACAGTTGACAGTGCATGTCAGATCAAAAACCAAGCTATGAGGTTGAAGGAATTCACTGTAGAGCTCTGAGACAGGATTATGTCGAGGCACAGATCTGGGGAAGAGTACCAAAACATTTCTGCAGCATTGAAAGTCCCCAAGAACACAGTGGACTCCATCATTCTTAAATGGAAGAAGTTTGGAACCATCAAGACTCTTCCTAGAGCTGGCCGCCCGGCCAAACTGAGCAATCGGGGGAGAAGGGCCTTGGTCAGGGAGGTGACCAAGAACCCAATGGTCACTCTGACAGAGCTCCAGAGTTCCTCTTTGGAGATGGGAGAACCTTCCAGAAGGACAACCATCTCTGTAGCACTCCCCCAATCAGGCCTTTATGGTAGAGTGGGCAGACGAAAGCCACTCCTCAGTATAAGGCACATTATAGTCTGCTTGGAGTTTGGCACCATGCCTATGGTGAAGCATGGTGGTGGAAGCATCATGCTGTGGGGATGTTTTTCAGCAGCAGGGACTGGGAGACTAGTCAGGATTGAGGGAAAGATGAACAGAGCAAAGTACAGAGAGATCCTTGATGAAAACCTGCTCCAGAGCCTTCAGGACCTCAGACTGGGGCAAAGGTTCACCGTCAAGCAGGACAACAAACCTAAGCACACAGCCAAGACAACGCAGGTGCGGCTTCAGTTTCTGAATGTCCTTGAGTGGCCCAGCCAAAGCCCTAACTTGAACCCGATCAAACATCTCTGAAGAGACCTGAAAATAGCTGTGCAGCAACACTCCCCATCCAACCTGACAGAGCTTGAGAGGATCTGCAGAGAAGAATGGGAGAAACTCCCCAAATACAGATGTGCCAAGCTTGTAGCGTCCTGCCCCAGAAGACTGCAGCGCCCTAGTCGACGGGACGAGGCAGGGGGGCGAGAAGGGGGAACGACTAGTCGCCCAGAGAGAGCAGAGAAGACTCAGAGGGTAGGTATCCTCTCCTTTAGACAAGATGCTGGAAACCAATGACAAGACGACCATAAAATTCTGTCAATTTTGTGAGGTGCTGCAACCTCTCTTTCTAGAAGCATGAAGAATAGCTGTATTAGAATCCTATCCTATCTCCTAACCACTTATTGTATATTCATATGTACTGTTGTGCTGCTCTCCAGGCTTATGTTGTAGCCCCAAACCCAGACCACCCTAAGGACTTCCCTGCCTTAGCTGTGGGGAGATGAGTTCTCTTACCAAGACTACAAAATACTCCCCCAGTTTACATTTGCCTCCTGTTGAAATGGGTTGCACCTTAACTCTTATTTAAGCATTGTTTGTTTTTTTGTTGCTATTCCTACTAGTGCTTGTGTACATTTTGGTGTTATTTTTCCTTCCGGCTTGTGTTCGGATAAGAAGCAATGTTGAATTCGACCTAAATGCACTGTTGAAGATAATGGCTTGTCTCATCCAACTTTGTTCCGTATAAAGAACATGACCGACCAACGCTAACGTCGGTCTTGCACAGCGTCAGAATATTTGCAGCCATTTTCTGATTATTTCCCAATGTTTCTACATGTTGAATGGCCACTGTTCGTCGACACCCAGCAGGTGTTCTACTGCTCACGGCTGACGTTCGTGTTGGTCTGTTTTGTCCTTTACATACTTGAGTTATAGTTAAGGGTATTCTACATTATGTACTTCAGTGGTGACATCACAGATGTACAGCATCAGACTCTGAACATTCAATCACTCACCACAGCACACAATATTTTGTATTTAACCTTTATTTAACTTATTTACAATGACGGCCTACCTACAATAGGGCAGTGTTTAAACAGGCAGCCTAATATTGGTCTTTTGACCAATCAGATCAGATCTTTTGCTAATAATTGGGCAAAAAAATCTAATTGGGCTGCCTGTGTAAATGCAGCCTAAGACCATGAAACATATACTCTCCTGTGATCAGCAACCACTTTCCAGCTCCTGTACTCAGTTGCTCTAATCTGTCACAATGAAGTGTACAAGAAAGACATAAGTAGTGAATAGTTATAGCCAGGGGTGTCCATGAACAGAATTATATTTGTTTTTGTGTAGCACATGCACGGGACGTCAACATGCTTTGAGAAATGACAGAGTCATAACCTGGTCCCAAGTAAATAACTGTCAAAGACAACGGTCAGTATTAGTGGTGGTATTTATTTTTAAAGGCTGCTCTATTCCATGTGCTCGGAGCAGATATTTAGTGCATGATAATCATGAATGAAATGAGGCCCTCACCACCAGGGGGTGGCCCGTCAGAAAGTCCAGGACCCAGTTGCACAGGGCGGGGTCGAGCCCCAGGGTCTCGAGCTTAATGACGAGTTTAGAGGGTACTATGGTGTTAAATGCTGAGCTGTAGTCAATGAACAGCATTCTGACATAGGTATTCCTCTTGTTCAGATGGGATAAGGGAGTGTGCAGTGTGATGGCAATTGTGTCGTCTGTGGACCTATTGGGGTGGTAAGCAAATTTGAGTGGGTCTAGGATATCAGGTAGGTTGTAGGTGATATGATCCTTGACTAGTCTGTCAAAGCACTTCATAATGACAGAAGTGAGTGCTACGGGGCGATAGTAATTTAGTTCAGTTACCTTAGCTTTCTTGGGAACAGGAACAATGGTGGCCATCTTGAAGCACGTGGGCACAGCAGACTGGGATAAGGATTGATTGAATATGTCCGTAAACACCAGAAATTATTCTATGCATTACATTTCTATTGGCAATATTCTGAAACATGCTCTCAAAAGAGCATGCCCTCTATAATAGCCACTGTGCTTCTTCTGGAGGTCCAGTTTGAGATATTTTTTTCACAAATTATTTAATCTACAAAACACCTCAACTCCCAAACTGGGCATGAACTGATCCATATCATACAAAGGTTAAGACTTCTGAACAGTGCCTAGTTCAGAAGGACCTTCATCAACAAGCAGATTGACATGTTAGTGTCATGTCTTTACTATCATTAAATTGAAGACTTATAGTTTTTATCAAAGATTCTCTGTAATTAGTTATTAAGTGATCAACTAAATAATAACGTAACTAATTAACTAGGAAGTTGGGGCACCAAGGAAAGTATTCAGATTACAAAGTTATAATTTCCCAATATAACCTTTCAGATATTTTCATATCTGATCAATAGTCTTCTGATTAATGATTTATTTATTTTACCTCACGTTAGTCTCATTCCAAACGTCGTAAATTGTTGGTTATCTGCACGAACCCAGTCTTCACTATGAGTCATCCATACATCAATTGTCTTAAATCATTTATTTATTACTAACTAAGTAATTCACAGAAATGCATAAACAAACAAACAAACTTAAAATGGTTACATGAAATGATAGGAGAATATGCCCTAGTGGGCTGAAACGGCATGGTGGCTTGTTAGACAAAGGGGAAATGGGGGGTCGACCAAGAAGTCACTACAGAGTTCATAATTATAACAATTGACATGCTAATCCTTTACACACGAACGCTCACTCATTCGGGAACAATTGCAATCAATATATATATATTTACGCTCAGTGTGTCGTCTTGATCGCTGGTGAAAAGTTAGTTTCTATTGGAGAGTTTCGTCCGCTCTCTCCCTCTCTCTGTCGTGGTTATTGTGGATAGTTCAGAGTGACATTCGTTATAGAATGGATGTTTCGGCGGTTGTCGTTCTTCGCGTTCAATGATACCGAAATCCTAGCTGCAGACTAGTAATCAATATCAAAGACTTGTTCTTATTCTGTCGGTATAGTCTAAGAGTTTAACCACGTGGTATGGTTAAAAGATTCAGCAATTGTCCACAACCATCGTTCCCCTCCTAATGGAGAAAAACATGGTCTAGTGACAATTTCTCAGAGTTGGGTTTTTATTCGGAATTGCAGAAAGGGGCTGTCCCAGGATGTCTGACCCAACTGGGCTCAGGGCAGTCCCTTGATTTAGTTCAAATCAAAAGGGAATTGTATTTTTCTTCATTAAACAGTCCAAAATCATATTACACAATTATAGAAACAGTATCATACTCACTCATTCATCTTATACAACAATTAGATGTAAACCTCATATCTGGGGCTATTATATAAACAGCGGTATGGTAATGTAGCCACACAGTCTCCCATGAGTTTCCCCAAGTTGTGACAAACGGACCAGTTAATAGCTGGAATCTTCACCGATCTTTTATACTTTTTCCGGAACATGAAATGTGTTCGTACCTCAAGTTCTGTGAGGTGGAAGGATTTCCTTTGTTCTCCATGAAAGTGTACCCTCTCTCTAATACTGTGTGTCCATGAGGAGATTCTCAGGAATTTACGACGTCTCTCTGACCACAGCAACCTAGTTGAAGGAGGAAAGGGGGAGGCAGGGAGTGGCAGGGAGAGTGGGATGGGGCTTGCTATACCCAAACAGGCAACGTCATGACATTAGTGTTACAGTTCAGGATCATTCTGGGTTGCTTTGGCATCTTTCTACTAGTTGGTAAACAAGCAAGCAATGAGCATCTACATCTGAAATGTCTCTTTATTCCCACTACCTATGGCCAGGACTAGTTGTGCACTATACAGGGTATATAGAGTGTCATTTTAAGACACACACCCTTTTGTTCCATGATATGAACAGTACAATATAAAAAAGTGCCTTGTGATTAAAAGGGTTGGCAAATTTATTCCAAACTAGCCAAACATGGCTTACATCTTAATCATATCTTCCCATTCACAGTTAGAGACATCAGATTTCCACATCAACATCACGTAATAAACAATGGACTGAATTGGTTCAAATAAAATAAATCCAGTCCCTTTTTAGAAATTAAAACAAAATCTCCATTTGCTGGAGCTGTAGGTCAACTGGACTCCTATAGAACTCCTTTAGAATTCCGGAACCCCAGGCTCAGCATAGTAGAGGAGCTCTAGCTTTGGGTATGGAGTGACTGGAGGGACAAAATGCACACAGTTACACACAGGCAGAGAGAAATGGGACATACAGATCATATACTGTATAACCTCAGTAATAATACATTGTCTTCTTTTCATTAAAGACCCTAAAGAGGGATTAAGAATGACACAATATGCAATAGTTTACTATGCATGCAGTCTGTCCATTCAATCTAAAATAAGAGGTTGAACCCAGAGAAAGGAGTTGAGGCGATAAGTGGGCTTGCCTTCTGAGGGGCAGGTTGCCTGTTAAGGTTGAGCAGGTTGCTTGTGCTGACAGGGCTGCCTGCGTAGACTGTGTTGTTGTTGGCTGTGTCTCTATGGCAGGCACTGGGCTCACAGCACACTGGTCACTACATGCATGCTGTATAGAGACCTGGCTAGCCTGGAGTGGCACAGGGAGCTAGCAGAGAGAAGGGAAGGGGTTAAATGATTCAACATGGAACCATGAATGGCAGCATCCTGACTTATGAGCCTCTGAGTCTGCTATTGAATCTGATCAGCCTGGCTGGAATAGCGCTCACCCACAGTATCATATGCATCTAATGAATCCCCGAGCTGATTGTGCGTAATGCAAATTGGAGTGGGTCTAGGGATTCTGGGATAATGGTGTTAATGTGAGCCATTACCAGCCTTTCAAAGCACTTCATGGCTACGAACCTGAGTGCTACGGGTCTGTAGTCATTTAGGCAGGTTGCCTTAGTGTTCTTGGGCACAGGGACTATGGTGGTCTGCTTGAAACATGTTGGTATTACAGACTCAATCAGGGACATGAAAATGTCAGTGAAGGCACCAGCCAGTTGGTCAGCACATGCCCGGAGCACACGTCCTAGTAATCTGTCTGGCCCCGTGGCCTTGTGAATGTTGACCTGTTTAAAGGTCTTGCTCACATCGGCTACGGAGAGCGTGATCACACAGTCGTCCGGAACAGCTGATGCTCTCATGCATGCCCCAGTGTTGCTTGCCTCGAAGCGAGCAATTTAGCTCGTCTGGTAGGCTTGTGTCCATGGGCAGCTTGCGGCTGTGCTTCCCTTTGTAGTCTGTAATAGTTTGCAAGCCCTGCCACATAAGACGAGCGTTGGAGCCGATGTAGTACGATTCAATCTTAGCCCTGTATTGGCACTTTGCCTGTTTGATGGTTCGTCGCAGGGCATAGCAGGATTTCTTATAAGCTTCCAGGTTAGAGTCCCGCACCTTGAATGCGGCAGCTCTACCCTTTAGCTCAGTGCGAATGTTGCCTGTAATCCATGGCTTCTGGTTGGGGTATGTATTGATAAAGCCAGTGACTGATGTGGTGTACTCCTCAATGCCATCGGAAGAATCCCGGAACATGTTCCAGTCTGTGCTAGCAAAACAGTCCTGTAGTTTAGCATCTGCTTCATCTGACCACTTTTTTATAGACCGAGCCACTGGTGCTTCCTGCATTAATTTTTGGTTGTAAGCAGGAATCAGGAGGATAAAATTGTGGTCAGATTGACCAAATGGAGGGCGAGGGAGAGCTTTGTATGCGTCTCTGTTTGTGGAGTACAGGTGATCTAGAATTGTTTTCCCTCTGGTTGCGCATTTAACATGTTGATAGAAATTAGGTAAAACTGATTTAAGTTTCCCTGCATTAAAATCCACGGCCACTAGGAGCGCCGCCTCTGGGTGAGCGGTTTCCTGTTTGCTTATATCCTTATGCAGCTGACTGAGTGCAGTCTTATTTCCAGCATCCGTCTGTGGTGGTAAATAAACAGCCACGAAAGTATTGATGAAAACTCTCTTGGCAAGTAGTGTGGTCTACAGTTTATCATAAGATACTCTACTTCAGGCGAGCAAAATAAGGAGACTTCCTTAGAATGCGTGCACCAGCTGTTGTTTACAAATATGCACAGACCGCCCCCCCCTCGTCTTACCGGAGGGTGCTGTTCTATCTTGCCGGTGCAGCGTATATCCCGCTAGTTGAATATCTATGTCATCATTCAGCCACGATTTCCGAAACAGTTTCGGATGTCCCGTTGGTAGGATATTCGTGACCGTACCTTGTCTAATTTATTGTCCAATGATTTCACGTTGACAAGTAATATTGACGGTAACGGCTGCTTTCCCACTCGCCGTCTGTGGATCCTTACGAGGCACCCCGCTCTGCGTCCTCTGTACCTGTCACGTTCCTGACCTATTTCTGTTAGTTTGTTGTATGTGTTAGTTGGTCAGGACGTGAGTTTGGGTGGGCATTCTATGTTGTCTGTTTCTATGTTGGTTTAAGGGTTGCCTGGTATGGCTCTCAATTAGAGGCAGGTGTTTGGCGTTCCTCTAATTGAGAGTCATATTTAGGTAGGTTGTTTCACAGTGTTCGTTGTGGGTGGTTGTCTCCTGTGTCTGTGTATATGTTTGCACCATACGGGACTGTTTGCGGTTTGTTCGTTTTATGTAGTCTGTTCCTGTTCATTGCGTTCTTCACGTTATATGTAAGTTCGTCGTTCAGGTCTGTCTGCATCGTTTATTTGTTTTGTTTGTTTATGCAAGTTTAGTTTGTTTTTTCGTCGTGTTCAATAAATCATGTCATTTCACTACACTGCGCCTTGGTTCGATCACTACTCCTCCTCTTCGGATGAAGAGGAGGAGGAACGCCGTTACAGTACCTGCATCTCTTTCTCTTGCCAATGACGGGGATGTTGGCCTTGTAGGGTGTTCGAAGTACATCCTGTGCGTCCTGCTTGTTGAAGAAAAACTCTAATTCGAGGTGAGTGATTGCTGTCCTGAGATCCAGAAGCTCTTTTTTTGCCGTACGATACGGTAGCAGAAACATTATGTACAAAATAAGTTACAAATAATGCGAAAAAACCCACATAATAGCACAATTGGTTAGGCGCCCGTAAACTGCTGCCACATCCGGCGCCAGTTGTCTTAATTTTGAAAGATACAAGCTATATTACCTTTTATCCTCTAGGCTTCAGCTTTCTGGCTCTGTTTGAATGTGGCTTCATTGCTCGTTGTTCCTTGCATGCGATTGGCTTTGGTCTTGGGGGTGGCACACAGCCTGGGAGACAGGACTGCCTGTCAGGCGCTGTTCAGGGCTTAAATGCCCCATGAGCAGTGTAGAGTTGCAAGTACAGATAGGATGCGACAGGCTCTCGGTTGAACGAGTACGTATCCCAGCATGGCGCACTGCACTGCTCAGTGAGGGACCGCGCCGGACAGGAACCCACGACAACCTTTCACCTCATTTAGGAGAGGGAGGGCGGGGCTAAATGTCCCCAGGGTCCAGAGGACAACAACTGGAAGTTACTTCCCACCGGAAATTACTATAGAAGTGAGCACGTTGTGAATGGATTTGTTTTATATGCATTATACACTATTATTGGCATTTCATTTTATATTAACAAATGAAAACAAAAACACAAAATGAAAAGGAATGACAAATCTAAAGTTACTAAAATAATTTAATTTAAAGCTGCAATATGTAACATTTTGGGACCACCAAATTCACATAGAAATTTGAGGTATAGATCTGCCATTCTCTTTGAAAGCAAGTCTAAAAAGTAGTAGATTTATTCTATGTTTTGTTCAGTTTGGTACACCAGGATCAAACAGCTGAAAATACAATATTTGTGGTTATTGAAAAGATATTTCACAGCGGTTTAGATGGTACAATGATTCTCTACACTTTGCTTGTTTTATCACATAAACTGAAATGAGGCGAACTATTAGAATTTTAGCATATTGCATCTTTAAGAGATTGATAGTGTACAGTGATGAATCACAAATTGTTTGCGATAATAACCACAGACACCAATTTCGCATAATAAACTTGATTGAGAATGACATGATCAAATAAAAAATTATGCCAAAACACCAGCAATGTGTGGTTACTCTCTGTACCGCTATACATTTGAAAAATGTTTGTTCTAATGAATTTCAATAAACATAAGTGAGACAATTTTAATGTATGTACTGTAATGTATACATGTCTTTCTGTGAGGAGCCCCCCATTACATTTTGGTGTTTTGGCTTAAGGCTAATTTCATTCAGATTGTTTTGGCGGTGTTGGAAGTGGAACTGCGTTAAAGCTGTCAAATTCACAAGCAGCTCATTGTGTGACCTTATCGTGTATAATGCCATCGGATGCAACAAAACCACACCCGACTATAATCCGACAAATCCTATGCAGCTGGGTTAAAGTTCATGCAGCCGTGTTACAAGTTCAAACACTTGAATTAGACTGATAGGCATAAATCCCCCACATCCAAATGAACATGAAAACATGCATTAGCCTAACATCAATGGTTTGACATTTGAAAGTAATTATTTCTAACAGCGATAGAACCTACACTTTCTAGCTCCGTTTTGAGCTTCTAACACGGAAGGGATAATAAGGGTGTTTTTTGCACACAAGAAAAGCCGGTCACCGATATGTCAGCTCCTACCACAGTTACACCTCCAACACCGCCAAAACATCTGCTATGCGGATGTCGGTCGGCCAACGTTGGTTAACGCTCGATCTGATTTAATCTAGGCCTTAGTCTCCAGATGTTTCTCACATCTGTAAGAGGCTGTTATTGGGCTCAGCATTGCGAGGTTCTGTTACCAGTTACAGTTAGTTCTCCTTTATAAGTACCACTCGAGGCCAGCCATCAGTCTGCATGAGGACTCTTAGAGCATGCAGGCCACTTCTACTTTTAAGGTGCACTTATTGCCCATCTATAGTGTTTTAGGTAACATTCAAAATTAGATCCTATTGCTTCACCCACTGGCCTACGAGCAGGCATTACAGTGGTATTTGGAATTAGGATTGAGGTAGACACAGAGAGCAGACACACAGGCTAGAATCATGGTACTGGAGGGCCGTTTAGGAGAAATAGTATTATACAAAGGGTTAAATCATTTAATAAAAGGCATTTACAACAAAGTGCAGGCAGCCAGACTGTCCTGCTTTTCAAATATCAGATCATTCCTCCAGGTTTTATATACTCTTTAACTGAGCTTTCCAGATATTTTACTCTGCTCCAATAACTTGCTATTACCTTGGATTTCAATCATTACAGCACTGTCACTAAGCACCAGTTAGTGAACACAAGTAAATCACCCACCAATTCTCTATATCCACAAGTGATGTGGGTGTCAACTAGACACTTTTATTACATGCAGTTAGTTAATGTGATTCATGCAGAAATTTACCCAACAACCATTACATAAACTAGACACTATAGCCTTGTTTATACCTGTCACTACCAAGTATGTCTTGATCTTGTCCACTTTCTGATTGTGCCCACATCTTCAGAAATGCATGTTTGCATGGTATTAAAATGTGTCTTATCTGTACACTGTTTCTGCATTATGACCAGAGTTTCTGGTCTCTCCCTATGCAATTTATTTGGCAGATTATTTGACAGATATTTATTTATTTTAAGACACATATTGAAGCCTTAAGTCAGTAGTGCCACGTGTCAATGATTTTAGAGAACAGGATAATGATTTAAATGGTTTCACTGTCCAGATCCGTCTACACTTGTAAGATTTCCAGACACAATGTGTGCCTGGCAACCTTCAGAGATGGTCAGGAAGATCGGATCACAATCAGATCACAATGCGTCTTTCAATCGTCTACACCTGTTTAAAAATGTGGGCACAATCAGAATCTGGACAAGATCAGGACAAAGGGTGTATTATGGCAACCAGGTATAAATGTGCTTATACTTTAGCATACTCTGAGTGAAATTGATATATTGATATCAATGTAAAGTGTAATCATCACAAAACTACCTTTAATCTACAACACAATTTTCAACTATCACACTATTTTCAACTATCATGCAGTCAGACGCAATTCGATTGTACCATTCAAATCAGATGCTTTTATTTACAGTGTCAAATATAACAATGCCCCGGACAGACAGCAAGTTGTGCCTAAAATAAACCACATTCCAAAGCCTGCATTCCGTCCCGGAATCAAAGGCGACTGGGTCTTCCGGGCCCCCACAGACAACAGGGCTTTTCTGGCTTTTTTCCCTTGGATCACAGCCCTTTCCCAGAAGTCCATCCATGCTGATTAGCTGTACAGCGAAGGGGCCCATCCCAGATCAAACGTGACCCTTGTCTTTCTGACGGGCTATCATTTGAGTCACTGTCACCAGCCCCCCACCATCAGAACAATGTCATCAACCCGCATTGGGCGAGGGGGGACTGGCGAGGGGCGGATGAGGGGGCAACGTAGTTGAAGAGCACGTGACGCCAGGCACAAAAAAAAAACATGTCAGGCATGAGGAGTGAATAAGCGCAGTAAGTGGGGGATCCATCTTGTCAGTGTCACAGAGAATAAAGATTTCCCTTGGTACAAAAGGCTTTGAACTTTGGCCGACAGAAAAATCTTGATTGCTCAAATAGGTCACTGGGGCCCTGACCTCATAAGACAAGATATTGTTCAGTGATTTGTACATTTTCATTCACTGAAAACGCCCCTTTCCAAACACTAGTTAGTGAGCTCGAGTAATGCTCTCTGTAGAGATAATTTCCTATTTAATCCATAGTAGGTAATTTGGTTAATTATAATGACCACTTCCACTTTCCTAGTGTAATTAGTGTAAAGTCTGACGGAAATCATCTTAATTAAAGCACAGACTTGTTGATTAGATTTTTAACAGGACTACAAGCTTGCCTGTGGTAGTGTAAGTGAATGTGTTTGCTTCACTATTAGTGTTTCCTCACGGCAATTATCTCATTTAATGAAACTATTTATAGAAACCAGTGTCCCGGAGTGTACGTTTATCCGTTTTTTCCCTAGACACTAGACCTCCTGTAACTAAGATGAGCTCAAGAGCGCAGATGTTTTGCCTCTCTTCTCCATTCAGATGTATAGAGTTCACAACATTGTATCTGTGCCATTATGGCATCTGCATCTCCATTTAAAGTAGTCCATCTTCTTCTGCTTTTGATGTTTGAAAAACATGTAAAGCTAATATTGGTAATTTACCACCACCTGCAGTGCTGGATTCTTGAACCAAAGCTTGTGTGTCATGAATGTATTGTGGCTACTAGATGGCAGTCATATAGCTTAAAGCCATTTACAAACTAGGCTAACCAATTTGAAGAAGATAATGTTCTGATCATTGGCTGATCACTCCCAACCCATAGGAATCCCCACCCAGGTGACTACATTAAAATCTATCTTAAAATGTATCTTCTCTCATATGAGCTTCATTTTTCACTTTAGCCAGTCATGGAATAAAACTACCTAACTGAATGCTACATAAAGTAGAGGATAGACTTGAAAGAAAATCCATATCAATTTATGTTTTGGAACTTCATTTGAGCATAAGCAATCGTTCGTGATAGTTCATGAACATGATCTTTTACAGTAAATAAAATAAATTAAATACACTTTTTAAGAGCACCTCTAGTTAATTTTAATCGTTACCTTTCTGTGAGCTAACATAAATTCAGCAAGTTCATATAAAATTAAATATTGACATGACATTATAATGAAGTAGAAATAAATACAGATCATTATATAAATATACACAAATGTATTTGAAACCCGAACTGATACTGCCATATGGAATGAGAGGCATAGAGTGCTTTATTTCTAGAGTCTGTTGGTATCAAACACATTGTAAATGCATCATCATGCATATACTGTATAACTGTGTTTTGCAATTTATTCTACAAATCAAATTATCGACAATTTCACAGTGACATGAGACTTATGTGCGCATGTGGAGTTGTTCCAAGTAGTGTAAAAAGTTACTCACACTCTTTTTGTATTCATCATAATCAACCCAAACCTTATGCTTCCTTTTCATTACTCATATTAGAGAGAGCTGGAAATGATCGTTTTCTTTAGTGAACAAGGTGTAGTGAGAAATGCACTCACTGCCTGCTTGAGAGCTGTGTTAACATTCCCTTAAAATAAGGTGTGATGTCTGCAATGTATGCACAGACATTAATGACCAGGAGGTTACAATTAGCCTTAGAAATGACTGGGTGGGCTCCAGGCAGAGGTTGCACCTTTACCACAGATCCAAGATCAGCTTTCACTACCCCAATTTCACTCGTAGCCATTGAGGTAGAACAAAACACAGACCCTAGATCATGATGAAAGTGAATGAGGATGCAGCCCTCCGGCAGGAGATAATAGGTGGGTGGGGAGTGATGTTAGAAGAGAATGAGGTAGAAACATACGACTGGCTCAGAGGATGCGCTCCAGGTATATAGAACACTATAAACTCTCCCTGTGGTCGCAGGCACTAACTGTGTGTTCACAAAGCTAGGACATGGGGCATTCTCTTTCAGCTCTAACAGACAGAGGTTTGGTGGTGAATAAAAAGAACACACTTAAAAAATTATCTTTACCTTTTTAAAAACTACAACACATTTTCACCTAACATTACAATATTTTCGGGGGACATAATCAATAATCAACTCTTCGTAAAAAAACATTACAAAAGAAAAGAATATAAACAACTTCTCAAAACACCAGTTTACATACGTACATATCTCTATGTCACAATAAACAGTTTATGACCTTAAGTTTGAAATAAAATACATAGTGATTCTTTGATGTTTATATCTCATTTCTCCCTTGTTTTGCAAAAGCACCATTGTAAGTATAAGTTAATGGCTAGTTGAGTTGTGTTTGTTCCAAGTGAGGTATGGTTGAGCATAGCATATTTTCACATGTGTATTGAGCACTGGTGATCGCACCAAAATAAACTATTTACAAAAGCGAATATATAGACATATCTAACATTACATAAATACACTCATATCAAGCACCTTTTGAGCGGTGGGCCTTGGACCTACTGGTTGGGCCGGGTTCTTATGTCTGTGCTAGTAAAAAGTAAGGAATCTGGGTCAAGACTTCAAGCTGTGGTAAAATGACTATTACCCAGAAGAATCACATAATTTATCAAATAATACAGTTATCACTTTATTCTACAGTCCTATTTCAGCTGGTGTTGACTTAGTCTTAACTGAGAAACACTATTGTTTCTTTTAAAGAATTTTGCATAATTGGTAACTACCCAACACTTACATTACTAAAAAGTAATTATTAGGTCATTATCATGTAATTACCATTTACAATGACATTTCTGAATAAATACCAGGTAAATAGTGGACTGTAAAATAAGGTGTAAACATACGATGATTAGTAAATTCTCTATAAAAACTGCATGTGCCTTAAAGGGGCAATCTGCGATTGCTACATCCATTTAAAAAAAAACTTTTGTCATTCTATATAGCCATTGATTCTTGAAGAATATAACTTATTTTAACTAAGGAGCTTAGTTTAACTGTCTAACACCATCAGAACCCAAAATATAACCTTTATTTACTTCTTTGTTCGTAAACAATGTAATTGTAAACAAAACACTGTATAGCCTCAAAACATGGTTAAAACTATAATTTTCATGTCATGGATGGTCAGTCCTTGCATCCATAGCTATGTGTATGCATTTAAGAGTGGTTACATTTATCCAGCCCCACCCCTTAGATGTTTACCGAAACAGAGTTGTGGGGGTGGTGCTTTGTTATTGTTTGAACTGCATATTACACACTTTAAGACAAATTACATTTTTACAGTTATGATGGTCAATAAAGCTTTAGCATTAGAATGATGTATCCATCTCTAGAGTACATAAAAACAAATTTTCTTTGCAACACGTAAAAAAAAAAGAGTATGAATAGCAACAACACTCGAGTATATGTCCATTCTTTGGGTGTTAACAAAAAAAAACAATGCATCTTAAACTCCTGATATACAGAAACATTGATCAATATTTGCATATGAACAACGAATGACTAAGTGTGCGATTACAAAGAGCAATCACAGAAACTTTGGATGTCAATTCTATATACATAGGAAACGAAGAAGAAAAACTCTTAAGTAATAAATTATCTTTTAAAACAATATTTTACAAACTAGCTTTGATTTTGATACAAACTGATCCTGAATTTTTAACACTAAGACTTATAACAGAGAAAGTGTTCTTATGGTCACAACTGTCAATTAAGCTTTTCATATGTTGTACTTTTTGGTGTGTTGTGTTTATTGTGTGTGTGTCCTGTCTCTTATGTGAACAGAAATCAATTCCCAACTGTCTCTAGAAGGATGACAAGTCTCAGGTGCCAAGGGAAGGGTAACAGTGAAATGGAAAGTGGAGTTTCCAGCATGTAAGCGCTACAGAAACAACCTGCTCTCTCAAGTGTGATTGTTTGTTTGTCATTGTGTGTATTGAAATGAGAGGACTTTTAAAAAAGATGGCGGAAGAAAACATGTATATTTACGAGCGCACCGAGCTCCATGGGTCTGTGCTCCAATGGGGGCTAGACGGGCACGCATGAGTATTGCACTGCTCACGGTCGGGCGGTTTTTCTAGAATCTCACAGCTCAGATCGTTAAAGCGTTCTCCGTTGGGCCTCTGACACACCACCAGCCGTGTCTTTATTCCTCCACCGCACGGCGTGGTACACTGCAGGACAGAGCAGATGAAAGAATAGTGTGTAAACAGAGTCAGGACAGTTGATTCACATTGTCACAATACAGTTATCTACGACCTCTGACCTTTAACCCCTCACCTCCAGCACAACCCAGGAGGTACATGATGACATACAGCCCAGCAAAGCAATTTCAGAAGAATGGAATTGTGGAATAATAACCGCTATGATAACGCCAAGGTTCATAACAATGAAATGATGCATTCAAAGTGTGACTAAACCCCCTCAGTGTATGAGTGCTGTAGGACGGCTTGGGTTCTCTCACCTCTCCCCAGTTCCCGTAGACCCACTGTGGACAGGGTCCGGACTCACAGGAGCGCTGCTCGATGGGTTTGGAGCGATCTTCACAGTTGTTGGCAGCATAACCATTCTCATCTTGGCACACCACCACACGCCTCTGGAAGCCACCCGCACATGTGCTCGAGCACTGACGTCACAGGGAGAACACAGAGTGAGACAAATGGTTCACAGACTCTCACACGTACAGGTATGTATGCACTAACTCAGAGACAGGCAAGTAGACATTCAAACACTAATACGCATACATTCATGAGCATGTATGGACTCAATAACAAAGACATGTTCAAACACATCCATGCAAATGTATGGTGCTCATCTATGCACACATAACTCACTGAGACAAGGGGATCCTGCAATAATACATTTACCCAGAGTCACAGTGTCACATATTGTAGACCTTTGCACATACAGACATCAGCTACAATGAAACAAGCGCACATATAAACACTCACTCACCATTAATAAATACAAAACACACAGTATGTGAAAGTATGTGAAAAAAGGTCCCCATTGACAGACAAGTATACAAAAACACACATATATCAATCTGGCAAGGGTCCGATTGACTGCAGAGACTATGTGCTTTGGGAAACTGGATGGATAATGCACTGCTATATTAAAACACATATCCTCAAGGAGAAAATAACTCTTGCTATTTCCCATGATCCATTAAATAACACCAGCTATTTGGGGACAGATTGTTGTGCAACTATAATAACCCAGTTTTTAATAACAGCTGTACAATAGGCTATTAACCGCCAAAGCCATCAGCACAACTCATTGACCTTAGTCAGGGGTAGGCAACTAGATTCAGCCGCGGGCCAATTTTTGTTGGAGCAGATGGTCAGGGGCCCGGAACATAATTATAATCATTTATACACTGCAAATTGACTACAACTCAGCCCAAAAAGGGATTATATTTGAAAATAACAATAATTTCATACCTTGATAACATTGAGACACAATCACATGTCATTTTTTTCATTTGTTAGAATACAGGAACAGATTTCCTAAATTAAACACATTTTTAAGTAAATTCCTGGTGAATGTACAGTCTTTTTTGACCAAAAACTAAAATCTATCCACTCCCAAAAAATCAGTAAGATACTTTTTTAGTCCATCGGGCCACCTGTTGCCGACCCCTGATATAGGTTGTATGCATGAATTCAATGTTAAGGACCCTAGGACTGCAAGATGGTTGTAAATGGTTAATAAGAAATTCACCGCTCCCCAGGGTCCTGTCCTCCATTGGTGGGCCTGGGTTCGTCCTCCGCTGCGCCCATCGGCAGCCGTGGGCAGGTTGTTGCGGACGCCCCCGCTGGGCGAGGGGAAGGGTCGAGAATCACTGGAGCGGAGAGCAGGGCACTGGGACATGGCACACTCCTGCTCTGTGGCTGGACGGTCGTCAGGGTCACACTCCACCACATCCACTATCTGGTCACTGAGGTTCAAACACACCACCTGGCGAGTGGTCTTCCCCTGCCCGCAGGATACAGAGCACTGCGTACACACACACGCACACAGGCACACACAGTAAGACAAACAACATACAAACACAAACAAACAATGCCGTAGCAGCTTAGGTCAGTGTCTTGTCGCTTTAAACATGGCTGACACAAACAGAAAGCGTAGTTACAGTACTTTAAGGGACCCGTTTGTCAGATCAGTGGAACTTTTAACATATGCCTATGTACAAGCTAAAACAAGCTAAAACTACAACACTGAGGCTGCTTTAATAGTTGGGTCTCATAACGGTAGAACACAGTCATTAAACTTCATGAACTAACTGGCCCATCCATCCGCCATGCCATTCTGTAGTTATCACCCCCTCCATCAGGGTTCATTTCCGGTTCCATTCCATATCAGGAGTGTCTAAAGGGAACTTTCAGAGTCAGATCCGTCTCTTTTTCTGTGCTTCTGTTTGCTGTGGCCTTGGGCTGAGCTGCTTCCTGGAGGTCACTGAGTCGCTCTGGCATAAATAAGCAGTCAGGAACAGCCTGTATCTATCTATCTATCTATCTATCTATCTATCTATCTATCTATCTATCTATCTATCTATCTATCTGTCTGTCTATCTGTCTGTCTGTCTGTCTGTCTGTCTGTCTGTCTGTCTGTCTGTCTGTCTGTCTGTCTGTCTGTCTGTCTGTCTGTCTGTCTGTCTGTCTGGCTGGCTGGCTGGCTGGCTGGCTGGCTGGCTGGCTGGCTGGCTGCCGTCCGTCCGTCCGTCCGTCCGTCCGTCCGTCCGTCCGTCCGTCTGTGTGTGTGTGTGTGCATGGTGGCCATAGCTGCAGCATGGTGGGACTAGTGATCTCTGTCTGATGAGAAAAATCAGTAAACCACAAGGATCCTAGCCCCTCTCTACAGCCCCTCGTCACTCAACCCTCCCTCTATCCCTCACACTTCCCTCCATCCCTCACGCCTCCCTCCAGCCCCATGCCTACCTCCATCCCTCACACCTCAATCCATCCTTCATGCCTCCCTCACGCCTCATTCCATCCTTCACGCCTCCCTCTCGCCTCATTCCATCCTTCATGCCTCCTTCACGTCTCCCTCTCGCCTCATTCCACCCTTCATGCTCCCTCACGCCTCCCTCCATCCCTAACGCCTCCTTCCATCCCTAACGCCTCCCTCCACCCCTCACGCCTCCATCCCTCACGCCTCCTTCTATCCCTAACGCCTCCTTCCATCCCTCACGCCTCCCTCCAGCCACATGCCTACCTCCATCCCTCACACCTCAATCCATCCTTCATGCCTCCCTCACGCCTCATTCCATCCTTCACGCCTCCCTCTCGCCTCATTCCATCCTTCATGCCTCCTTCACGTCTCCCTCTCGCCTCATTCCATCCTTCATGCTTCCCTCACGCCTCCCTCCATCCCTAACGCCTCCTTCCATCCCTAACGCCTCCCTCCACCCCTCACGCCTCCATCCCTCACGCCTCCTTCTATCCCTAACGCCTCCTTCCATCCCTCACGCCTCCCTCCAGCCACATGCCTACCTCCATCCCTCATGCCTCATTCCATCTTTCCTGCCTCCCTCACACCTCCTTCCATCCCTCACGCCTCCCTCCAGCCACATGCCTACCTCCATCCCTCACACCTCATTCCATCCTTCACGCCTCCCTCTCGCCTCAGTCCATCCTTCATGCCTACTTCACGCCTCCCTCCATTCCTAACGCCTCCTTCCATCCCTAACGCCTCCCTTTATCCCTCACACCTCCATCCCTAACGCCTCCCTCCACCCCTCACGTCTCCACCTCTCACGCCTCCCTCCACCCCTCACGCCTCCATCCCTCACGCCTCCCTCCACCCCTCACGTCTCCATCCCTCACACCTCCCTCCACCGCTCACGCCTCCCTCCACCCCTCCCTCCATCCCTCACGTCTCCCTCCACCACCCACACCTCCCTCCACTCCTCACGCCTCCCTCCACCCCTCACCCCTCACTCCACCCCTCATGCCTCCCTCCACCCCTCACGCTTTCCTCCACCCCTCACGCCTCTCTCCACCCCTCACACCTCCCTAGACCCCTCACGCCTCCCTCCACCCCTCAGCCAACCTTCCAAACACCCCTGAGCTTGTTTTATCACCTCCTCCCCTTGGACCAGAGAAACACCCAATCACACAAAGTCATTATGAATTGTGGTCTGAAAAGCACAAACCACAGCTAAATATACTTCAGATATTATAGGCCACTGAGCTGGCTAGAAATACAAGTTAATGAACAGTGCAGAGAGAGCATATAATGGTAGACAGATTTCCCTCTAGAAGAACTGTTCACAAAGGTTAAAGACTATAGCAATGGAGGAAAACACCATATCCGTAGCCAGAAGACCCTCTAGTAATGTCAAATATTAAGTGGATACATTCAATATATTTTAAGTGTACACAGTATATGCACTTAACATGGTGGTTGATTGAAAGACAGTAGTTACTTACTGATGTCCATTCTAGGACCTTCCACTGTCCGCAGTGCACTACAATGCACCCGTCGCTGGCTGGGGGCTTGACCAGGTGGGAGCAGGCAGAATCCTCTGCAACCCCACCCTGGATGTCACGGCAACTAACATAGCGCATCCGGGTCCCTTTGCCGCAGGTGGAGCTACACTGTGGTGAAGAAGGAAGAAATCAGTACAGTACAGTGCAACACACACACACACACAGTATTTAATTGCTACAGCGAGTGGTAGTGCAACCAATAAAACCAACCTGTGTCCAAGAGCCGAACCTCCACTGGGTTTTGTGTGAAAGGTGTGAGGGGACTTTGGTCCCAGGGGGAACTGGGTGGCTGACAGGACACTGGGCCGGTTCACAGTCCTACAGGGACAAACGGACACATCCATCAAACCAATCACACTGACAGAAACACACCACACAGTACTACACTTTCATCTACTTACTGGACACAACCTAGACAGCTCTGACAGAAGGGTACTCACCAGACCAAAAGTAACGGTGTTACTCTGACAGATCCCAGAAACACACAACGTTAAGACCCTCCACATGAGGCCAACCTTCAGAATAACCTGACGCCTGTCATAACGTGTCACAGTGGAGTGGTATCCCAGTCTCCAATGCCAACACTGGGCTCCTTCCCCACCTTCCGCCCTGCTCTACTCCCCGGTGCCCTCTCATGACCTTTGAACCCCTAATTCTGGGGTGAGCAGAGGAGCCTAACTCAGGTTTAGCAGGGCCATAGAGGGCTCCACATTCCACACTCTGAGTCCTCTGAGTGGAAACAAACAGGACCCTGGCAGCTAGCCAGGCAGGCAGGCAGGCAGAAAGGCAGAAAGGCAGGGGGAACACAACCTCCACAGCCTCACACTCACGCAGTAAAATACACCGTAAAACATGCAGTAAATGGTTGTGAAGGTGGTGGGAGAAGAAGAAGAGAAAGAACAAAGGAGGTGAATTATGAGAAGGTACTCTGGTTCTAAAGGCAACCAAGGCCTGTCTATGACACTGTGGGTGTGTGTTGATGTACGTTGTGTACATGTCTGTGCGTAGGTGGCAAGTGTTAAGTCGTCGTTGTGTATTTTTTGGTTTACTCCATCTCGTTGGTCAACTCAGGTAGAGATAAGCTCCATTCTTTTCTCTTTCCCCCTTTTCCAGCCATGCAGTAGTTTAGGGTGGGCGGTCTCGGAGCTGACTTCACGGATGACTGGCTGGAATCACAGGGAGGTGAAGTGACTGATTCAGGGTCACTGGGCCTGACGGCTGAGTCGGGAATTAAGGCCGGGACCAGGGGGGCCTCCCTGGGACCGGAGTCTCAATCTGCGTTTATGGCTCAGCCCAGCCCAGCCCAGCCCACCACTCCACACCCCACCCTGACCTGCCCACCCCATGCCCCAGGAAAACAGACCATTCTGCCTTCCAACTATTAGCGTGGAGAGAGAAAGAAACAAGCCCTAATAAACTAAACTGATGCATGGTGAGAAGTCCATAAAAGTAGAGGTTCATGAAATGTATGACGATTAGTCATCAATTGTATGAATGTGAGTTTGTGTTCACTGTTTATGTGTTGGTCATTTTCAACACAGCAGGAATTGTTTTACTGAAGAGGTTTTTCAGATAGGTTCACATAAGGTGGAGAGAACCAGCCTACACACATTCCATGTTGTTCATTATTTTCCATAGAATGCATAGAGCCACGAGTTGATTATCCCTTTTATGAGTTCAACATCCACTGAAGTAGCTAGCAAGTTACTAGATAGAGACTGTAGTTGCCTTGGTAACCAAACAAACAGACTTGCTAGTTGAGCTAACCAAACTATTCATCCTAGCTTGTTATTATGAACATCGAATTCAACAATGCTAAAAAAATATATATTTGACTTTTACTTTTAAAAGCAGCTCAAACACAGTAAGAATTAACTATAGCCATTGAATTCTACCGTGCAAATAAATATACCGTGTGTTATATGGAAATAATGCACGCTCTAGAACGCCCTTCAAGTCAATCAGAAACGAGTATTCAACAATGCCATGGTATAAACTACAGTACAAGACTGTTAACATATCGACATTAAGGTGGGAAACTACACTATTACACTACAGTACAAGACTCTTGACAGACAAACGATACCCCTGGCAGACTGTAGGTGTGACTTACATAATAACCAAGGTGAGGACAGTTTCCAAGAATAATCCAGGAATGTTTTGCACCATCACCAGCCCTGCCCCATGGCTGGGTTTCTGGGGTTAGAGCCAGTTCCCCCTCCCCCTCCATCACCCACCCCCAGAACCCCCCTGCTCCCTGACAGGAGCTTTCGTGCGCCCCCTGCCGTGGAAAGGTCCTTTTCTCCTGCTCCTTCATGCTTGGTAAGGAGGCGGGCGGCTGGAGGGAGACAATCGCAGCTATGTGTCTCCGACTGGGGGTAAAAGCGGCCTGGCACAGCCCCCCACTGACCCCCCTTTAGACAACAAGGCTTTATTGAGTCCAGGTGATAATGGACTGGGTCACAGTGTGTCATTGACTGTACCTGTGTCGCAGCCTGCACAGGAAAAACCCCTTTCCTCACTATAAAATGTAACACCATTCTACAAATGCAGGGGAAGGGGAAAGTCACATGGTCAGCTCACAACTAAGCATTTAAGTAGTGTGTCAGGAACAGATAAGGGTGTTTGTGTGTTCTACTGAGTCTGACAAATCAAGCCCTGGGTGGTCTAATACTGAGAAAATTGCATGTAGGCCTCACTACAGGTTATATCCTCACAAATGTCACTTGAAAACTGAGTAGTATACAAGGGCTGTAGCCAAAGCATCCACAAAACTGCTTTCACTTATCCCATGTTATTTGTCCAGATGTGTGCAGAGGAGATGGGGAACGTATAGAGATGTTGAGATGGGTCTTAGTGGACTGTGTCCTTACCTGAGTGTCAGTGGGCCGTGTGGCCGCGTTACATTCAGTGTCGTCCATGACAGACCCATATGACCTCACAACGCACTTCACCGCTCGCATCTGGTAGCCTGGTCCACACGAGGTAGTGCACTGTGTTCACCAAAGAGAGAACAAGAGAAAAGAGCGATATAAAGGAAGAGAGAGAGAAAGATAAAAAAAGGGACAGAGAGAAAGTCAGAGACGGACAACAAAAAGCCAACATAGCAAATCTTCCCAAAAATGCCTAACTGAAGGGGAAAAAGTGCACTCCCTTTGAGCCTGGTCAGACTAGTGCCAGCAGATGACAGCCTTCATGACCATAATGCATGAGTAATTCATCTACTTTCCATTGCTTTTTTCCCACTGTATCCAAGTCAGTGGGTAGATACACCACACTCTTTTCTACCTCACTGACTCCAATGAAACGAGGTCAAACTTGTGTGGCAGCAACTTTAAACAATCTTTATTAAGAGCTGTAATTTTATTGTGAGGAGCTGTCATTTTATTGTGAGGAACTGAAGTTTTATTTAAAAAAAATCTGTTTTGGCCAATTCCATGGTATAGGAACACCTAATCTCCATCACACATTTAGGCTTACAGGCAGTTTGCACACACAAGCTGATTTATAAGAGCATAGTTTTGATTTGCAAAATGTTGCAATACCTTTCTAGACTAGAGCCTAAGGATTGCTACAAAGCAGCTGTTTTTCATCCTCTGAGATCTACACTGATTATGCTTTAGCAAGCATAACGATTGTGTACAGATTTAGTGTGCTTATTTTGGTATGTGAATGGGGGATAGATTAAATCAGTGTCTTAGATTATTTTTCTTCTGTCAATGCTCTACATCTGGAGAAAGCATAGTACAGCATTCCACATAGCTAAAACTCTATAGCAAAATGGGCTTATTATGATAGATACAGTAGTATAAATAGCTGCTCCATTTGGTCATATTCTAATATTTTAAACATTTGGACACATTTGGAATAACACAATATGTTCACAAGACATGCCACCAGAGATCTCTTCACAATCCCCAAGTCCAGAACAGACTATGGGAGGCGCACAGTACTACATAGAGCCATGACTACATGGAATTCTATTCCACATCAAGTAACTGATGCAAGCAGTAGAATCTGATTTAAAAAACAGATAAAAATACACCTCATGGAACAGCGGGGACTGTGAAGAGACACACACACACACAGGTACAGACACACTCATACGCACACACACACGAGCACACGCACTCTACACACACGTACATTGTAATATTGCTGTATGGTGGTATTATACCATTTGTATTGTAGATATGTAATGGTGCAATAATGTTAAGTAATGTACTGTTTTATATTTTGTTGTATGTGTGATGTAAGTGCCTTAATGTTTTGGACCCCAGGAAGAGTAGCTGCTGCCAAGGGGGATCCATAATAAATACAAATACATAATCATTAGCTGTTGTAAGATACAACACTACAGTCTTTGAGGAACAGAGGGTAAGCCACAGATGTTACCTGGAACACAGTGTGTCCCACCTGTCAAACATCATAATATTACCTGGCACAAAGCTATGTCAACACTCTCATACACATGTCACTATACGGTTTGTCAACAGGTGTGCCTCACCTGGCCCCAAGGTCCGACCTGCCACGAGGCACAGTCCTGCTGCTGACACGTCTGGACCGACTCAGGCTTGGACGCAGAGTCACAGAAGCGGTCGTCCCGTCGGTCCTCCGCAAACTGGCACCATGTCTGCCGGTGCTTGTACCCTTTCCCACACGTCACTGGGCACTGCAACAACAGTCAACAGGCACAATGAGAAACATGGGCACACATAGCATAAAGCCTTTGGAAAGTACACTCAGAAAATGAGGACAACAGTGTGTGTGTGCAGTTAACAGTAGCTTTGACATGTACAGTAGGTTAGCTATGTGTGTACAGTATGTGTTTGTTTGGGATATTTGAGCAATAAGGCCCAAGGTGTGTAGTATATGGCCAATATACCACGGCTAAATGCTGTTATTAAGCACGACGCAAAGCTGAGTGCCTGGGTACAGCCTTTAGCCATGGTATATTAGCCTTATACTACAAGAGATGCCTTATTGCTATTATAAACTGGTTACCAATGTAATTAGAACAGTAAACAAGTCATTTTGCATCATACCCATGGTATATTGTCTGATATACTGTACCACAGCTTTCAGCCAATCAGCATCCAGGACTCAAACTACCCGGTTTATAATATAAAACATTTGCGGAATGTGACACATAGCCTTTTTAGCTGCTTGGACAGAATGTGAAAACTATGCAATAACACTAGTTATTGCACCACATACTGCACTGTACATGACAAGATATAACAAGGACACTCTGTAATTTTTACATCTTTAACAACAAACTAGACGTAGCATAAAAAGGCCATCTGGGTTCTAAATTCCTAAATTCCTAAATTAATTTCAAGTGATAATCAACATTTCCAAAGCGTAGTCCAAACATTCTCCATGGAACTGACCTCAGACCAGTCTCCGGTCTTCCACGCGGGACACAGGAACTCATTGCAGTTCTGGGCGGTGGTCAGCTTGTCTCTCTGGCTGCACTTACTCTCATCACTTTCTGCCTCAGAGGACTTCCCACACACGGCTGCACGACGCCGGGACCCTCCGCCACAGCTTTTGGAGCACTGAAACACACGCACACGTATTAAACCTTTGTCCTTCTGTTTTGCCTTCTCTTTTTCTTAGCCCACCCAAAAACAGGTGGTCTCACCTCTGACCAAGAGGAGTACTCCCAACCGGCCGGGTTACAGTCACCATGGCAACTCTCCTTGTCCTCAGGTTTACGTTGACTGCTGCAATAACGCTCGTCCACCTTCTGGGTCTTTCCATCGGTACGGCTGAGTTTGGCGCAGTAGATCTCCAGTGTACGATATCCCACCCCACATGGGACTGTACACTCACTCTTCCGCGCTACATGCCACCTGCACAGACAGGAAAGGTCATAGGTGAGAGACGATGACAGGAAACATATAGATCGCATATATAAAGACTGATAGTGATGAAGAATCTGTGATATGGATAGATGGAGAGTGGTTTAGGCAGTACCTGATTTCACAGTCTGCGTTGCAGGGTTCTGTGACCATGGCTGGTCTGGCAGCCCCATGGCACCTCTGGTCTGAGACCACCACACGGTCCGACTCTCTACTACACAGGATCTTCCTCTTACGCTCTCCTGATGGGGTGTGAGAGAAGGTTTAGTTCCTTGGTCATGGTCCTGCTGCTTTTGGTTTCTCCCTGGGATTGAATCGATTGGCTAAAAAGTCCATGCACGCTTGGACTCTTTGGAGTCTAAATCAGACACTTGTCAAAAGGCAAGAATGAAAACCAGCAGGAGTGTGTTCCTCGAAGAGACAGGTTTGACGTCCATGGTTAAATCATTGTAAAATCGTTCTTATTTCAAAAAGCGTTCCCAGAAACCTTGCTCTTAAAGCTGGATCCTCCACCTATACCTTCTGTTCTCAATTTTTATAACCAAACATTAAGAGCAGTAAATCAGTAGAACTGCCAGTAAATCTACATGGATAAATAGAAATGTGTTAGTGAAGAAAGAAACTGCATCTTCAGCCCTTATTCTCTTTAGCTATTTGTGACTTTGCCACTGAAGAGCGCCTGTGACGTCGACATTTCACTCCATTGCATATTTACATGTAAAATGTTTGTCCTTTTTAGCACTGGCAACTCCTAGCCAATTCATAGACGCTAACTACCTTTAGCGCCTATTGACAATTGTATCGTCTTGCTGGGGGGGGGTTTGTTAAGAGCCCCGACGCTTGCTCTTAATCCTTACAAAAAAGTTATACAGGAATCCTGCAGGAATTTGACCCTTTGTGAAGTAATTGTGCAGGTGTCCTACAGGACTCATGTAGTACATTCCTGCAGGTATCCTGCAGGACCAAAACCTGCAGGATTTTGATATTCCTGCAGGATATGGAAAACTGCTGAAGGAGGAGATAAAATGTATGTGGACATGGTGCAGATGTATATAGCCAGCTAGTTTTCTATTCCAAAAATATGTGTTTTTAACTCTCCTTTACAATTTACAACAAGAAGATGAACAGTTATGTGACATATTGGTCACCATAGCAACAGTTGACAGTTGGAAGTTGAGGAAATGGCTGCCAGGCAGTTTAGTTAATTCAAGTACTGCTAATATTAAAACAAATTTTGACAGGTAAGGGGTCAGAGAAACATACTAACTATAACAAATGTTTATATGTACATGCTAGGGGGTGGCGTAGTTAGTTTTTAATGTGTTGTGTTTGTATAACATTTTGTATAAATAAGTTAGCTAGCTTAGCTAACATGTCCTCTACCACTGGCTGCTAGCTAGCTAGCTTTGACAAAAAAAACATTTAAAACTTTTGTTTCCATGGAAAGTGACAAATTAGGTTTGATATCCCTCTTGCTATGTCTCATTAGTACTGTTGTCACAAGATAGGCTATAACTTTTAAGTGTTTTGAAACGGATGGTGATAGATTCGATTTTTGAATGACTAGGCTACTGGCTCCTTGGCAAGCATTTGAAGACGGTAACCAAGTCACATGACCGATCATGACCTGTCACAAATAAGGACGTGATTGCATTTAAATAGTAAAGAGGGGTTTAAAACATTGTTTATCTATGAAATATCACATTATTTTCACTGAAATAATAAGGTCACAATTGAATAAACAAACAGTTTGATTTAAATAGAAATGAATAATTTTAACATCACTTTCTCTCTGTTTTACTTGTAGCTTGCTTGGATAGTTTCCCCACCTCCACCATGTGAGTTCTCTTCTTTTCCCTTACAGCTTAGACTACAAGGAGCACAGAAAACACACACACTATAATTATTTGCCTTGTATATCTAACAGTTTAGCAGAAGGCCACCACACCACAGAGTTGGTCAGTGCATGAGAAAACAATACATTTACTAATTCATCTGTTTCTGATTCTTTGTCTCATTTGCAACTCCATTAGTCCCAGTTGTCTACTAGTTAAATTCTCTGAAGGATGAGGAAGGGATCCAGCAGGTTGTCCTACAGGAAAATGGATATATATCCTGCAGGATTCCTGCATAATTTTTGGTGCAGGATTCCTGTAGGACTTTTTTGGAAGGGAGAGTTAAAACGCATTGCTTGTGGTACGGTTTTGAAAACATAAGGAACGTATAATTCATATCAGCAAGAAATAATAATACAAAAAAAGGTTAAACTACTACACACGTTTATAAGCTTAGTGTTCCCACACGGCCATATTTCCATGTTACAGCGCTTGTTTACAGAAAACAGATGGAAGACATAGGCGACTACCTGTGATAATTAGAGTAGTTACCGTCTATGAATGGGCAAGTCTGCGCTCAACTCTGTGGAGGAGTTAATGTACTTGGCTATTTTAGCGACAAACTCAGATTGTAAATGTTTGCTAATGGTTGTTAGTGTTGCTAACGTTTTCAAGCAAATTCCTATCGCTAAAAATGTCACACCGTTGTTATAGAGAAGGTCACAAGCTAATAGGGTTGCAAAGGGAGTGTATATTACTGAAACTTTCTAAGTTTACCAGTAAACTACCAGAATTTTGGTATCTTTCAAGGATTTTATGTAATCGATCACAATACATCTAGTGGCTCTTTTGGGTACTTCAGATTATCAGAAGTGTCTGTAAAAATCTCTGGCCCTCTGTGTGGCCTTATCACATAAAAAATAAATAATAATATTTCACAATTATTTAACCAGGTAGGCCAGTTGAGAACAAGTTCTCATTTACAACTGCGACCTGGCCAAGATAAAGCAAAGCAGTGCGACAAAAACAACAACACTGAGTTACACATTGTATAAACAAACGTGCAATCAATAACACAATAGAAAAATCTGTAAACAGTGTGTGCAAATGAAGTAAGGAAGTAAGGCAATTAAGGCCAATAGTGGCGAATTAATTACAATTTAGCAATTTACACTGGAGTGATATATGTGCAGATGAGGATGTGCAAGTAAAAATACTGGTGTGCAAAAGAGCAGAAAAGCAAAAACAAATATGGGGATGAGGTAGGTAGTTGGTTGGATGGGCTATTTACAGATGGGCTGTGTACTGCTGCATTGATCGGTAAGCTGCTCTGACAGCTGATATAAGTCTCCAACTTCAGTGATTTTTGCAATTCATTCCAGTCATTGGCAGCAGAGAACTGGAAGGAAAGGCGGCCAAAGTAGGTGTTGGCTTTGGGGATGACCAGTGAAATATACCTGCTGGGGCGCGTGGTACAGGTGAGTGTTGCTATGGTGACCAGCGATCTGAGATAAGGCGGAGCTATACCTAGCAAAGACTTATAGATGACCTGGAGCCAGTGGGTTTGGCAACGAATATGTAGCGAGGACCAGCCAACAAGAGCATACAGGTCGCAGTGGTGGGTAGTATATGGGGCTTTGGTGACAAATCAGATGACACTGTGATAGACTGCATACAATTTGCTGAGTAGAGTGTTGGAGGCTATTTTGTAAATGACATCGCCGAAGTCTAAGATCAGTAGGATAGTCAGTTTTACGAGGGTATGTTTGGCAGCATGAGTGAAGGAGGCTTTGTTGCGAAATAGCCGGTTCTAGATCTAACTTTGGATTGGAGATGCTTAATGTAAAATATATGACATCATTTAATAGGATGATTTAATAGAACAAAGCTGTAATCATTATCCTAAATATAAACCATCAACTTAGTTCAGCATGAAACGTTCTTTATATATATAAAAAAATATTATGTCAATATGTAATTGTTTTGTCGTCAAACTGGTGGTAGTTGTGAAAAAAGTAAATAGTTGAAGAGTTGCTGTTAATTGAAAATAATGACATTATTGATCAGATGCTATTTTCATTAATTAGGCTATTTTCTCTTAAACCATATGTTCTATATATATATATATTAAAGTTATTCAAGCAGAAATTACCAAAGAATCTTACTGAAGATTCCGGTAACCTTGGTAAATTACCGCTAGCTTTGCAACCGTACACGCGAGTAGAAATGTTTGACATTGTATATTTAAGAAGTTAAGTTCCATTTGTATCCCTGAGCTGTACTCACCACTGCAGGTTGCTTACTGATTTGGAGAGAGCGCACCGGCCACTCACATGCGCCAAGTAATTACAATGGGAGAATCTCAATAGCATTTCCTTGATTCCTCTGGGACCTCTGAACTCCTCATCCAATTTGTTTTGAGGAGGCGGCGGGGAGAGAGCACCCGAGGAATCAAGGAAACACAATTATGATTCTCCAAATCTTTTATGTCGAGGGGTGTTTTCCTAATAATAGCCTATCTACAGTATATTAGTTTAACGTTAATGTAATAAAGTATTTGTCCTGAAATGTTTAAATATATTATGGATTGGTCATAGATAAGACAACTATTGAGAAGTATCGATTGTAAAGGGGATTATTAGGCTAATAATAATTTATGAAATACTTGTTTAGGTGCATTTTGTATTATCTCAGTGTTACGGGTTGGGCTTCATGTGCCCATTTTCAGGAGAGCATAGGCTGGAGTGACATGTTATCCAATGCTCTAGTCTAGGCCTACTAAACTCAGCTGTGTGCAATCATTGATGCGTTGTCAAAGTTATAGGAGCTCTGCCTAGTTTAAAGGTGCTCTGTCTTAGAAGCTAATTGAAGCTTCAGTATATTGGCCATTTCGTTTATCTGTATAAGTCAGAGTCCGTCAACATCTTGTCATAGATCCAGCTCACCTTCTGCACCTGTTAATAAATACCACAATTTTGCACCTGAATTCCATCTGACTCCTGATGCTTCACACACCCTGACAAGACCGTAGGGTCCACTATTCTACACAATATAAAAAGAAATGTCTACTTTTCAACTTTCTATAAAACCCTTGGTAGCAGGAGCTTTTTTCGTGTTGGCGACTTCATGGTGGTCAGATACAACCACATACAGCCTCAACTCCTCTCTCCCCCGACCTTACACCTCCCCCCACACCTCCTTTCCCACACTCTTCCACTATCTTCTCTTTACCCCGCTAACCCCTACACCCCCTCTCCTCCTTCCCTTCACATCCCTCCCCCAGCCCTCACCTTGGCAGGGCCTGCTGCACTCCTGCCAGGGCCCGTAGGCGTCCCAGATGAACTGCTGGGGTTTATCCTCGATAGGGATGTTATAGGAGTACCTGACGTCTGGGTTGTACAAGTTACCTACAGAAAGCACCTGCGGAGTGAGAGGGGGGCAGAGGAACAGAACAATACGTACAGTTCCACTGTTCCATTTGCATCATAACCATTTTACTGTGTCACCTTCTCAACAGTCATGTAAGGAGTTGTTACCTGGACAATGATCTCTTCTTCGATGCGGTCAGTGCAATTGATTCTCTCAATGATGTGGTCAGATCCGCTGTACTCGATGATGGTGTTGCCCAGTTTGATTTCCCTTTTAAACATGCTAACCACAAACTCTCCATTGAGCAGATACTCCCCTCTGATGTTTGAAACAGCTGCACATAAAGAGAGAATGGGTGACACTGACATGAATAAAAAGGATGGCATAGGAGTCTGAAAGTACAGTATGGGACAGGGTGAGAAACCACAAGTGTCTTTGATGAGCTCAGCTACTGTAAAGTCATTTTTCCTTTTGTTGAGGAAATCAAACAAGAGTGTTTACATGGACATACTATAGAGTTGCCTGAGTGTTTACATGGACATACTGTAGAGGTGGATACTCTGCATTGACATACTGTAGAGTTGGATACTCTGCATGGACATACTATAAAGTTGGCTGAGTGTTTACATGGAGATACTGTAGAGTTGGCTGAGTGTGTACATGCACATACTGTAGAGTTGGCTAAGTGTTTACATGGACATACTGTAGAGTTGGATACTCTGCATGGACATACTGTAGAGTTAGATACTCTGCATGGACATACTATAAAGTTGACTGGGTGTTTATATGGACATACCGTAGAGTTGGCTAAGTGTTTACATGGACATACTGTAGAGTTGGACACTCTGCATGGACATACTATAAAGTTAGCTGAGTGTTTACATGGACATACTGTAGAGTTGGCTAAGTGTTTACATGGACATACTGTAGAGTTGGCTACTCTGCATTGACATACTGTAGAGTTGGATACTCTGCATGGACATACTATAAAGTTGGCTGAGTGTTTACATGGAGATACTGTAGAGTTGGCTGAGTGTGTACATGCACATACTGTAGAGTTGGCTAAGTGTTTACATGGACATACTGTAGAGTTGGATACTCTGCATGGACATACTGTAGAGTTAGATACTCTGCATGGACATACTATAAAGTTGACTGGGTGTTTATATGGACATACCGTAGAGTTGGCTAAGTGTTTACATGGACATACTGTAGAGTTGGACACTCTGCATGGACATACTATAAAGTTAGCTGAGTGTTTACATGGACATACTGTAGAGTTGGCTAAGTGTTTACATGGACATACTGTAGAGTTGGCTAAGTGTTTACACTGGCATACTGAAGAGTTGGCTAAGCGTTTATATGGACATACTATAGAGTTGGCTAAGTGTTTACACTGGCATACTGAAGAGTTGGCTAAGCGTTTATATGGACATACTATAGAGTTGGCTAAGTGTTTACATGGACATACTGTAGAGTTGGATACTCTGCATGGACATACTATAAAGTTAGCTGAGTGTTTACATGGACATACTGTAGAGTTGGCTAAGTGTTTACACTGACATACTGTAGAGTTGGCTAAGCGTTTATATGGACATACTGTAGAGTTGGCTAAGTGTTTACACTGACATACTGTAGAGTTGGCTAAGCGTTTATATGGACATACTGTAGAGTTGGCTGAGCGTTTACATGGACATACTGTAGAGTTGGCTAAGCGTTTATATGGACATACTGTAGAGTTGGCTGAGCGTTTACATGGACATACTGTAGAGTTGGCTAAGCGTTTATATGGACATACTGTACAGTTGGCTGAGCGTTTACATGGACATACTGTAGAGTTGGCTGAGTGTTTACATGGACATACTGTAGAGTTGGCTGAGCGTTTACATGGACATACTGTAGAGTTGGCTAAGCGTTTACATGGACATACTGTAGAGTTGGCTGAGCGTTTACATGGACATACTGTAGAGTTGGCTGAGCGTTTACATGGACATACTGTAGAGTTGGCTAAGTGTTTACATGGACATAATGTAGAGTTGGCTGAGCGTTTACATGGACATAATGTAGAGTTGGCTGAGCGTTTACATGGACATACTGTAGAGTTGGCTAAGTGTTTACATGGACATACTGTAGAGTTGGCTGAGCGTTTACATGGACATACTGTAGAGTTGGCTACACTGAGAGTCGGTCAACTGTAAACAAACTCTCACTTAACTCAGTGATAAAAAAAGAGCAGCAAAACAGCTGATGTTTTCATTTACAGCAAGGCCTGCAACAGAGAACAGATAAACCTAATTGGGGTAAAATAATCCTGCATTCCTCCTGGAGGA
This sequence comes from Salvelinus alpinus, assembly GCF_045679555.1. Taxonomy (NCBI): domain Eukaryota; kingdom Metazoa; phylum Chordata; class Actinopteri; order Salmoniformes; family Salmonidae; genus Salvelinus; species Salvelinus alpinus. Next base: position 26,303,533 of record NC_092087.1, on the reverse strand, counting down.
ATCTCATTCCTCCTGTTCTGTTCATCAGTTTGTCTGCTGCACACATTCACACTAATGCGATTATGGAGCTAATTTCCTGAGTTACTTTCCTCGCCATTTCACACATCACAGTTATGTGGCTGCAGAGACCGGCCCACTTCCCGCAAGCCATCTTACCCCCTGTTCCCCCTCAGGCCCCAGCTCAACCGCAGAGACAGTCACGCACGCACACACACACACACACACAAACACGCACGCACACAAAGAAACACAGGCATAGTGACCTTTATGAGCAGCACAGAGAGAATGAAATGGCCCACAGAGGGCTATATGAGTTCTGGATCATTAACGCGTTAGCACGTGTGCCCTAAACTCTCATACAGGCCAGGGTAAATGGGCCCTCCAAATCTCTCAGCTGAAGACAAGCAGAACACTACTGTAGCACCACCAACCATAAATCTAATCAAATAAAATCAATTTTATTTGTCACATGCGCTAATTACAACATTACCATGAAATGCTTAAAGCCCTTAAACAACAATGCATAATTAATAAAAATAAGAATAAAGAAAATATTAACTAAATAAACTGAAGTAAAAAAGAAACTAACACAATAAAATAACAACCATATACAGGGGGTACCGGTACCGAGTCAATGTGCGGGGGTACAGGTTAGTCGAGGTAATTGAGGTAATATGTACATGTAGGCAGGGGTAAAGTGACTATGCATAGATAATACATAGTGAGTAGCAGCAGTGTAAAAAAACAGGAGGTCAATGCAAATAGTTTGGGTAGCCATTTGATTAACTGTTCAGCAGTCTTATTGCTTGGGGGTAGAAGAAGTTAAGGAGCCTTTTGGACCTAGACTTGGCGCTCCGGTACAGCTTGCCGTGCAGTAGCAGAGAGAACAGTCTATGACTAGGGTGGCTGGACTATTTGACAATTTTTGTTGGCCTTCCTCTGACACCGCCTGGTATAGAGGTTCTGGATCGCAGGAAGTTTGCGGAAGGAGGCTGAGCGGTTGCCATACCAGGTGATGCAACCGGTCAGGATGCTCTCGATTGTGCAGCTTTAGAACCTTTTGAGGATCTGAGGACCCATACCAAATATTTTCAGTCTGCTGACTAATACATTCTGGTAGAAATGAGGTAAAACGGATTGGATGAGCATTTTCTTCTTTGCTAATGGCCTTTTACAGCTCGTTAAGTGTGGTCTTAGGGCCAGCATCGGTTTGTGGTGGTAAATAGACAGCTATGAAAAATATAGACACAAATTATCTAGGGAAATATTGTGGTCTTCAGCTTATCATGCGGTAATCTAGCTCAGGCGAGCAAAACCTTGAGACTTATTTAATATTAGATTTTGCACACCAGCTGTTATTGACAAAGGGACACAGACCACCACCCCTCGTCTTACCGGAGGTAGCTGTTCTGTCTTGCCAATGCATGGAAAACCCAGCCAACTGTATATTATCCATGTCGTCGTTCAGCCACGACTCGTTGAAACATAAGATATTACAGTTTTTAATGTCCCAGAAACACAGGCATAGTGACCTTTATGAGCAGCACAGAGATGTCCCAGAAAATGCTCATCCATAGGCGGCGCTCCTAGCGGCCGGCGACTTTAATGCAGGAAAACTTAAATCCGTTTTACCTCATTTCTACCAGAATGTATCATGTGCAACCAGAGGGAAAAAAAATCTACACTATCTTTACTCCTCACACAGAGATGCGTTCAAGCAAAAACTAAAGCATGAATTACCAGTGACCCAACAGGATGGATGGTAGAGGAGGGTTACCCACTCGCTGGCGAATTCTCACCAGGCGCCTGGATCTTTCCCATCTGACTAATTAAAGAAAGAATCTTTGTCCAGTTCGAGGTGAGTATTCGCTGTTCTGATAACCAGAATCTCTTTTCGGTCATAAAAGACAGTGGCAGAAACATTATGTACAAAATAAGTTACAAACAACGTGAAAAAACACACAAAATAGCACAGTTGTTTAGGATCCCGTAAAACGGCAGCCATTGAACCATCTCATATCTGCTCAAGAAGAGAATACTAAACCTTTTGACACCTCTGAAAGGTAGGCATGTTTAAATTCAACAGCCAACAAGACCCTAAAAAAGTGTTTTGATAGTGAGTCTGAGTCTTACCGAGGTAGTTATCGTCTTCTGGTTTCCCTGAGTAGCTGTGTTGACGAACATCAATATTTGTAGCACCACTGGGTATTCTCACCACTTCGTTGTATCCTGCAGCACAACAAGCAGAAGAGAACTCAACGTCTCTGAGTGGACATGACTAAGTTAGTGGTCATTATAAACTGGGTGGTTCGAGCCCTGAATGCTGATTGGCTGACAGCCATGGTATATCAGATCGTATACCACGGGTATGACAAAACATTTATTTTTACTGCTCTAACTACGTTGGTAACCAGTTTATAATAGCAATACGGCACGTCAGGGGTTTGTAATATATGACCAATATACCACGGCTAAGGGCTGTATCCAAGCACTCATTGAGTCGTGACTAATGACTAATGTAGCTGGAAACGGCAGATTTTTTATGGAATATCTACATAGGCGTACAATTAGCCTTTTAAAGTGATAAACATGGATTAGCTAACACAACATGCCATTGGAACACAGAAGTGATGTTTGCTGATAATGGGCCTCTGGACGCCTCTGTAGATATTCCATTAAAAATCAGCCGTTTCCAGCTACAATAGTCATTTACAACATTAACAATGTCTACACCGTATTTCTGATAAATGTTATGTTATTTTAATGGACAAAAATGTGCTTTTCTTTCAAAAACAAGGACATTTCTAAGTGACCCCAAACTTTTGAACAGTAATGTATAACGGGCTAATGAAAAGCGTTCAGTGACCCTTTTCAGCCATTGTGATGATACGTAGTTTGAACACCACGACTGGCCCTAGGCTCACCGTAGCGCACCATGTTGAAGGTGCCTGCCACGGTCTTGCACGAGGAGTTGTCACCGCCACACACACCACACTTATCTCTCCTCGCCTTGGAATTCAAGACATGGTCACATCCCGCTTGCTGCACAAGGTATGAGAAGGAGAATGGAGAGGTGGTTAATGAGGAAAAGCAAGTGGAGGAGGAAGAGGTGAAGAAAGTGGAGGAGGAAGAAGAGGAGAAGGCAGATGATGAGAGGGAGGGAAAGGGGGGTATAGGACATGAAAGGATAAATATCCAACTTGTGCTACAACATAAAATGCATCACTCTCACTTTCATTTGCTTGGCAGATTCTCATTGATAAACATTGATGCAGCTAGGATTTTAGTATTTGCGAGATAATGTAACTAAAGTAGTGGCATTCTTATGAAATCCTGTACTGTACTCTGCAACACTCTGCTAGCCTGCAGGGATAAAAACCATATGACCTAAGAAAATAGTTGCCTAATACACAGAACCTAACCCGGTTAAGTGTGTTAAGTCCATATCAGTGTAACACATCTGACAGGAATTCTCTATCGTAAACAGCACCAAAGTGAAACTCTATTCTGATATAGTTGGGTTTAGTTCAAGTTCCCTCTAATAGGGACCTCTGTGATCAATATTCTTCTAATTTTAAAATAATGTCATTATTATCTTATTACTGTTATGAATGGTATATTAGGTTAGCTGTCAGACTGAAGCTATTAAAGGCTGTGTGTCAGTCTCACCCTGCACAGGCCCTGCACACAGATGTCGTTGGTGTCGGGGCCACATGGCGTGCCGTCGATGACCCGATCCCTGAGCTGATAGTAGGCGGTGCTGCCAGCCACCCTGCAAAACAGCTTACAGCGATCCTTCATCTGAACTACAGGACAGGAGAGGGAAGGGGAATGGTGAAAACAGTCCACTGACCACATTAAAGGGGCTAATGAATTCAACCATATGGATGCTCTAACAAGTTTACTTAGCGTCCTCAAGCTGGATCACATTGATTCACTGAGCACTCAGAGTGCTATGAGCACATCTACAGGAAGCCTTAGTTTACTTACAGCACCATTTCTAAAGGTCTAAACAGTCCAGTACATATAGAGATGTTTCTCTGTGTTAGAAAGATGCAAAAACCAGAAGGTGTCAAGAGAGAGAAGATGTTCTTACTTCCGCTGTACTTGGGTACCCAGCGCACATTAGGAGGTAGACCGTTGATGTTGAAGTGCCGGCCGTCGAAGGCTGCACACTGCTCCTCTCTGAAGTCCCTCTTCTGCTTGGAGCAGGGCTCTGAGTTACATGAGCGGAACTTCATCCTGCGCCCCACACAGTACTTCCCCCCGTTCTTGGGCCTGGATGAAGGTGGTAAATAAATACATAGTCAAATCTTGTACTCTAGGATTGATATGGAAAGAATTCATTTAAGGAGGCTTGATGGTATGGTACATTGACCACGGTAGCTCCAAGGGAGACACAGTCCAGTAGATGTGCATGACTACAAAGGCTGTGCTTACATGGGTTGGTTGCACTCGCGGTCGGCGATTTTGATGCCCCCGCCACACGTCCGCGAGCAGGAGCCAAACGGAGACCAGCCTCCCCACGCCCCCTGCACTGGCGTGGCATCGTGCTCTTTGGTAATGCACTGGCCATGTTTACAGTGCTGTGGAGAGAGAGAGAGAGAGAGAGAGAGAGAGAGAGAGAGAGAGAGAGAGAGAGAGAGAGAGAGAGAGAGAGAGAGAGAGAGAGAGAGAGAGAGAGAGAGAGAGAGAGAGAGAGAGAGAGAGAGAGAGAGAGAGAGAGAGAGAGAGAGAGAGAGAGAGAGAGAGAGAGAGAGAGAGAGAGAAAGAAAAGAGAAGAAGAGCATGAGATAATGAAACCTTAGCCTGCACACTGGCAACACATCTATCTGAAAGTACTTCACAACCTCCTTTGATGTTAATCTGGGAAAAATTACAAAACGAATGGAAAAAGACGGAACCCAAAAAGACATCCATTTTAAATGTGTCTGTCTGAGGGTAAGTGAACTCAAAGGGGAAGATATGTTTCAGGTTATAGCGGAGGATCCATTTTCGTTGGCAACAACAACTGCATTGTAAAAGGTGGCAGCCTCAGCATTGAAGGGTTGAGCAGGTTGGTTGGTTTGTGTGCAGGAATACAATGTGTAAACAGAGCAGGCTCTGAACATGTGTGCTGTGGGACCTCAGCTATTTTATGTCAGACAGACAGCCAGGAAGTGAAGAATTTGGTAGAGGGCCTAATTAGAAGCTACACTAAACCAGTAATGGATAGGGAAATTCACAGCTCTACCATAAGCCTATTACTGCCTCATAATAATACCAGCTCTGGAGAAAACAAATCCATCCTAATCCAAGTTCCAAATATGTTTGAACAAATGGAGGGATTTGGAGCAACTACCACGTGCGCCCCACTCATGTTCAATTATGAGTTTATATCGAGTTGTCATTGGTAAATTGATTTTATGGCAGGCTTCTCTGAACTTGTTGTTTTATTTTGTAATTTGTGCTTTTGATGAAATAATAACAGATTTTATAGTCATGAGTCATTCAAATAGCAGCGGTTATTGTGGTTATTTATGGGGTGTTTTTGACAGTTCATAACATTGAACATTTACAGTATGCTCCAGCATAGTGATTAAGCTGGCTTGGGGTGTATTTGAGTGTGTTTGTATGTTCATGCACAGGCAAATTAAACTATTTGATTATATCTCTCGCTCTCTCTCTGTGTGTACACACTACATAAGTATCTGGTGCTAGTCCCTCTTATTTTCCCACTTTTAATTTGATCTTTCTCTTTATCTCACCCTCTCCAATTATCACAATCTGTCCATTTTCTTCCTTCTCCCTGTCAGATCCCTATATACTGTGGTAGATCTCTCTGCTACTTACCTTTCCTGGAGAGCACTCTGTTCCGTCGGCCCAGGGCATGTGTTGGGTCCTGCAGCCCCTCTGGGCCCCCTCTGGGCTGGTGCACCACAGCCTGCGGCACTGGACCTGGAGAACACACACTGTTACCATTCCCCTGCCTGAGCCCCATCCACAAACACAGACACAGTGCTGTATACTCTTGTATCTCTTACAAGGTGTGTTACCTTTAAACAAAACCTGAAGCTAATCCCTGAGAAACATCAAGCCAAGTGGCTTGCAGGGCTTCACAGGAGGTGTAGCATGTAAACAACATATTTAACACATGCAGAAGGCCTAGCTGAGAGCCAACTGGGACAGCAATTGGATATTACATAACAGATTAAGGTGACTCTAGTATAGAATGTCTGGAGTCATAGACTACAGTAATGTAGGACTAGACAGTGAACTGAGTGTCTGGGTACTTTCTCGTGTTTGACAGACCAACGTACAAAACATGACATTTTAATTCCGCATGGTGCATTCTCTTACCATATATGGGCACACCTGTGTCCCCGGCCCAAATATCAATTCACATTGTTTATTGACATTGTATATCCGTCCAGGCAGCTGCTGTGACAGACTGTATGGCCTAGAAATGGGCTCATCAAGTAAGCACTCGCCATACCCTGTGCTATTAAGAAATAAAAATAAAATGACTTAAAGAAAAAACAAAAAAAACAAAGACACAAACAGACAGAAAACACACTCAGTACAGGTGGACAGGCAGTATTCTGTACAATAACAGAACCACTACTGTAATGTATGTACAGTACTACAAGGCTATTGCTATGAAAACAATACCTGGCTCTCTACAAACAAACATATCTGGAAGTATTACAAATTCCACAACACAGAAGTAATGTTGTTTCCCTTCAACCCAGAAATGTCCAGATACCAGTTTTGGTTGAATAGTTGACTGGTCATTTAACCCTTACTGCGATAAGAGCCTGGTGCTACTAACGCTAACGACAATAACACTTCTCCATAATGACATGAATGTCTATACTAGAAAACAATGTCCTTTACATACTCAAGGAACTCTGTGATGTATTTCCTGCTACACTTGGACCACATCCAGGGGTTAGTGTAGTGGTTGAGTGTGGGCGCCATCACATGCTGCTGTATTTTAACCCCCTCCTCTTTGCACTTGTTGCTGTCATCATGGGGCATGTTGAATCTGTCAGGGGGCCAAACCACAAGTGAGAACATATATTCACCACAACACACAGGTCTAACCCTCTAACCCACCATCAATAAACCTACATGTTGGGCTGATTGCTAAGCTAACTACTAAACCTCATCCTTTAGGCAACAGAATGGTAACACACAGGGTTAACTGACTGAACTGGTTGGGGTTAACATTAGCAGCTGGTCTGTGCCGGGGCCAGTGTCTAGGAGAGTAGGGTCAGAGGGGATACTTATTATATAGTACGGTAGTTCTCTCCCATGGTACTGTACTGTATGGCACCTCTATGGTACAGTATGACAGGTACTGCATTCCACAAGCGTTGTCGCTAAGCAGACTTCAGCAGCGGTATCACCGCTTGACGCCAGTAAGAATGGAATTCAACAATTCCACCTTTTGTGTGTGTTGCGAAAAAATTGTATTTGTCTTTAACACACTTGTTAAAGTCAGTAACAGTCTCCAATGTAGTGGCCTGGAGTTGTTTGGCCAAGCTGGATGAAGGCTGGTTGGCGCATGCTGACTTGGGACTTTTTACATGCTGACTTAGGTCTTGGAGCTTAGAAAGATTTTGAGAGCAAAACCAGGGCCATACAAGACACTTGCCTGAGATAGCATGACAAACTAATACAGCTGCAAAATTGCGATTACATGAAATCAATCAAAGAATAGAGAGCATGCTGTACTCACACATGGCCCAGTTCATGGGCGATAGTAAACGCAGTGCTGAGTCCATTGTCCTCACTAATACTGCAACTTCTGTATGGATCACACACTGTACCCAGCTCTGCAAGCCCTGCAAACCAAGAGTATAATCATCATCATGTTTGTTATTAGAGCATTGTCATCACCATCATCACCTTCATCATCATTACATTGTCATTAGCACCCTAAAAAGCAGCATCATAATAAGTACATCAATATTATTATGAAACTGTCACCAATCAAACGTTATGTTGCAGTCTATATTGCATGTGTCTAGAGAGCTCCTCTTACCTAATGTGTCACACTTGTCCCGCGCTCGACAGATGTCCTGCCTGTGAAAAACACACAGATGGAAGTTATGTCACTGGTTTCACACCCCAGAATCCCATTGCACTGTGATACCAGAGAATAAATAAAAGACAACATATTACAGCGAATTCTGGGGGTAGCCCCAACCGTGGCTCGAAGCTAGGACTGTCAACACAACACTTTAGCCGTTACCCCGAGAGATGGTGATGAGAATGGCTGTGTCGTGGTGGGAGTGACAGCGTACCTGGTGATGAGAATGGCTGTGTAGTGGTGGGAGTGACAGTGTACCTGATGATGAGAATGGTTGTGTCTTGGTAGCAGTGACAGTGTACCTGGTGATGAGAATGGCTGTGTCGTGGTAGCAGTGACAGTGTACCTGGTGATGAGAATGGTTGTGTCGTGGTGGGAGTGATAGTGTACCTGGTGATGAGAATGGCTGTGTCATGGTAGCAGTGACAGTGTATCTGGTGATGAGAATAGCTGTGTAGTGGTAGCAGTGACAGTGTACCTGGTGATGAGAATGGCTGTGTCGTGGTGGGAGTGATGATTCTCATCTTGGTGATTTTGCCTCTGTTGCCAGATACAGAAGTTCTTTAAAGTGGTCTGTGCATTGAAGGAAATGGTAGGGCCATCCTACAGAGAAGAGAGGTTTACAGTACTGAGAACAAGGGAGAGGTTTACAGTACTGTAGTGTGCTTCTGGGGCTGATGAATGACTGCAATGCATTGTATTTCTCTGAAAAGGATTAGGATTAGAGTTAGTGTTGTAATCTTACCAGCTCATTGTTGATTATGACTAACTTCACAATCACAATGTTAATAAGATTTCCGATGCTGGGATCCTTGTAGATGGAAGACACCTGAAGGAAAAGATTATAGACAGAAAAATTAAGCGTGTTTTAAACATCAATACATTTCAGTATCCAACATTCATCAAACCCTTTAGGAGTGTACTCAATCAGTGGTTCAGACATTCAAAATCAACATGCAGTTCTAAGGAGAAGAACCTGGTCTCGTTGTCTTGTTTGAGAGGTGTATTATGGCTGCACTCAGATCCTGTAGCGAATGCAGACTGCCAAGATCAGAATATAGGCCAGGCTAGCTACCCCCTAGGTTCTCAGCCACAGACTCCTGAGGAGGCCTTTTTATGAAGTGGCCAGGAATATGCCATCTATGTGACATACCTGAGCTTATTTTTTCACTTTCATCAAAGCTGTCAGACAGGTAAACCTCATGCTGCCCCTCTCCTGACCGTTCGAACATGTTTGTTTACATGGCCTGGGACACAACAAAATGCAGCCCCACTCCCCTACAATCAAAAAGGCTGGCTGGCCATTGGGAGGGTGGTTAACTGAGCAGAACTTACGATGGACATTAACGTGAGAATGTAGTGCTGAAGGTTGCTCCCGTGATGTTCCACCATCTTGCTGTCTGCCACCACCATGACTTCTACAAAGCGGGGATAGGAGAGGAAGCGCTTTGATCTCCTGTGAGGTCCTGAGTCACCGCTGCTTTCATTAGCCGGCCGTCTGCTGCTCTCTCTTTCTGATCTGGAGAGGGGATCGGCAGACAGGCTCTCCAGGTCATTCAGCATGTCGCTACTGCTGGCCATCGGACGTCTCCTCACCTTGTCCCTGTTCCTCTTGTGTCTGTGTTTCTGTCCTGGAAAAGAGATGGTCAAATGAATATAATACTCTCAATATAAAATACAAGCTTATACGGCAAGCTTGTATGACAGGCTATTGCATTTATCAGACAATAAACTGTCATTCTCTTCCTAGAAAGTAGGGTTCAATGGTATCCGTTCCTGTCCCATACTGGGATCTACTGTATTAACGGCAGTGCACACAAGGGGCGGTATTTCTTTCCAAGCGTCATTTCTTTTGACGCACCAAAAAAATGTTGGCAGCAGGGATCTTGATCCAAGAAGGACTTGATTGTCTCTGTTGTAACCAATAAGCTTGATCTGGCAAGCTAGCCACTTAACTAGCAAGTTAGCAAACCAAATGCATAGCTGGAGCCCTCAGCAGGAGATTATTTATTTGGCAAATCTTAGATAGTTAACTTAAGCAGTGGTGTAGCACGCATCCCAGAGCTTTAAGGGCCTGCAATACATTTTTGATTTTTAAATCAATTGTTTTGACGGTATTGAAAACAATAACGTCAGTATTTCAAAGTACCCCGATATACAGTATATAGAGTATACCGCTCAAGCCTACTTGAAAGCACAGTTTTTCTGCTACTGGGAATGCTTGTGAATGCATACAAAGTGAATATGCTACTGCTTTTTGTATATTATTGCTGAAAGAATGAGACAAAACAAATGTGTTGAGGTCCAAGGGCCTGGAGAGAGAAGGAGTGGGGAGGACAGGAGGAGAGATGAGGGGGTGGGTTGCGTTCACTTTAGGTAAGTCTGGCACTCGGCCAAGCACCAAAGATGGAGCAAAGCCCCAACATCTCAAGGAGGAGCACCAAGGATGACTCAGGGTGACTTCTGAGTATGATTTTAATCTTAACATGACAACCAAATGTAAGGGAGTAGCACAAATACCACTCCACTCTTCTTTTCGACCCCGTCTAGCACAAAAGTTGAGCTGTTTCTGCTACCCATGATTCTTATCAGACTGAAAGATATAACCTTTTTGAAAATCCTACAAAGGGTCTTTGTAAAAGCTTGCACAATGTTTTATACAGTGCCTTGCAAAAGTATTCATCCCCCTTGAAGTTTTTCCTATTTTGTTGTATTACAACCTGTAATTTAAATGGATTTTTATTTGAATTTCATGTAACGGACATACACAAAATAGTCCAAATTGGTTAAGTGAAATGAGAAAAAAAAAATTATAAAACCCCCCCCCGGAAAAGTGGTGGGTGCATATGTATTCACCCCCTTTGCAATGAAGCCCCTAAATAAGATCTGGTGCAACCAATTACCTTCAGAAGTCGCATAATTAGTTAAATCAAGTCCACCTGTGTGCAATCAAAGTGTCACATGATCTGTCACATGATCTCAGTATATATACACCTGTTCTGAAAGGCCCCAGAGTCTGCAACACCACTAAGCAAGGGGCACCACCAAGCAAGCGGCACCATGAAGACCAAGGAGCTCTCCAAACAGGTCAGGGACAAAGTTGTGGAGAAGTACAGATCAGGGTTGGGTTATAAAAAAATATCAGAAACTTTGAACATCCCATGGAGCACCATTAAATCCATTATAAACATTTTTAAAGAATATGGCACCACAACAAACCTGCCAAGAGAGGGCACCAAAACTCACGGACTAGGCAAGAAGGGCATTGATCAGAGAGGCAACAAAGAGACCAAAGATAGCCCTGAAGGAGCTGCAAGGTTCCACAGGGGAGATTGGAGTATCTGTCCATAGGACCATTTTAAGCAGTACACTCCACAGAGCTGGGCTTTACAGAAGAGTGGCCAGAAAATAAAAAAATAAGCAAACACATTTGGTGTTTGCCAAAAGGCATGTGGGAGACTCCCCAAACATATAGAAGAAGGTACTCTGGTCAGATGAGACTAAAATGAAGCTTTTTGGCCATCAATGAAAACGTTATGTCTGGCGCAAACCCAACACCTCTCATCCCCCCGAGAACCACATCCCCACAGTGATGCATGGTGGTGGCAGAATCATGCTGTGGGGATGTTTTTCATCGGCAGGGACAGGGGAAACTGGTCAGAATTGAAGGAATGATGGATGGTGCTAAATACAGGGAAATTCTTGAGTGAAATCTGTTTCAGTCTTCCAGAGATTTGAGACTGGGACGGAGCTTCACCTTCCAGCAGGACAATGACCCTAAGCATACTGCTAAAGCAACACTTGAGTGGTTTAAGGGGAAACATTTAAATGTCTTGGAATGGCCTAGTCAAAGCCCAGACCACAATCCAATTGAGAATCTGTGGTATGACTTAAAGATTGCTGTACACCAGCGAACTCATATAACTTGAAGGAGCTGGAGCAGTTTTGCCTTGAAGAATGGGCAAAAATCCCAGTGGCTAGATGTGCCAAGCTTATAGAGACATACCCCAAGAGACTTGCAGCTGTAATTTCTGCAAAAGGTGGCTCTACAAAGTATTGACTTTGGGGGGGTGAACAGTTATGCACGCTCAAGTTTTCAGTTTTTTTGTCTTATTTCTTGTTTGTTTCACAATAAAAAAATATGTTGCATCGTCAAAATGGTAGGCATGTTGTGTAAATCAAATGATACAACCCCCCCCCAAAAAAATCTATTTTAATTACAGGTTGTAAGGCAACAAAATTGAAAAAATGCCAAGGGGGGTGAATACTTTCGCAAGCCAATGTTTTCATCCCCACTTTTTCAAAAACATATATGAACTCAAATAAATTTTCAGGTCATAAAATCTGGGATGTAACACACACACACACACACACAGACACACACACACACACACACACACACACACACACACACACACACACACACACACACACACACACACACACACACACACACACACACACACACACACACACACACACACACACACACACACACACACACACACACACACACACACACACACACACACACACACACACACACACACACACACACACACACACACACACACACACACACACACACACACACACACACACACACACACACACACACACACACACACACACACACACACACACACACACACACACACACACACACACACACACACACACACACACACACACACACACACACACACACACACACACACACACACACACACACACACACACACACACACACACACACACACACACACACACACACACACACACACACACACACACACACACACACACACACACACACACACACACACACACACACACACACACACACACACACACACACACACACACACACACACACACACACACACACACACACACACACACACACACACACACACACACACACACACACACACACACACACACACACACACACACACACACACACACACACACACACACACACACACACACACACACACACACACACACACACACACACACACACACACACACACACACACACACACACACACACACACACACACACACACACACACACACACACACACACACACACACACACACACACACACACACACACACACACACACACACACACACACACACACACACACACACACACACACACACACACACACACACACACACACACACACACACACACACACACACACACACACACACACACACACACACACACACACACACACACACACACACACACACACACACACACACACACACACACACACACACACACACACACACACACACACACACACACACACACACACACACACACACACACACACACACACACACACACACACACACACACACACACACACACACACACACACACACACACACACACACACACACACACACACACACACACACACACACACACACACACACACACACACACACACACACACACACACACACACACACACACACACACACACACACACACACACACCTATGAGCAGTGAAATGTCTTGCATATTACTCAACATCATTCAGATTTATTTTCATAGTAATTAATACTTAAATGTTTGAAGTTGGCATCACTTTCCTACAATACAATTTACACATTGTCTTCATGGTAGTGTGCCTATCGTGTTTTCTTATCAAATGATCACAGGAAGTACAAGAGTCAACAGGAACTTGTAGAAATAAACTGAGATTCGGCGATACTAGGAAGAACTTCCAAAATGGTTGTCCTGTGCATGAGCTGAAAAAGTACCCAGTTACAGGAAATTAGACGTAAAATGCATCAATATCCTGCCCTTTGCACTTGAAAACTTGAATAACCTCTGACTTTTTGGACATACTGCTTTGTGGTGTGCATAGCATCTGCATACAACTCTGTGTAATCAGTTGTTCATGTGAAATTCCTGTGCCACAATGTGTTTGACTGAAGGATGGTGAGATCATAAGAATGACTGGTTACATTTACATTGACTTTCAGATACTGTATGTCAGTCACTAAAGAACCACTCATAAATTGTTATATCTGCCCATGAAGGAACTTCACTGGACTTTATGCAAACTGGAAACCATATATCCTGAGGCTGCATTTATTGTAGCTGGGGATTTTAACAAAGCTAATTTGTGAACAAGGCTACCTAAATTCTATCAGCATATCGATTGCTGTACACGAGCGAGTAACACGCTCGACCATTGCTATTCTAACTTCCACAATGCATACAAGGCCCTCCCCCACCCTCATTTTGGCAAATCTGACCATGACTCCATCTTGTTGCTCCCCTCCTGTAGGTAGAAACTAAAATAGGAAGCGCCTGTGTTTAGGTCTATCCAACGCTGTTCTGACCAATCGGATTCCACGCTTCAAGAGTGCTTCGATCACGTCGACTGGGATATGTTCCGGGTAGCCTCAGATAATAACATTGACATATACGCTGACTCGGTGAGCGAGTTTATAAGGAAGTGTATAGGAGATGTACCCACTGTGACTTAAAACCATTTGCGCAAAACTGGAAGCACGTACCACCGCATTTAATCATGGCAAGGCGACTGGAAATAAGGCAGAATACAAACAGTGTAGTTATTTCCTCCGTAAGGCAATCAAACAAACAAAGTGTACAGAGACAAAGTGGAGTCGCAATTCAACGGCTCAAACACGAGACGTATGTGGCAGGGTCTACAGGCAATCACGGATTACAAAAAGAAAACCAGCACCGTCGCGGACATCGACGTCTTGCATCCAGAAAAATGTAAAACTAATTTGCGTGCATTGAGGACAATGCAGTGCCACCGACGCGGTCCGCTGCCAAAGACTGTGTGTTTAGCCGCGTCCTCAGAGCATGTGCAGACCAGCTGGCTGGTGTGTTTACGTACATATTCAATCAATCCCTTTCCCAGTCTGCTGTACCCACATGCTTCAAGATGGCCACCGTTGTTCCTGTTCCCAAGAAAGCTAAGGTAACTGGACTAAATGACAATCGCCCCGTAGCACTCACTTCTGTCATCATGAAGTGCTTTGAGAGACTAGTCAAGGATCATATCACCTCCACCCTACCTGTCACCCTAGACCCACTTCAATTTGCTTACCGCCCCAATAGGTCCACAGACGATGCAATCGCCATCAGACTGCATACTGCCCTATCCCATCTGGACAAGAGGAATACCTATGTAAGAATGCTGTTCATTGACTACAGCTCAGCATTCAACATCATGGTACCCTCCAAACTCATCATTAAGCTTGAGACCCAGGGTCTTGACCCTGCCCTGTGCAACTGGGTCCTGGACTTCCTGACGGGCCGCCCCCAGGTGGTGAAGGTAGGAAGCAACATCTCCACTCCGCTGATCCTCAACAGTGGGGCCCCACAAGGGTGCATTCTCAGCCCCCTCCTGTACTCCCTGTTCACCCATGACTGCATGGCCATGCACGCCTCCAACTCAATCATCAAGTTTGCAGACGACACAACAGTGGTAGGCTTGATTACCAACAATGACAAGACAGCCTACAGGGAGGAGGTGAGGGCCCTCAGAGTGTGGTGTCAGGAAAATAACTTCTCACTCAATGGCAGCAAAACAAAAGAGATGATCGTGGACTTCAGGAAACAGCAAAGGGAGCACCCCTCTATCCACATCGACGGGACAGCAGTGGAGAAGGTGTAAAGTTTTAAGTTCCTCTGTGTACATATCAACGACAAACTGAAATGGTCCACACACACAGACAGTGTGGTGAAGAAGGTGCAACAGTGCCTCTTCAACCTCAGGAGGCTGAAAAAATGTGGCTTGTCACCTGAAAACCCTCACTAACTTTTACAGGTGCACAATTGAGAGCATCCTGTTGGGCTGTATCACCGCCTGGTACGGCAACTGCACCGCCCACAACCGCAAGGCTCTCCAGAGGGTGGTGCGGTCTGCACAATGCATCACCAGGGGCAAACTATCTGCCCTCCAGGACACCTACAACACCTGATGTCACAGGAAGGCAAAAAAGATAATCAAGGACAATAACCACCCGAGTCACTGCCTGTTCACCCCGTTTCCATCCAGAAGGCGAGGTCAGTACCGGTGCATCAAAGCTGGGACAGAGATTGAAAAACATCTTCTATCTCAAGGCCATAATCAGCCACCACTAGCACAGAGAGGCGGCTGCCTACCTACAGACTTGATATCATTGGCCACTTTAATAAATGGAACACTAGTCACTTTAATAATGTCAGTTTAAGAATGTTTACATATCTCGCATTACTCATCTCATATGTATATAATGTATACTGTATCCTTCACTATCTATTCTTTACTATCTATTGCCGCTCTGTCACTGCTCATCCATATATTTTATACTTACATATTCTTATCCCATTCCTTTACTAGATTGTGTGTATTAGGTTTTGTTGTGGAATTTGTTAGATATTGGGTTTTGTTGTGGAATTGTTAGATATTACCTGCTGCACTGTCGGATCTAGAAGCATAAGCATTTCGCTACACTCACAATAACATCTGCATGTTGTCACGTCTGCTCCCGCTCTTCCCCTCCCCCTGGCGCTTGAGGGCGCCAGAATGCCTTGCATCACTCACTCCTGCCATCCATCACGTACACCTGCCTTTCCTTGTCACGCGCATCAGCGTTATTGGACTCACCTGGACTCTCTTATCACCTGTTCATTTCCTCCCCTATATGTGTCAGTTCCCCAGCTCTGTTCCCTGCTTCTGCATTGATTGTTTTTCTGTTTGCTAAGCTGTTTATGTCTCGTTCCATGTCCGTTATTTATTAAATGTTACTCCCCGTACCTGCTTCGTCTCTCCAGCGTCATCCTTGTGATAGATCGTGACAGAATGCAGAAGCCATCACACGAAGCATCGGGGAGTACTGGCGTTCTGGTTGGTATAGTGGCATCGGCTCTGGGTCACCACCGATGGAACCGGGGGTGCCTAGCCTGCTCGTCGGGCTTCCACGCCCTAGCAGGCTCGAGAGGTTTCCTTGCCCCGGTTGGCTCGGATGGCGCCCATCCCACGTCGGGCCTCAGCTGGATCGTCAGTTCTTGTCTGCCCAGCCTGTCCAGGAGTTTTTTGTTTGTTTGTTGTTTGTTTTGTCGGTGACGTCGGGGGTGGATTCTGCCGCCGATGGAACCGGGGGTGCCTAAGCCAGCCCGTCGAGCTTTCATGCCCTGGCTGGCTCGAGAGGTTTCATTGCCTCGGTTGGCTCGGTGGCTTCCCATCCCACGTCACAATCCACCGGATCATCGGGTTTCCTTAGCGGGATCGACAGGCGTCTGGACTCAGCCGGATCGTCAGGCTCCCATGCCTCAGCCGGCTCGCCAGGCTCTCACGCTCCAGCCGGTTCGTCGGGCTTCCACGCCTCAACCGGCTTGCCCAGCGCCCATGTCTCGGCCGGTTTGCCCAGGTGGGACGCCGGGTGGTGCCCCTAGTGGGGGGGTACTGTCACGTCTGCTCCCGCTCTTCCCCTCCCCCTGGCGCTTGAGGGCGCCAGAATGCCTTGCATCACTCACTCCTGCCATCCATCACGTACACCTGCCTTTCCTTGTCACGCGCATCAGCGTTATTGGACTCACCTGGACTCTCTTATCACCTGTTCATTTCCTCCCCTATATGTGTCAGTTCCCCAGCTCTGTTCCCTGCTTCTGCATTGATTGTTTTTCTGTTTGCTAAGCTGTTTATGTCTCGTTCCATGTCCGTTATTTATTAAATGTTACTCCCCGTACCTGCTTCGTCTCTCCAGCGTCATCCTTGTGACAGATCGTGACACATGTGACCAATAAGATTTGATTTGCAACATTAATTCACAACTTCAAACCGTTTTTACTGTGTTTCCTCAGTTCTATGAGCAAAATGATGCCACTGCTTTACACCAAAGTCTAAACAAGCACAGTAGTATGGTCATTGGTCATGACTGTAATTGTAAAATGACTATAATAAGTTCCTATTGCGAATCATATACTGAACTTTTGGGATATAATACTGTAATTGAGAGACAATTATTATCCTTCCTTGCTTATGTCTGTGTGAACTTGTTAGTCTGGATAACGAGGGGTGTGTTATCAGGCAGACTGAGACACACACACACATTTGTTTACACATTTAGCAGCTCTCAACAGGGAGTCCCATCCTCTCTCTTCTCCTCTCCACTCCAGCCATCAGACACCAGGTGAAGGTTGAGTCTGTCAGCTGATCAAATGGCTTACGTAATGAAACTGACTCAGCTCTCTCGCGCTCTGCTCTCTCTCTCGTGCTCTCTCTCAAAATAAATCATCAGAATAAAAATCTCCATTGCATCTCTCCTCTCATAATTTCATTGTACCTGATGTGTCACAAGCAGTGTCCTCCCTGGCTGCCTCTTTCTTGGGGGCCTTCTTCCTGTACACAATATGAGGTTTGGTGTGTTCTTCTTCATAGTGTTCTCCATTGTAGCTGTGAAGGGGCTCCACAAAAAACTCCCCTTCTGGTGACCTGAAAGTGCCAAGCTGAGGGGGATAAAAAAGGAGGAATCAGAATTGTTTGAAATAACTGCAGTAACATTGGAGCGTGGATTCGTACTGCATGGACACAGTCCAAAGCAAAGATTAGTTGAAATGCTCCTTGCCAGGGCCCCATTGGCTAGGCTTTTTTACACAGCTATTCATTTGATGAGAATGTGTTGAAATAAATGTATTTGCATGCATATTAGTAAAATGGTCCCTGAAAAAGATAGGGAAAAGGAGAAGAATGAGGCCTATGATGCTTATCAGAAAACAATGCAACTATTATTGTTTGTTTCTTGGCACAGTTGGTAGACTTGGTGGAAGCCTTGTTGCATTTCACAAAGCACAGGCTGCACTACTAGCGAACTTGGAGGTCAAAGATACACCAGACAAGCAAAGTACAAAGCTAAGCAATGTGGAAACAGCACTCATTTCTAATTTAGATTGAGTTGGACAATGCTGCACTGGGTAATGCTACCGACCAATAGGGTGGCCCAGAGTGAACCTTATTCTCCATGAAAATGCATTTCATTGTTTATGTATGAGATTGAAACCACCTCAAATTAGGGAAAAGGGAATCTCATAAATATACTGTAGGTATGCTAAATGTAATGACCATCGGGAATATTCACCATTGTGCTCACATGTAAACAAGATACTGTATAATGACAACACTAAGTATTGATTTAGTTGTGGGAGCCACTCTCATTATGACGGAGGATGATGACTCATGTAATATTAAAATGCAAAGTGGAATTGAAATGAGAAAGTGGTTTATTCATGGTAAGTGGATATGATTCATAATTTATCAGTGTGCATATACCTACTTCTGACTTTTTCCCTGTGACTAGGTCCAGAGCAACTTACAAGTCCTTGGATGTATGAATAAATAGACTATAAATGCTTAATAATTTTCAACTTTTAACAGTGCATTTTATTGGCCTGAATCACACCCAGACCAACATTAACTTTGCTTTCTTTCAATGTGAAATGATATCCACAAGCATACCAACTAGGCCTACGGTGCAGGCAAGCCCCATTTGTTTGATTTGTGATGACGTCAATGATGTTCACATCAGGCAGTTAGTTAATAACTGTTATCAATCTGTAAGTATCCCTAGGGGACTTCTCCTCAGAGGTGTAAAGTACTTAAGTAAAAATACTTTGAAGTCGTTTTGGGGGGTATCTGTACTTTACTTTACATTTTTGACAACTTTTACTTTTACTTCACTACATTCCTAAAGAAAATTCTGTACTTTTTACTCCATATATTTTCCCCTGACACCCAAAAGTACTCATTACATTTTGAATGCTTAGCATGACAGAAACATTGTCCAATTCACACACTTATCAAGAGAACATCCCTGGTCATCCTTGCTGCCTCTGATCTGGCAGACTCACTAAACATGCATGCTTTGTTTGTAATTAAATACAAAAATAAAATGGTGCCGTCTGGTTTGCTTAATATAAGGAATTTGGAATAATGTATACTTTTACTTTTGTACTTAAGTATATTTGGGCAATTACATTTACTTTTGATACTTAGGTATACTTAAAACCAAATAATATATATAATTTTTTATCATGCTTTATTTAACTAGGCAAGTCAGAACAAATTCTTGTTTACAAGAACAAATTCTTATTTACAATGATGGTCTTTTAGACTTTTACTCAATTTGTATATTACTGGGTGACTTTAAGTTTTACTTGAGTAATTTTCTATGAAGGTATCTTTACTTTTACTCAAGTATGACAAATGGGTACTTTTCCACCACTGCTTCTACTCCACAACGTCATGCATGCATGGAGATTATGTTCGGAGTCGGACTGAATCGTGATGACGTCAGCACCACTGGCGCTCCCTCTTCACTATTGTGCGTAGGACGTCACCAGCGACCGGAGGAGCATGCATGCAGAGTGAATGATGGATGAAGTGGATGAGCACGAGAGAGGACTTCTATGTTCGAGTCTCGACGTGATTTATCTAAGCAGCTCGTTTTAGATTGTCAGGGATACAAGAGCTAACATAATGCCTTATTCTCACTAACAGTCACCAATTGCATGTTGAACACAAATCCACAAAACTGGACAGGCACGCTTTGTGCAGAAGTAGAAATGCACTCCGTTGCCAGGGAAAGGTTCCCCTAATGTTCTCATGTTGCCATAGTATTATTATGTGAACAGCTACATAGTAAACAATTGGCATTACAGTATCATATCTAGTCATACAACATGTGCGCCTATCATAGTGCAGACTAGAGAAACATTCTAGCACACTGTATGAAGGGAGGGCTACTCAACGTGCTTGGACTCACCAATCCAGAGCAGAGACTGATGACTGCGGTGTGCTCCGTTTGAGCATTCACATGTCCTTTATAGAAGCAATGCTGATACTCCGTATCCTCCTCCGCCTCCACCTCCGGTGTGAAATCCGTTATGTTACTATCGGTAAGTGCTCCTAGTACTGTCACAGTGTATAGCGGAGCAATAAATCCGGACTCGAGTGTCAGGTTGAGGTGATAGCTCTGTCCGAAAGCAGATATTTTGTAATGGATTGTTGGAGAGTCCCATTGATCAGAGGAGTTGCCAGGGATATCGTCCACACTCCGCCGTTTCCTTTTGAAGTGCACGCTCGTGGGAAAGTTGTCACCGGCTTCATTCACTCGCGCCGGAGTTACAATCTCGTATGCGCCAAGCTGCTCAGACACTTTAGCTGGTGAAAAAAGCCATGGTTTAACGGCTATAGCATAAGCAATGATAATAAATAATAACAATAATAATAATGTTATATGAGTTAATTACGTTTGCCCTGTGAAATGAAGCCATTCAAGAAACATAAGACCATTATACATGTATTGTAAATCATGTGCTTTGCTGATCCTGAAAAAAGTCATTCATTCTCCATCTGCCGGTTACAAAATAACACATCACTGGGTAAAAATGTT
The DNA here is from genome assembly GCF_045679555.1 of Salvelinus alpinus. Lineage (NCBI taxonomy): Eukaryota > Metazoa > Chordata > Actinopteri > Salmoniformes > Salmonidae > Salvelinus > Salvelinus alpinus. The sequence goes on along the minus strand of NC_092087.1, from coordinate 26,282,009 downwards.
TTTGGGGCAGGTCGAAATACTTTACCTTTTCTTGAATTCAATAGCGATTTCTCCGTGGATAACACTACATTCAAAACGTCAGGGAGAAATAGCAGAAACCCTAGTCCCCAAAACAGCACATGCATGATTGTCCACGTTAAGTAGAGAGCAACACCCCCGAATACAAGTATTCCTCTTGCACACAGCTGCTCCGGTCGCTCGGGCTTTCCAACGTATTCCAATTCTCAAGTGCTTGTGCATCTGCCACATCCAAATCGATTATGCTTGACTCTTGGTTGCTGGGGGGTTTCTCACCGGTAACGTGCGTTGGGTCGTGAGCGGTTCGCGGATCCCCTGGCGAACATGCATACTGCAGAGAGAGGGGCCAGTTGTAGGCTACAGACAGACAACTATGGTGGGCTACACTGCATGCACCAGACTGCCGATGTTGGGGCGGGTTTAGTGAAAAGGTAGGCTACATTACTGGAGCACGCCCCTCAACCAAGCCACTCCCGTTTCTTAGAAAGTGACTTGACAGACATAATTGACTTATTATTGTGGTATCACTGCAATTACTTGAGAAACATCTTCAATTATGATTGCGGCGGTGGTGTTGCAGTTCTCCATGAAGAAACCATGAAGGTAGTAGCTGGATAAGCAATGAGAAATGTCAACATTTGAGTTAAAAATACATTATAATGGCATTGTTTACTGTTACTGATAGTCGCTTTATTAGGTTACATCCTCCTCCTGACATTAGCCTACATTGGGTCCTTTGTATAGACACCGCAGTTAAGCTCAAAGGGCTTCAAGCTACTCCACATTTAGCCTACTCGGGCTATTCTACAGATTCTAGCTCATTCACTGTGTCTTCACAAATGAGGATTGGGGGATCTACATTTAGAATTGAAAGTCATTGAGTTCCTTTAAATGTCTTCCCCAACTCTCTCTCTCTCTCACACACACACACACACACACACACACACACACACACACACACACACACACACACACACACACACACACACACACACACACACACACACACACACACACACACACACACACACACACACACACACACACATAGACATCATCATATTATGCAAAGACACAGTTTGTTCTTCAACATTATCATACGTGAAAGATAAGTAGCCTAGAAGGCTCTGTCAATAAAATAGGATATGATGAAATACGTTTTCACCAGGCAGTCATATTCTTGAGATTAAAACTAGTCTAAATATCCTTGTTACAACACAAACCAGGGCTAGAAGTACGCATTTCACTGGTCTCCTCCTCAGAGACCTTACGTAGTGATAAATGTTAGCAGATGGGACGTTACAGCTAAATCCTTTGGTACAATCAACACACATGACCATGAGAACCATTAACATGGTTTGCAGGTGCCCACCTAAAACAATATGTCACATTCACAGCCCGGTGCGCTCTGTTCCAGCTCTCCGCAGTTGCCGTGCTAGAGTGGTCATTCAGCCAGGACAGATAGTGCCGGCTCAGCGCTCCTGGTCTCCGGTGCGTCTCTTCGGCCCAGGATATCCTGCGCCAGCTCTACGCACGGTTTCCCCAGTTCACCAGCACAACCCAGTGCGGCCTGTTCCAGCTCCCCGCACTTGTCGTGCTACAGGGGGTATTCAGCCAGGACGCATTGTGCCAGCTCTAAGCTCCAGACCTCCAGTGCGCCTCCACGGCCCAGTATATCCTGCGCCGGCTCTACCCACTAAGCCTCCAGTGCGCCTTCATAGCCCAGTGCGTCCTGTGCCAGCTCTTCACACTCACCGAGCTAAAGTGGGTATCCAGCCAGTACGCGTTGTGGCAGCTCCACGTACCAGGCTTCCAGTACGTCTCCTCAGTCCGGTGAGACCTGTTCCGGCTCCACGTACGAAGCCTCCAGTGATGATCCATGGCCCGAAGCCTCCAGTGATGATCCATGGCACAAAGCCTCCAGTGATGATCCATGGCACGAAGCCTCCAGTGATGATCCATGGCATGAAGCCTCCAGTGATGATCCATGGCACGAAGCCTCCAGTGATGATCCATGGCCCGGAGCCTGCAGTGATGATCCATGGCACGAAGCCTGCAGTGATGATCCATGGCACGAAGCCTCCAGTGTGGATCCCCTGTCCGGAACCTGCGGCGACAGTCCCCAGTCCGGAGCCTCCGGCGACGGTCCCCAGTCCGGAGCCTCCGGCGACGGTCTCCAGTCCGGAGCCTCCGGCGACGGTCCCCAGTCCGGAGCCTCCGGCGGGGGTTCCCAGTCCAGAGCCTCCGGCGGGGGTTCCCAGTCCAGAGCCTCCGGCGATGATCCACGGTCCGGTTCCACGGAGGCGGAGGGATCAGCGTGCGGAGCGGGGGCTACGTCCCGAACCGCCACCGAGGATAGATGCCCACCCGGACCCTCTCCTATAGAGTCAGGTTTTGCGGCCGGAGTCCGCACCTTTGGGGGGGGGGTACTGTCACGCCCTGACCTTAGAGAGCCTTTTTTCTCTCTATTTGGTTAGGTCAGGGTGTGATTTGGGTGGGCATTCTATGTTTTCTATTTCTTTGTTTTGGCCGAGTGTGGTTCCCAATCAGAGGCAGCTGTCTAGCGTTGTCTCTGATTGGGGATCATATATAAGTTGTCATTTTCTATTTGGGTTTTGTGGGATCTTGTTTTCTGTATAGTTTCTTTGCCTTACAGAACTGTGCGCTTTCGTTTTTTCACTTTGGTTATTTTGTTTGAGTGTTTTTTGACAATGAAAATCACGAACACTTTCCACGCTGCACTTTGGTCCACTCCTTTCGACGAGAGCCGTTACACAATAGCCCCATAGGAAATGGCTGTGGTAGGCTCAGAAAAACACACATTATAGCAAGGGATTTTTAGATGGAAAACAGTCAAACAAAATTATGATAGCCAGCCAGCTTGTACAAGTTCAAGACTCTATTGATTCATTTTATAAATAATTACTTGTTGTCTTCTAAATGATGACAAAATCTGTAGGCAATTAAGGTCACAGTTATGAAAACTTAAGGACACCAAGGAGACCTTTCTACTGACTCTGAAAAACGCCAATAGAAAGATGCCCGGTGTCCCTGCTCATCTGCGTGAACGTGCCTTAGGCATACTGCAAGGAGGCATGAGGACCGCAGATGTGACCAGGGCAATATATTGCAATGTGCGTACTGTGAGAAGCCTAAGACAGCGCTACAGGAAGACAGGACGGACAGCTGATCATCCTCGCAGTGGCAGACCACGTGTAACAACACCTGCACAGGATCCATACATCCGAACATCACACCTGCGGGATGCACAATCCCTCCATCAGTGCTCAGACTGTACGCAATAGGCTGAGAGAGGCTGGACTGAGGGCTTGTAGGCCTGTTGTAAGGCAGGTCCTCACCAGACATCACCGGCAACAACGGAACAAACCCACCGTCGCTGAACCAGACAGGACTGGCAAAAAGAGCTCTTCACTGACGAGTCGCGGTTTTGTCTCACCAGGGGTGATGGTCGGATTTGCGTTTATCGTCGAAGGAATGAGCATTACACCGAGGTCTGTACCATGGAGCAGGATCGATTTGGAGGTGGAGGGTCCGTCATGGTCTGGGGCGGTATGTCACAGCATCATCGGACTGAGCTTGTTGCTATTGCAGGCAATCTCAACGCTGTGCGTTACAGGGAAGACATCCTCCTCCCTCATGTTGTACCCTTCCTGCAGGCTCATCATGATATGACCCTCCAGCATGACATGCCACCAGCCATACTGCTCGTCCTGTGCATGATTTCCTGCTAGACAGGAATGTCAGTTTTCTGCCATGGCCAGCCCAGATCTCAATCCCATTGAGCACATCTGGGACTTGTTGGATCGGCGGGTGAGGGCTAGGGCCATTCCACACAGAAATGTCTGGGAACTTGCAGGTGCCTTGGTGGAAGAGTAGGGTAACATCTCACAGCAAGAACTGGCAAATCTGGTGCAGTCCATGAGGAGGAGATGCACTGCAGTAGTTAATGCAGCTGGTGGCCACACCAGATACTGACTCTTACTTTTGATTTTAATCCCCCCTTTATTCAGGTACACATTATTCAATTTCTGTTAGTCACATGTCTGTGGAACTTGTTCAGTTTATGTCTCAGTTGTTGAATCTTGTTATGTTCATACAAATATTTACACATGTTAAGTTTGCTGAAAATAAATGCAGTTGACAGTGCGAGGACGTTTCTTTTTTTGCTGTTGTTAACGGCAGATTATTTTAAATACCTACAATCTCTCCAAACATGCAGTAGTAAGACAGGAACCATGATCCCTCTAGATCTTCTTGCTGTGTTGGACTTATGAACAGACAGTAAAACACACTATTATTCAAATTCACTGTGAGCCCAGTACAGTGGTGGATCCTACATCCAGTAACCTTAACCCCTTTAAATGTAACCCATCAGTTACAATTATCCCTTTCCCAGAACTCTCCATAACCCTTTTTATAACAGGGGTCTTGGGGAAGATACAAATATCTATATTGCCACAAGGCATCACATTCAGCCTTAAATACAATGGTGGTGGTGCAGTTGACTTGGTGGTTGGCAGTTGACTTGCTGGTTGGTAGTTGACTTGGTGTTTGGCAGTTGACTTGGTGGTTGGTAGTTGACTTGCTGGTTGGTAGTTGACTTGGTGTTTGGCAGTTGACTTGGTGGTTGGTAGTTGACTTGCTGGTTGGCAGTTGACTTGGTGGTTGGTAGTTTACCTGGTGTTTGGCAGTTGACTTGTTGGTTGGTAGTTGACTTGGTGGTTGGCAGTTGACTTGGTGGTTGGTAGTTGACTTGTTGGTTGGTAGTTGACTTGGTGTTTGGCAGTTGACTTGGTGGTTGGTAGTTGACTTGCTGGTTGGCAGTTGACTTGGTGGTTGGTAGTTTACCTGGTGTTTGGCAGTTGACTTGGTGGTTGGTAGTTGGCAGTTGCCTTGGTGGTTGGCAGTTCACTTATTGTATAGTGGGATTTTGTTTTTGTCATTGTGCTGTTCTGAAGAGGCTGTTTAGCTACTGTTGGCCTCACTCAACAGACTGGTACTCACAGACCCGGTAGTTATTCTCAATGCACAGTCAGTGGATAGTCACTGAGGTCAACGGAGCCTGGCCTGGCCTGCAGGGACAGTAGCAGGCATCTGACAGCATACAGAGGGCAGCCTCCTCATGACAGTGTAAACTTCACTTCCCCTCCAGTTCTGATGACAGGCGATAAGGACTGGAAAGCTTGAATGGTGGCTAAATCCTGGCATGGGTTTTCAAAGAGAGAAACATAATTGCTATGCTTTTAACATCCCCTCCCCGTATGACTAACTTCCTTGGCATACTGAACTTGTCTTCATTATTGGGCGAGGTCCATGTGTGCTGTTTTTTAAAATTTGACTATTATTTAACTAAAGAGCGACAGATTTTTACCTTGTCAGCTCAGGGATTTGATCTAGCAACCTTTCGGTTACTGACCCAATGCTCTAACCACTAGGCTACCTGCCGCTACCTGCCATTGTGATTTGTCATCCATAGTATTCAGTGCTTAGCAGTTCTTCTGTTCTTTGGTTTTATACAAATAGGGCTGATAGGAGAATATAGACTTTTTATTCACATGCATTGACAAATGGCTATATGCTGCTGCCTACATTACATCTTTGTATGAGGCACAAGGCTCTAACCTCAGTAGCCTCGTTGTCCTTTCCAGCTGGGATCCTGTCAGGGGACAGTTGTTGAGAAATACACTGGTTTCTCTTTACTACTGTGACACACCGGGGGGTATTGACTTTTTCACATAATATTATTCTCTGTGAGAAAATGGTAAATTGCCTTTCCTCGGAACCGCGGCAGTTGAATGGAAAGGAGTCAAACGGGGTTTCCAAACTTTCCAAATGTTTGATGTGTTTGACAACATTAAATGTATTCCGGTCCAGTCATTACAATGAGCCCGTCCTCCTATAGCTTCTCCCACCAGCCTCCTCTGGTCTGGACACTGCCCAAGTAGTAGTGCAGCGCTCAGGGGGTCTTTCCTAAATTTGAATGCTTCCCAGATATCGAAGTTGCCTATCGATTGGCAACAATAGCAACATGCCAAAGCACATATTTATAAAAAAATTATGATGTAATTTCAACAACAAAAAATGTATGTGATGACGTTATATCAACATGGTAAACTGATTTAATTTGCCAAAAGTCATGAACTTAAGGGAATTTCTTCTTTTTTTCACAAAACTTTAAACTTAAATCTAATGACATGGTGACATTTGTTGTTGATTTCACGTTGAATTCACTTTAGTTGACAACTCAACCCAATGTAAATTAAAGCTAGACTTTGAAACTACATCTGTACCCAGTGGGATTGGATGTGCAACACACTAAGAAAGCCTCCAGTTATGTAGTCTCCAAAAACCTCTCAACACTTCCACCATATCCTCTGTTTACATGTCCAGTAGGGCAAATGAAGACTTAGTGAGTCATTCTTCTCCTGCTGAAGGTTTCAGAGGGCATGTATTATTTCATAACATGGACACAGTGGACTGTGGCGCTGTGGTGTGGTGGTGGGGACAGGAGGTGGGGAGGGGTGTAACACCGCAGTTTGGAGACAGCACATCCAAGCACCCCGTTTGACTGGAAATGGATGTGACAGACCACTTTGGAGAAAGTAGTAGTATCAGTTCTGTATGTCATCAGTTAGCAGCACTGGGCCTGTTCCCCCTCTCACTTGTCGTCCCATGCTTAACAACACGATGACCTAATCACTCTCAGCTGTGAGAGAAATTGAAAAGATAACCTAACACCCTTTCCAGCCCAAGCCAGTGTATTGATATGAGGCAGCTGGAGAAGGAGTGTGAGTGTAAGAGAAAGAGAGAGGGAGTAGGGGGAGGCGTGGGGTTATCAGCACCTTTCCTCTAGCTCAAAAACAGACTTTATTTTAGATTCCTTACTCCAAAAATGCTGGATGTCAAGAGGAGTAAAAGGAATATATCAGAAACAGTGTTATTTATCTCTGATCCTTTGATTGGGCGCCAAACATGGGACTGCAGATGGAAATTAGCTGCTAGCTAAGTCTTCTCTCAAGTGTACTCAGACTGTTTTTGTCCCTGCTCAAATAATTGTCCCTGCTCAAATAAACTTAATAAATCAATAGAATAAATACAGTGCGATAATTTGTCCTAAATTAATTATCGTTGTGAGCACTGTGTGTTCTGTTTCTCATGCCAGGTCAGCTCCCGAGTGGCACAGCGGTCTAAGGCACTACATCTCAGTGCTAGAGGTGTCACTACAGACCCTGGTTTTATCCCGGGATGTATCACAACCAGCCGTGATCGGGAGTCCCATTGGGCGGTGCACAATTGGCTCAGCGCTGTCTGGGTTAGGGGAGGGTTTGGACTGACTTGACTAGTTAAAGAAAGGTTCAATTAAAATAAGTCAAAGTAGGATAGTTTATAGGACCACATAATTCTTATCCTCAATAATTTAACTTCATAATACAGAAGTGATGCTTCTAAACTTTAAAAATACATTGTAGTGTCTAAGACATTTTAATTCCATGGTCTCTTGAATGACCTTAACTAGATGAAGACAGCACAGACCTGAACTGAGCATCACAGTAAACAGGGTGTGTACAGTACAGGAGCGGTTGGAGGGGCACAGGGTTCTCTTTAAACCCACAAATCCTGCTTAATTTCCCCCCCACTGCTCCAGCTGCCTGGGCCCTGCTCCTTTGTCATATTAGATATAGTTTAGTGTTCTGGGTCAGGGGCTCTATTCTGTAGCTGTCAAGGCCTGGAGAATAAGCTGGCCTGGGTCCCGCTGGCAGCCCCACTGTGACAGGGCCCGAAAGGGACCGCCAGGGGCCGACAGGGACCACCAGGGACCGACAGGCTTACTGCAGATGACAATTGCACAGCAGTGTGCACGGGGCCCCTGCTGGATGGGAGGGAACAAAACACAATAGAAATGATGACCTTTCCAAGTCCAACCAACGCTCATGTCACACTTAGAGTGTTCACTTAAAAGTAGGAAGAAAGTAGAAAAAAGTTTCCGGTATGTTGTATAGCTGCACATAAACCATTTTCACTGTTGATGGCTTGAACACTTTTGACCTTGTGCAAGACTTGCAATTGTAACAGTCTTAAAAACCAACATTGAGTTCAATAGTGTCAACTGGATGGGAGCCATTGATGGGAAGAGTAGCCGCATAGACAGTCTGTTGAAGTGGGCAGGGATACCATGTCTTAGCCTAATCTTTCAGAGCGCCCAGTGGATCTGCTGAATTACTGCTCACAAAGGAACGTCTCTTTCCCAAATCAGACTTTTTGAATTCAATGTGGCCTGATAATGTGATTATGGTATTAACCCCGTAGGGTGAGTGGCACCAAGTGACGGCTGTGACTGACAGCGTGAAAGCTCCCAAACGTGTTACTATCACATCCAACCACATGGGCTGCCAGGAACCTGGCCCGCTGTTAATGCTGTAACTGTAATGCAATTTCTTCACAGTTAAACAGACTAGAATTAAGTCAAACTGAGGTTTGGCACAATCACTTTGAAACTGTGTCTGATGGCAATGCAGTGATGCAAAGTGGGGGGTCATTGTTTCATTGGCTGGAAGAATTGATAAAAGAACAAGGATGCTATTGGTCAAAACCATGCAGTATTTGAATGTTAAACAGTTTTTCATTCCATGGAGGTGATGAACCACAGATATTTAACTCTTAAACTATAAACAGTACAGCTTGGCATATACAAAAAGCATAGAATTTTGGCCTGTCCCAGGCACGAGCACAGATAGAGATCTAGGGGTTCCTGAGCACCTGCACTTTTGCCCTCCTATGAGAAAGGTGCCGTTTTAGATTTTACTTTTGGTCCAAAAAAAGTATCTTATTTTAAATGTTAAGAATTGCCCTTCTAGCTACTTTCTCATTTTTTTAATCTAGGAAAATCCCCCCTGAAAATTCCCCTGCAGGTTTTTTAACCATTCAAACACAGTGGTGCTAATAACACAACATTTGGTTTGATTTGATTTAAAGGCCACATCACCTAACTGCTGTCACGTCTACTCCCGCTCCTCCCCTCCAGCATTCAAAGTCGCCGGCTTACTAACCACCGGTCCTGGCATTCGTCATTACACGCACCTGCATGTCATCATTAGGCACACCTGCACTCCATTACTTCACTGATTACCTCCCCTATATCTGTCACTCCCTTAGTACCATTCTCCAGGCAGTATTGACTATGTGTTTCATGTATGTATGCTACTCGTGGTTCAGGTCCATGAGCCGTTTATTATTAAACTCGCCACTTGCTTCCCAGTGTCCACGTTACAGAATATTGCCTCACCAAATGGAAGCAGCAGGAAATCCGAACATCTCCCAGATGGTCGACTAACAGGATACTTACTTCGTAAGTACCACGACCAGCTGCATGGCGCAACTGGGGTCGGCTATGGAAGAGGTTCTTCGCAGTCTCGAACATGCCCGAGAGGCGTTGCCTTCCACTTGCGGAGGATACTCTTCCACCAGTCGACCCAGCGAGCCAGAACGTCAGTCTAATCAGCAGTCCGCCCAGGTCAGTGATGCCCGTTTGTCCCTCCCGAATAAATATGAAGGAACCCCATCTAAATGCCGTGGCTTCCTACTCCAGTGCTCCCTCCATTTAGATGAGAGCCCCCACCACTGAGAGGTCCAAGGTTGCCACGGTTATTTCTCTGCTGACTGCGCAGGCGTTGGAGTGGACTACGGCCGTCTGGGAAAGAGGAGAGGAGCTGGCTTCGTATGAGGGGTTCATGGCTCTGTTAAAAAGACGAATCTAACATTCCTGCATCCCCAATAACATTGTCACCGTGGAGGGCTAACCGAGGAGGGTTTGCAGAGGGCCGTCTCACACTGCTGAGGTGAGTTATTTCCTGACAATGCACTGTCTGTTGTGTGTTAATGCTTTCATATTGTCTCTGTGCATGGTGCAGTGCAGTCACCTCTATAACCACTTCAGGCTGAACTCAAACAAAACCAACACATCTGAAATATAGTACAGGATCCTACCTCTGCCTCTGTACTGTAGCTGGCTGCCCCCATAGACCTGCATTCAATTTATACTCAGTGAGAAACGAACTTGAGCATCACACAGCAAAACATCAAACTCCATCCTAAAACATTGTAATATCTTAAACAATAAAACTTTATTATAGAGCGAAAGGCCAGTCATGCAATATGTACTGTATGAATTGGAGGCAGCAGCCCAGTTTCAGCCACTGCCTTGCTGAGGTATTGACTTGTGGATTTAAGTTGAAAACACAGCTGTGAAGAGGAACAATGTCTGCATTGGTGCTGTGCTCTCGTTCCCCCGCGCTCCCAGAGGCATTGACATGCTGACCACAGCTCCTCTTCTGTATACATTTCTGTTTAGGAATGGATGGCTTAGGATATTTCCTGTACCTCCGATGTCAGATGGCTAGGCATCCCTTTCACTTTTTTCCACATTTTGTTACGTTACAGCCTTATTCTAAAATTGATTAAATTGTTTTTTCCCCTCATCAATCTACACACAATACCCCATAATGAGGGCACCAGGCGAGACCCAGATGCAGACACAGGAGGCAGATGGCTAGTCTTTGAAGTTTATTAATAATCCAAAAAGGGTAGGCTAAAAAATGGTTGTGTACAGGCAAAAGGTCAAAACCAGTTCAGAGTCCAGGAGGCACCGAAGGGCAGGCAGGCTCAAGGTCAGGACAGGCAGAATGGTCAGGCAGGCAGAAATGGAGTCCAGAAAACAGGCAAGGGTCAAAACCGGGAGGACTAGCAAAAAGAGAATAGAAAAAGGAGTACGGGAAAACATGCTGGTTGACTTGATAAACATACAAGACAAACTGGCACAGAGACAGGAAACACAGGGATATATACACCGGGAATAATAAGCGACACCTGGAGGGGGTGGAGACAAGGACAGGTGAAACAGATCAGGATGTGACAGTACCCCCCCCCCCCCCCCAGGTATTGGAAACCCCTGCCCCGTGGTCGAACACCCAGGAGGCGTTTTACCGTGTATGCCGGATGGCCATCAATGACACAGGGAGAGGGGGTGGGTCTGGAAACAGAAGACAAAGAACAGTGAGACACGGGCTTAATCCCCACATGGAAAGTAGGGTGAATATGGAGGATACAGGGTAAGAAGAGACGGACAGCAGTGGAACTAAGGACTCTAAGATTGGAAATGGATCAATGAAATGGGGGGACAGTTTGCGGGACTCTACCCGACGGGGCAAGTCCCGTGTGGACTGCCATACCCTCTTTCCCAATGCAGTTGCGGGGATCTGGAGTCCGGCGGCAGGCCGCTTGTTGCCGATACCTGGAGTTGGTCTTCAGAAGTCCTACCCGAGCTCTTCTCCAGGTACGTCGACAGCGGCAGACGAACATCTGGGCCGAGGGTACGTTGACTACCGGTTCTTGTTCTGGGAAGAGAGGAGGCTGATACCCTATGGTTCACTCAAAAGCGGAGAGTCCCATGGCAGAACAGGGAAGGGTGTTCCGGGCATACTCTACCCAGACCAGTTGACGGCTCCAGGTAGTGGGGTTGGTTGACAGCAGGCATCTTAGGGTGGTCTCCAGGTCCTGGTTAGCTCACTGGCCGTTCGATTGGGTATGGAATCCGGAGGATAGGCGGGCCGACACCCCAATAAGGGTGCAGAACGCCTTCCAAAACTGATATGAGAATTGAGGACCCCGGGTCAGAAACCATTTCCACTAGGAGTCCATAGATCCGGAAGACGTGCTGCACCATGAGCTGGGCCGTTTCCTTGGCAGAGGGAAGTTTGGGGAGAGGGATGAAATGAGCGGCATTAGAGAACCGATCCACCACTGTCAGAATAACGGTGTTGCCATCAGACGGGGAAGTCCAGTGACAAAGTCCAGAGATATGAGACCAGGGACGATGAGGGACCGGTAGTGGCTGAAGAAGGACAGAAGGAGCTTGCCGTAGAGTCTTGTTCTGGGCGCACACCGTGCATGCGGCGATGAAGGCAGAGATGTCAGTAACCATTGTGGGCCACCAGAAATGTTGTCGGAGGAATGCTATGGTATGGAGGGAACCTGGATGACAGGTTAGCCTGGAGGAATGAGCCCATTCCAGGACCTGGGACCGGACTGAGTTAGGGACAAACAGCCAGTTAGCCGGGTACCCTTCAGGTCCAGGCTGGGAGCGTTGTGCCTTGCAAACCAGGGTCTCAATACCCCAACCCACTGTGGCTGCAAGGCATGAGGTAGGAAGAATGGTTTCGGAGGTCGAGGGTGTGGCAGAGAAACTGTATAGGCAGGAGAGCGTCAGGCTTCACATTTTTAGCCCCAGGACGGTAGGAAATGGTGAAGTTGAATCTAGTAAATAAGAGCCCACTGAGCCTGCCTGGAGTTAAGGCGCTTGGCTGTATGGAGATATTCCACATTTGTATGGTCAGTCCAGACCAAGAATGGCTGTTCTGCTCCTTCCAGCCAGTGCCTCCACTCTTCCAATGCCATCTTGACTGCCAAGAGTTCTCGGTTGCCTACGTCGTAGTTCCTCTCTGGAAGATTGAGACGATGGGACAGGAAGGCACAGGGATTAAGCTTTTTGTCCTGGGCAGATCGCTGGGACAGGATGGCCCCCACTCCAACATCAGAAGCATCAACCTCAACCACAAATCGATGAGACGGGTCCAGATGGATGAGGATGGGTGCTGTTGTGATCCGACGCTTCAGGTCCACAAAGGCTTTGTCGACATCTGGAGATTATGTGAACGGTACCTTGGGGGAGGTGAGTGCCGAGAAGTGGGCTGCCAGGGTGCTGAAACCCCAAATGAAATGCCGGTAGAAGTTAGCAAAGCCTAGGAAACGTTGCAACTGCACCCTGGACGTAGGTTGAGGCCAATCCACCACTGATTTCACCTTTCCAGGATCCATCTGGACATTACCCTCAGCAATGACATATCCCAGAAAGGCGATTGTAGAGCGGTGGAACTCACACTTCTCGGCTTTCACAAACAATTGGTTCTCCAGGAGGCGCTGAAGGACCTGCCTGACATGGAGAACATGTTCTTGGGGCGACCGGGAAAAAACAAGGATGTCGTCAAGGTAGACGAACACAAAATAGTTTAGCATGTCCCGGAGCACATCATTTACCAAAGACAGAGACACCAGGAGGGGATGGAGACAATCACAAGGACAAGTGAAACAGATCAGGGTGTGACACATAATGACAAAGAAAAACAGGTTTAGAAATTTGTGCAAATGTATCAAATAAACTGAAATATCACATTTACATAAGATGGTTAGATGGTGAGTGTCTCTGCAGAGCTATTTTCAGGTCTCTCTAAAGATGTTCGATCAGGTTCAAGTCCGGGCTCTGGCTGGTCCACTCAAAGACATGCAGAGACTTGTCCCGAAGCCACTCCTGCATTGTCTTGGCTGTGTGCTTAGAGTAATTGTCCTGTTGGAAGGTGACTCTTTACCACAGTCGGACGTTCTGAGCACTCCGGAGCAGGTTTTCATCAAGGGTCTCTCTGTACTTTGCTTCGTTCATCTTTCCCTCGATCCTGACTAGTCTCCCAATCCCTGCCGCTGAAAAGCTTCCCCACAGCATGATGCTGCCACCACCGCGCTTCACGATAGGGATGGTGCCAGGTTTCCTCCAGACGTGAGGCTTGGCATTCAGGCCACAGAGTTCAATCTTGGTTTCATCAGACAACATAATCTTGTTTCTCATGGTCTGAGTGTCCTTTAGGTGCCTTTTGGCAAACTGAAAGCAAGCTGTCATGTGCCTTTTACTGAGGAGTGGCTTCCATCTGACGACTCTACCATAAAGGCCTGATTGGTGGAGTGCTGCAGAGATGGTTGTTCTCCCATCTCTACAGCGGAAGATCTCTGTCAGAGTGACCATCGGGTTCTTGGTCACCTCCCTGACGGGCGGCCAGATTTAGGAAGAGTCTTGATGATTCCAAACTTCTTACATTTAAGAATGATGGAGGCTGCTGTGTTCTTGGGGACCTTCAATGCTGCAGAAATGTTGTGGTACCCTTCCCCAGATCTGTTCCTCGACACAATCCAGTCTCGGTTCTACGGACAATTCCTTCAACCACATGGCTTGGTTTTTACTCTGACATGCACTGTCAACTGTGGGACCTTATATAGACAGGTGTGTGCCTTTCCAAATCATGTCCAATCAATTTAATTTACCGCAGGTGGACTCCAATCAAGTTGTAGAAACATCAAGGATGATCAATGGAAAGAGGTTTCACCTGAGCTCAATTTTGAGTCCCATAGCAAAGGGTCTGAATACTTATGTGAATAAGGTATTTCTGTTTTTTAAATCGAAGAAATTTGCAAAAATGTCTAAGATCCTGTTTTGCTTTGTCATTATGGGGTACTGTGTGCAGATTGACGTGGAAAACATATTTTTTAATTCATTTTAGAATAAAGATGTAACGTAACAAAATGTGGAAAAAGTCAAAGAACACTTTCTGAATGCACTGTATACCCAGAAACACTCATTCTACTGTGGTGGACAGGATGGTGGGGCATGAGTGCCTCCTTCATTAAAGTCTCTTTGTTTTCCTGGGATAAAAGGAAACAAACAGAACAGAACTGTACAGCAATGGACCCTACAGTGCCATGAAAAAGTATTTGTCCCCTTTCTGATTTTTGCATATATTTTTTTTACACTGATCGTTATCAATTGGTCACATACACATATTTAGCAGATGTTATTGTGGTTGTAGCAAAATGCTTGTGTTCCTAACTCCAGCAGTGTAGTAGTATCTAACAATACCCACATCTAAAATAAATATATAAATATTAGGACGAGCAATGTCAGTGGCATTGACTAAAATACAGTATATACATATGAAATGAGTAAAGCAGTATGTAAACATTATTAAAGTGACTAGTGTTCCATTCTTAAAGTGACCAGTGATTCTATGTACATAGGGCAGCAGCCTCTAAGATGCAGGGTTGAGTAACCGGGTGGTAGCCAGCTAGTGATGGCTATTTAACAGTCTGATGGCCTTGAGATGGAAGCTGGTTTTCAGTGTCTTGGTCCCAGCTTTGATGCACTGTACTGACCTTGTCTTCTGGATGATAGCGGGGTGAACAGGCCTTGGCTCGGGTGGTTGATGTCCTTGATGATCTTTTTGGCCTTCCTGTGACATCGGATGCTGTAGGTGTCCTGGAGGGCAAGCAGTGTGCCCCCGGTGATGCGTTGGGCAGACCGCACCACCCTCTGGAGAGCCCTACATTGAGAGCCCTACAGTTGCGGGTGGTGCAGTTGTGGAGGAATTTTATATTATGAATTCCAATTTGTCGTGGTTAAAGTTACCTAGGTGGCTAATGCTAGCTCAGTGGCTAACATTAAGCTAGGCTAGGGGTTAAGGTTAGTTATCCTAAGTCATTCTAAATTATTTTATTGCAGCCGTTTTCCAAAGCTTTGAAGTTATGGAAGACACCATAACCGAAAAGTCCTTCTCTGTTTCATAAGTAATTTTTTGATATATAGCGCCGTGAAATCAAATTTGCCCACTTTCTGGTTTTCTGTGTTTCTGTATATTTTTGACACTGAATGTTATCAGATCTTCAACCAAACCTAATATATAGATAAAGGGACCCAAGCGAACAAATAACAAACATTTGACACTTATTAAAAAAAAAATTAAACAGTTATGCAACACCCAATGCCCCTGTGTGAAAAAGTAATGGCCCACTTGTTAGGTTGTATCATATCGGGCGAAAACCAATGCCCCTGTGTGAAAAAGTAATTGCCCACTTGTTAGGTTGTATCATATCTGGCGAAAACCAATGCCCCTGTGTGAAAAAGTAATTGCCCACTTGTTAGGTTGTATCATATCTGGCGAAAACCAATGCCCCTGTGTGAAAAAGTAATTGCCCACTTGTTAGGTTGTACATATCTGGCGAAAACCAATGCCCCTGTGTGAAAAAGTAATTGCCCACTTGTTAGGTTGTATCATATCTGGCGAAAACCAATGCCCCTGTGTGAAAAAGTAATTGCCCACTTGTTAGGTTGTATCATATCTGGCGAAAACCAATGCCCCTGTGTGAAAAAGTAATTGCCCACTTGTTAGGTTGTACATATCTGGCGAAAACCAATGCCCCTGTGTGAAAAAGTAATTGCCCACTTGTTAGGTTGTATCATATCTGGCGAAAACCAATGCCCCTGTGTGAAAAAGTAATTGCCCACTTGTTAGGTTGTACATATCTGGCGAAAACCAATGCCCCTGTGTGAAAAAGTAATTGCCCACTTGTTAGGTTGTATCATATCTGGCGAAAACCAATGCCCCTGTGTGAAAAAGTAATTGCCCACTTGTTAGGTTGTATCATATCTGGCGAAAACCAATGCCCCTGTGTGAAAAAGTAATTGCCCACTTGTTAGGTTGTATCATATCTGGCGAAAACCAATGCCCCTGTGTGAAAAAGTAATTGCCCACTTGTTAGGTTGTATCATATCTGGCGAAAACCAATGCCCCTGTGTGAAAAAGTAATTGCCCACTTGTTAGGTTGTATCATATCTGGCGAAAACCAATGCCCCTGTGTGAAAAAGTAATTGCCCACTTGTTAGGTTGTATCATATCTGGCGAAAACCAATGCCCCTGTGTGAAAAAGTAATTGCCCACTTGTTAGGTTGTATCATATCTGGCGAAAACCAATGTCGTTCAAAAAGTTCCACTTATCTAATCTCTCCATAAAACAATCTTCCAGGAGTCTTGACGATCATTCAGATGCGGGCCTCCCGGGTGGCGCAGTGGTCTAAGGCATTGCTGTGCCACCAGAGATTCTGGGTTTGAGCCCAGGCTCTGTCGCAGCAGCCGGCCACGACCGGGAGGTCCATGGGGCGACACACAATTGGCCCAGCGTCGTCCGGGTTAGGGAGGGTTTGGCCGGCAGGGATATCCTTGTCTCATCGCGCACTAGCGACTCCTGTGGCGGTCCGTGCACAGTGCACGCTGACCAGGTCGCCAGGTGTACGGTGTTTCCTCCGACACATTGGTGCGGCTGGCTTCCGGGTTGGATGTGCGTTGTGTCAAGAAGCAGGTTGGGTTGTGTTTCGGAGGACGCATGGCTCTCGACCTTCGCCTCTCCCGAGTCCGAACTGGAGTTGCAGAAAATGAGACGAGACTGTAACTACTATCATTGGATACCATGAAATTGGAGAGAAAAAAAGGGGTAAAAAATAAATAAATAAGATCATCCAGATGCTTCCAGGTGCTTTTTGGCAAACTTGAGTCTACTTTTTGGACGACATGGGTCACGTTATGTCAGGCGAAAACCGAACACTGCATTCCACAGTAGGAACTTCATACCAATGGTTAAGCATGGTGGTGGTAATGTGTTGGTTTGGGGATGCTTTGCTGCCATTGTAGAAACCATGAATTCTGCTCTGTCAGACAATTCTACAGGAGAATGTCAAGCTGTCTGTCCGTGAGCTGAAGCTGAGCGCAGCTGGGTCACGTAGCAAGACAATGATCCAAAACACACATGCAAGTCTACATCAGAATGGCTGAAAAGCAACAAATGTAAAGTTTTGGAATGGCCTAGTCAAAGTCCAGACCTAAACCGGAATGTGATTTTGTGGCAGGACCTGAAACGAGCATTTCCTGCAAAAAGAAAAAAAATTGCTGCGTTAAAGCCGTTCTGTATGGAAGAGTGGACCAAAATCCCTACACAGTAATGTGAGAGATTGTAACCAAATGCTTCCTGTAGTTGTTGATCAGTCATTGCAGCTAAAGGTGGCACAATCAGTTATTGAGTGTAAGGGAGCAATTACTTTTCACACAGGGGCATAATTTTGTTTATAGTTAAAAAAAAAGATCTATATAATTGTCAAATGTTTGTTATTTGTTTCCTTTATCTGATAACATTCAGTGTCAAAAATATACAGAAAACCAGAAAGGGGGCAAATATGATTTCACTATATATCCCAAACTTACTTATGAAACAGATTAGGACTTCTTCGGTTATGGTGTCTCCTATAAACTTTGGAAAACTGTTGCGATAAAATAATTTAGAATGACTTCATCCTATTGTAGGATATCCATTCATCATCCAAAGAAGGAAATTAAAACCATCCTAGAAAACCGTTGAAAGTAGGATCAGTGTAGAGTGGTGTTGGTCATTTTGTGTTCATTGTGTGCCCATGTGAATGTTTTACCACAGATGGGGGGTCACTCCATTACTACAGAGTGCCTGGTCCGGCCACTGGATGGTCAGCTCAGCTGTGTTCAGCGGTTTGGGAAAAGTCCAGTTTGTGTAAGTGATACAGCTAGTGCTTCATGCCGGCTTATTCGGTTCCCCTCCTAGCCCAAGGGGAAGGTATGCGAAGCAGCCTGAAGCCGTGAGATTAGCCCTCTGCAGCCCCAGCTGCAATGTTTTCACATTTACTCCCTTTGTCACCACAGGATTCAGTTTCACATTGTGCCATCATGATGGTCATAACTCTGTTTTTGTCACACTGCTTTGCTTTAGCTTGGCCAGGTCGCAGTTGTAAATGAGAACTTGTTCTCAACTGGCCTACCTGGTTAAATAAAGGTAAAATAAATACCATCAAACATCTTATAGTGTATCTATCCACACCTCAAGCTGGCAAGTGTCTTCACTGACATTTTCAACCTCTCTCTGACGCAGTCTTTAATACCTACATGTTGCAAGCAGACCACTATAGTCCCTGTGCCCAAGAACGCCAAGGCAACCTGTGAAATGACTATCGCCCCGTAGCACTCACATCTGTAGCTATGAAATTCTTTGAAAGGCTGGTCCTGGCTCACATCAACACCATCATCCCAGCCACCCTGGACCACTCCAATTGGTAACCCTAACCCTAACCCTAACCCTAACCCGCCCCAACAGATCCACAGATGACTCAAACTCTATTGCACTCCACACTGCCCTTTCCCACCTTGACAAAAGGAACACCTACGTGAGAATGCTATTAATTGACTACAACTCAGCATTCCACACAATAGTGCCCTCCAAGCTATCACTAAGATAAGGACCCTGGGATTAATCACCTCCCTCTGTAACTGGATCCTGGACTTCCTGACGGGCCACCACAGGTGGTGAGGGTAAGCAACAACACATCCACCACACTGACCCTCAGCACACACCCCTGAGGGTCCTCCGTGTCTAGTCCCCACCTGTACTCCCTGTTCAACCAAGACTGTGGGGTTGCTCACGACTCCAACACCATCATTAAGTTTGCAGACGACATGCCGGTGGTAGGCCTGATCACCGACAACGAGACAGCCTACAGGGAGGAGGACAGAGACCTGGCAGTGTGGTGCCAGGACAACAACCTCTCTTTCAACGTCAGCAAGACAAAGGAGCTGATCATGGACTACAGGAAACAGAGGATCGGGCACACGCCCATCCACATCGATGGGCCTGTAGTGGAGCAGGGCGAGAGCTTCAAGTTCCTCGGCGTCCTCATCACTAAGGAATTATGATGGTCCACACACCAACACAGTGGTGACGGGGGCATGACAACGCCTCTTCCACCTCAGGAGGCTGAAAAGATTTGGCACCGGCCTTCAGATCCTCAAAGTTCTACAGCTGCACCATTGAGATCATCTTCACTGGCTGCATCACCGCTTGGTGTGGCAACTGCTTGGCATCCAACCACAAGGTGCGTAAAGTGCGTACGGCCCAGTACATCCCTGGGGTCGAACTCCCTACCATCTAGGACATCTATACCAGGCGTGTCAAAAGAAGGCCCTAAAAATTGTCAGACTCGAGCCACACAACTCATAGACTGTTCTCTCTGCTACAGCACGGCAAGCGGTACTGATGCACCAAGTTTGGGACTTAGAGGACACTGAACAGCCCCCCAAGCCATAAAACTGCTAAATAGTTAGTCTGGATAGCTATTGGTTAACTATGTAACTATCTGCATTGACCCTTTTTGCACCAACTCTATTGACTCATAACGTACGCTGCTGTTACTGTTTGTTATCTATATGTACATATCTACCTCAATTACGTCGTACCCCTGCACATCGACTCGTAACTGGTACCCTGTGTATATAACCAAGTTATCGTTACTCATTGTATTTATTCTTCATGTTATTACTTTTCTATTATTTATCTTCTTTTCTCTCTGCATCATTGGGAAGGACCCGTAAGTAATAATTTCACTGATAGTCTACACCTTTTGTGTACGACGCATGTGACAAATACAATTTGATTTTACATTGTTTTCCCTACAGTTTACCTTTGAGTTATTCTCTCTGAGATGTGGTACTCTGCTTTGTCACTGTGGCCAACGTTATGGTCACAAAACCGACCAAATAGAGATATAATTAGTCACTAACCAAGAAACAACTTCATCAGATGACAGTCTTATAACATGTTATACAATAAATGTATGTTTTGTTCGAAAATGTGCATATTTGAGGTATAAATCATAGTTTTACATTGCAGCTACCATCAAAAATATCACCAAAGCAGCCAGAATAATTACATAGAGCAACGTGAAATACCTAAATACTCATCATAAAACATTTATGAAAAATACATGGTGTACAGCAAATGAAAGATAAACATCTTGTGAATCCAGCCAATATTTCAGATTTGTTTTAAAGTGTTTTACAGCGAAAACACAATATAGCATTATATTAGCTTACCACAATAGCCAAACACACAAATGCATTTATTAGCAGCAAAAGGTAGCGATCGCAAAAACCAGCAAAAGATATAAAATTAATCACTAACCTTGACCAACTTCATCAGATGACAGTCTTATAACATCAGGTTATACAATACACTTATGTTTTGTTCGAAAATGTGCATATTTAGAGCTGCAAACCGTGGTTATACATTGTGAATATGTAGCATCGATTCACCAGAATGTCCGGAGCTAGTTTGGACACTCACCTAATCTGACCAAAGAACTGAACACAGGCAGGTTAGTTCTTTAATGAGCAGTGTTTCTAGGAAAAGTCTATGCCAGGTCAGTGGCATATTGTTATGGCATGGCATGGTCAGAACCCCCAGGAAAGTACAACATAATACCTGGCATTCTGACATGTCGGGGAGTGATCAATCTCTCATACTTAGCGTGCCAAACAACAGAAACCACATTCATCATGATTGTCTCTGGTGGCACCTCGTTGTTAATCATATCTGTTCAGCCTTCTGCTGGAGAACAGGTCCTGTTCAACAAGAATGTTTTAATACAACAGGAATGCCAACCCTGGCATTAAAAAAAAAACGCTTTGGGCTGTATGTGTCAATGTGTAGTTCATACATGCATAATCCTATGAGCAGAATTACTGTTTCGCCACAAAATCCCTATTTTTTAAGCAACTGTTTCTCTGGAAGCTGTGCTTTGCTATTCCCCCCCCCCCCCCTCAAGTGGGACAGCCCCCTAGCAATTTGAGTTCAACCAATGAGCTTCAGTCGCTCGCCATATACTCTGACCCATTTCAGGAAACTAGGCGTATGTCACAAGTCACGACTTCACAGGAGAGCCGTTTGAACGTAAAACATGTTTTTTATCTAAATGCTTTTTTTGGGGGGGTCGGAAATGCCTTTTTGAACATGTGAACTTTCATGTGCCTTAACAAACTTTTATGCCATCTGTAAATACGAATAAAATTGTTCAATTACGAGCCCTGTTGGTTTAGCCAAAGAAAAAGAGAGGAACCTTCCCACTAGCCATGATTGGCTAAGATAATGAGTGGGCTGGACATGCCGAGAGATGAGTTTCAGATTGGTCTGCGGTATAGCATCATCTTGTGTCTATAAAATGAGCTGCTTGTTATGCAACATATTTGTTACTGCAAATATGTTGCTATCGCTTCCAATAACATTGCTGCCCTGAATTTATCAGGTGCTATCGACAAAGGTCAGTGGGAAAAAGTTGTGATGGACTACTTTCTGGAGGACGATCTCTGATAAACATTTTAATTGAAGAAGACATTGTCTTCTGATGCCAGTGATGGGGAAGAAACGGAAATCAACAGTGTTGTCATGGAAGAAGTTGATTGAGTTTTGAAATCAGTGGAATGTCTGTGCAAACTAAACAACACAGGTTGTCTTATTTAATGAAAGGGGTTGCAGTCTGCTGTGAAGCTTTCATCCATCTTTCTTTCATCCATGTATATGGGTAAGAGTCTAGCTACAGATTCAGATATTATACGTTTCTAATTTTGTCAATGTTTTCATTGCAAGTTTAAGCTTGCTGTTAGCTAGCTAGCTGAAGTTTGATGGCTGGCTTGCTAGCTAACATTGAACCTACAGTGGGGCAAAAAAGTATTTAGTCAGCCACCAATTGTGCAAGTTCTCCCACTTAAAAAGATGAGAACTTGCTCATCTAACAAGTTCAAACAGGTGCCATTAATACAGGTAACGAGTGGAGGACAGAGGAGCCTCTTAAAGAAGAAGTTACAGGTCTGTGAGAGCCAGAAATCTGTCTTGTTTGTAGGTGACCAAATACTTATTTTCCACCATAATTTGCAAATAAATTCATTAAAAATCCTACAATGTGATTTCCTGGATTTTTTTTCTTCTCATTTTGTCTGTCATAGTTGAAGTGTACCTATGATGAAAATTACAGGCCTCTCTCATCTTTTTAAGTGGGAGAACTTGCACAATTGGTGGCTGACTAAATACTTTTTTGCCCCACTGTATTTGGTTAACTTTAGCTAGCTATGCCAATCGGTTTCTATGCTAGTACTCTATGGATTGGGATTATGGTTAATTGTTTAGCTGGCTAGGTAGCAACATGTCTAAACAAAAGACCCCAAGTTAAAGCTTGCTGTTAGCTAGCTAGCTGACATTAGATGGCTGGCTTGCTAGCTAACATTATGTGTATGAACTGTGTGTAGTGATATCTCAGAATGCCATTTCGCATCTATTTTATAATAATGCTAAAATATTTGTACCTGGAATTAGTCTTTCAGCAACAGTAGAACACACCTGACTCTCCTCCACCAGTCACACAAGGAGAATGGTCTAATGCCTCCCATCAAAAAGAGAGCTGGCCCAAGCAAGCACAGGTTACACCTGAAGCCTGGGGACTTGCAGCAAGTGGTGAACTTTATCAACAACTACGCAGAGGATAAGGCAATAGTATTACTAGGAGGACACCCAAGACACAAACACTTTTGGTGGCAAGCTACTGCCATCCCATGTGGCAAAAGCAGCAGTGTGGCGTATCACCAAGTGTTGTCATTGATTCCTTGTAATGTAAAGCATAAAGACGTTTTGATTATTTAATTGACCTCCAACATAATTGGCACTACTTTTATTGATCTCACATTATTTTGGTATTTTCCAGATGTACGTGTAGTCGGGCTGTCTTCCTTCAGGAACCTGTGGCGAAAATTGCTGCGCCACAGCTCAAGCACTAAGCCCAGGACAGACCTGTGCTGGCAGTGCCAGGGGAACAACTGGCAGATCTGAAGACTTGATAATCTGCCAGAAGCTGTTAAGTCAGCCAAGCTGAAGAAGCAAGAGCAGCATTTCCTGCTTGTTCAGTGAGCGATCTGTCTACCAGAAGATGGTTGCTGACTGCAAGACTACCCCTGTCAAGGCTTGCAGTTGTCTCTGGGTTTGCTCAACAAGTAAGCAACATTTCCTCCTTTATACTGATTTAAGGACATAGATGGATAGACACTAAAAATATATATATATATGGGAGACAGGCAAATACCTTTCACTGAGCTGTGTAAAGACAGACTGAGACAATTCATTGTAATTTCTTAATGTTCTTTTGTTGTTTGCAGGTGCACTATCCTTCTGACCCTATGCAGCCAGGTCCCATCTACTTTTAACTCCTCGCAAGTATGACTTGTTTGGTGTCTGCTGTGAAGGAATACCACAGCAAGTCGACTACTTGATTGATGAAGGCATGTCATACAGCAAAGGCAGTAGCGCAGTCATCATGTGAAGGACAGCACTTTGACAGGGGTCAACATCCCACAGCTGGTTGGACTGGATGATGGTACAGTGCAGGTGGAAAGCTATGGCTGGCAACAACACCTGACTCCGTACTTCAGGCCGCTGCCACAGATCAAGCAGTACCAACACTTCAGGTGAAAATCATTTTCATTGCATTATATGAGATTATTTGTATCTAAACTTGGGAGGTGAATTGATGTTGTAATGTCTTCTAATTTTTTGTTGTTATTTCCTATTTTACAGCTTCGGACAGACCAGTCATTAGCACTATCTGCAGTGCCTCTATTCGAATGACTCTCTCCTAACACACACGCCATACGTTGCTGCTACTATTTTTTTTTATCCTGCTGCTCAGCCACTTTACCCCTGATTGTATGCATATAACTACCTCATCTATCACTGATATCGTTATTGCTCTTGTACATACTGTATATTTAATATTGACATTTATCTATTTCTGGTATTGCTACTATGCAAGTAACCATTTGGCTGTACTGTTTACACCTTCTGTAGAGACCCATCCAATTAGCAAGATGTGGCCAGTGGTGTAAAAATACTTTAAAGTACTACTTAAGTATTTTTGGGGGGTATCTGTACTTTACTTGACTATTTATATTATTGGCAACTTTTACTTCACTACATTCTGATTTTTAAAAACTTTTTACTCCATTCATTTTCCCTGACACCCAAAAGTACATTACATTTTGACAGGAATATTGTCCAATTCACACACTTATCAAGAGAACATCGCTGGTCATCCCTACTGCATCTGGCAGACTCATTAAACACAACTGCTTAGTTTGTAACTTATGTTGGAGTGTGCCCCTGACTATCCGTCAATAAAAAATACATTTAAGAAAAGCAACAATTTGTGCCTTCTGGTTTGCTTAATATAAGTAATTTGACATTATTTATACATTTATTTCTGATACTTAAGTACATTTTAGCAATTACATTTACTTTTGATACATAATTATTTTTAAAACCAAATACTTTTACTCAATTAGTATTTTACTGGGTGATGTTTACTTGAGTCCTTTTCTATTAAGGTATCTTTACTTTTACTCAAGTATCACAATGTAGTACTTTTGCCACCACTGGATGTGGCTGGGGTTATAGCATTTATTTCACGTGGCCCATCCAATTTAGACAAGTGTGTCTGGGTAAGCGTCATCTAATATTTTGGACACTTTCTGTTTGTGGAATTTGTCCTTATTGTAAGCTACTACTTTTACCACTTTTAGTCTTAATCTTTACTACACTACTCACTGTTTAGCACATGACCTCACATGTGAATTGTTAAAGAGATGAGTGGGGTTGGCTTAAAACCTCTTGACACTACAGGGGGTGCTGTTTCAACTTGGACATTTATCGTTCCCAAATTAAACTGCCTCGTACTCAATTCTTGCTCGTACAATATGCATATTATTATAACTATTGGATAGAAAACAATCTCTAGTTTCTAAAACCGTTTGAATTATGTCTGTGGGTGAACCAGAACTCTTTCTGCAGCGAAATCCATGACAGGAACTGCGA